>NC_071269.1:4992500-5348750 GCF_023375685.1 Ictalurus furcatus
TCTATTTATCTATCTGTCTGACTATCTCTCTATCTGTCTGTCTATCTATCTCTCTATCTGTCTGTCTATTTATCTATCTGTCTGTCTGTCTATTTATCTATCTGTCTGTCTATCTATCTATCTCTCTCTCTATCTATCTCTCTATCTGTCTGTCTATTTATCTATCTGTCTTTCTATCTATCTATCTCTCTCTCTATCTATCTCTCTATCTGTCTGTCTATTTATCTATCTGTCTCTCTATCTATCCATCTGTCTATCTCTCTATCTGTCTGTCTATTTATCTATCTGTCTGTCTATCTATCTCTCTCTCTATCTATCTCTCTATCTGTCTGTCTATTTATCTATCTGTCTGACTATCTATCTATCTGTCTGACTATCTATCTCTCCAGCTATCTATCTATCTATCTCTCTATCTATCCATCTGTCTATCTCTCTATCTGTCTGTCTATTTATCTATCTGTCTGTCTATCTATCTATCTCTCTATCTATCCATCTGTCTATCTCTCTATCTGTCTGTCTGTCTGTCTATCTATCTCTCTATCTATCCATCTGTCTATCTCTCTATCTGTCTATCTATTTATCTATCTGTCTGACTATCTCTCTATCTGTCTGTCTGTCTATCTATCTATCTGTCTGTCTATCTATCTCTCCATCTATCTATCTATTTATCTATCTGTCTGACTATCTCTCTATCTGTCTGTCTGTCTATCTATCTATCTATCTCTCTATATATCTGTCTGACTATCTCTCTATCTGTCTATCTATCTATCTCTCTATCTATCCATCTGTCTATCTCTCTATCTGTCTGTCTATTTATCTATCTGACTATCTCTCTATCTGTCTGTCTGTCTATCTATCTATCTGTCTGTCTATCTATCTGTCTGTCTATCTATCTGTCTGTCTATCTATCTCTCTATCTATCCATCTGTCTATCTCTCTATCTGTCTGTCTGTCTGTCTATCTATCTCTCTATCTATCCATCTGTCTATCTCTCTATCTGTCTGTCTGTCTGTCTATCTATCTCTCTATCTATCCATCTGTCTATCTCTCTATCTGTCTATCTATTTATCTATCTGTCTGACTATCTCTCTATCTGTCTGTCTGTCTATCTATCTATCTGTCTGTCTATCTATCTCTCCATCTATCTATCTATTTATCTATCTGTCTGACTATCTCTCTATCTGTCTGTCTGTCTATCTATCTATCTATCTCTCTATATATCTGTCTGACTATCTCTCTATCTGTCTATCTATCTATCTCTCTATCTATCCATCTGTCTATCTCTCTATCTGTCTGTCTATTTATCTATCTGACTATCTCTCTATCTGTCTGTCTGTCTATCTATCTATCTGTCTGTCTGTCTGTCTGTCTATCTATCTCTCTATCTATCCATCTGTCTATCTCTCTATCTGTCTGTCTGTCTGTCTATCTATCTATCTATCTATCTATCTCTCTATATATCTGTCTGACTATCTCTCTATCTGTCTATCTATCTATCTCTCTATCTATCCATCTGTCTATCTCTCTATCTGTCTGTCTATTTATCTATCTGTCTGACTATCTCTCTATCTGTCTGACTATCTCTCTATCTGTCTGTCTGTCTATCTATCTATCTGTCTGTCTATCTATCTCTCTATCTATCCATCTGTCTATCTCTCTATCTGTCTATCTATTTATCTATCTGTCTGTCTGTCTGTCTGTCTATCTATCTCTCTATCTATCCATCTGTCTATCTCTCTATCTGTCTATCTATTTATCTATCTGTCTGTCTGTCTGTCTATCTATCTCTCTATCTATCTATCCATCTGTCTATCTCTCTATCTGTCTATCTATTTATCTATCTGTCTGTCTGTCTGTCTGTCTATCTATCTCTCTATCTATCCATCTGTCTATCTCTCTATCTGTCTATCTATTTATCTATCTGTCTGTCTGTCTGTCTATCTATCTATCTCTCTATCTATCCATCTGTCTATCTCTCTATCTGTCTATCTATTTATCTATCTGTCTGACTATCTCTCTATCTGTCTATCTATCTATCTATCTCTCTATATATCTGTCTGACTATCTCTCTATCTGTCTATCTATCTATCTCTCTATCTATCCATCTGTCTATCTCTCTATCTGTCTGTCTGTCTATCTATCTATCTGTCTGTCTATCTATCTCTCCATCGATCTATCTATCTATCTGTCTGTCTATCTATCTGTCTGTCTATCTATCTCTCCATCTATCTGTCTGACTATCTCTCTATCTATCTGTCTGACTATCTCTCTATCTGTCTATCTATCTATCTGTCTGTCTATCTCTCCATCGATCTATCTATCTGTCTATCTGTCTGTCTATCTATCTATCTATCTGTCTGTCTATCTATCTCTCCATCTATCTGTCTGACTATCTCTCTATCTATCTGTCTGACTATCTCTCTATCTGTCTGTCTATCTATCTATCCATCTATCTATATATAAAATATAACCATAAATAGTTCTTCATTTATTATATTTTTTTAAAAATGCAACACGACATTTGTTCATTTTACCTACACGTTGTGATGCGCGTCGCCTTTTGCGAATCGCGACGCGATATTTCGGTCCACTCTTAATTTACGTCGTAAAAATCGCTGTCATTTTCTTGAACTGTGAGATTAGTAGCTAGTTACAGCTGGCGTAATCCTCAGGAGTGTAGCGTAAAGTCAGGACGGTACGAGTGCTATTATGAGGTCGGACTCTGTGGTCCGGTCTCTCTGTTCTAACGGTAGAGGAGACGAGCGACACGTACCATGTGATAGTTCACTATCTCCTGCAGACTCTCGCTACACTTCTCCAGACATTCCTGGAAGAAAAGAGAAAGAACGCAGAAAGAGTACAGTCACCGCCCCAAAATACCAACAACAACAAAAAGCACAACTTCTGTAAAAAAACGATTTGAGGTGCATTATGAATAAGCTTGGTTTGTGTTTACTATATATATATATATATATATATATACACACACCATTGCACCTATAATAATGCCCAATATACAGATTATCATAGGATGCCATGATATTGTGGCTTTTTTGACGCTAAAGAACCTTCATGCTAAGCTAGCTAGCCGTTTAATTCAGCTAATATTATTACTGAACAACACTGCTGTTGTTAATGTATATTTTGACAGGTACAGCTGTGTAAGGAATTAAACACCTGGTGGTGTGTTACAGGAAAATAATTAATGACTTTACCGTTGAATATTTTCCCAAAGTGCTTTTTTCTCTTACGTCACAGCAATTTACAATCGCTTATAATTCTTTTCTTTTTTTTTACACACACACACACACACATGCTTACTGATATCATTTCTTCCTTCTTGCACTGCTGAGACAGGTCTCGGATGCCGTTGACGAAAAGCTTGTTGGCGCTGACGTACACCTTCCCAGCTTCGATCATCCCACTGCATAACTTCACCAACTACAGAGAGAGAGAGAGAGAGAGAGAGAGAGAGAGAGAGATTAATAAAAATCACACAATGATAGGATACGCAAACTGAACTTTCAGCAAAAATCATCTCCCCCATTTATCATCTTACCTGCTCTGGCTTGGTCTCAGTCCTTTATTAAAACACTGCAATTGAGATGATTAAATCTCAGACTACATTAGAGAGCAGATACACACTCACACAGTGGAGAAAAAACCCAACAACCCATATTCTCCACACACACACGCGCACGCACGCACGCACGCGCACACACACACACACGTAGTTTCCTCTGCAGTGGAAGCGCTCTCGATAATGTTCCTATTAGAGATATTCCTATTAATTTCGGCAACCGAAAAAAAGCCCGTTCGGTGTTCGGCGAATAAGTGAAAAGGTCGAATAAATTTAACCGAACAATGACGTGTTTGAAGATGCGACCAAATAGCCTAGCAACCAGAGCGAGAATTTCACGACCTCCACTTCCGGCAGCGCGCTCCGAGAGATGAAGGGGCGCGCGTGCACGAGTGCTCAGCGAGCGCGTGCTCTTCGGATGTTGACAACCGTGACAGTGTTTACTGTGGACACGTGCGTTTGATTTGTTTCTGTTCCGGAGTATTCTGTCACGTCACGAGACGTAAGGGAGTAGAGTACAGAAGCAGGTAAAGAGGTATTTATTAAAGGGCAGGCGGACAAATCCACATCGTAATCCAAAAAACGTAGTCACAGAAAACAGGGTCACAACACAAAACAAGAAACATGAGCTAGTACTGTGGACTAGGAGTGGAACAACCAGCGGGGACTAAACGAACTAAATCTATAGTTTAAACTAACTAAATCTATCAAGGAACATAACATTAACAACGTATCTAACTACACTATATCTACTCTAATACTCCGCGAGGTGTACAGGGACGCGAGCGGTATATATCCCCAATATAATCAGTCGTATAGAACCCAATAGAACCATTTTTGCACTCTTGTCAATGCACTTTTTTGTTGTGGGCTACAGAGTGTTCCATTCTTTCAGCGGTCAGTTATAGGCCGAACATCGGCTATTCAAGGGGGGCTCAAAGATGACCACATCAAAATATTTTTTTTTTTACTCATTTATTTATTTAAAGTTATACTGTGCCTTGATGGTAGCCTATGCCTGCTGGAATGAAAACAAATGTTCAGTGTTAAATAAATATTTTGAAATTGTAGTTTTTGTAATTGATTTTTTTCTTTGAAAAGCAAGACAAAATAGTAAAAAGCACATTTTGACTATTTAATTTATGCAATGGTGAAAAAAATGGCAAAATAAATGGAAAAAACAGAAAAAACGTGTTCGGTATTCGCCCAAGTTTTTCATTATATTCGGCTTCAGCTTCGGCCAAGAATTTTCATTTCGGTGCATCCCTAGTTCCTATTAGATTCCCACGTAAAGAGCAGAAGTACAATTTCTCGCTTTTTCCCAGCACGCCAATGAGCCGCAGCTTCACACGCGCAGCCGTCTCATGCGGTTTCATGTTTGTTTTAAGCCCTCAATTATCACTCCGGCTCCTGTGTGTGTGTGTGTGAGAGAGAGAGTGTGTGTGAGACACATTCTCAGGTGGCCTCCATGTGTGAGACTGTACCAGAAGGCAGTCACGAGGCTCTGGAGCTCGAACTGTGGCCTCCGGAGCCAAGCGTCTGATCTCTCTCTCTTTTTTTTTGCTTATTCTCTTTCATTTGTTCTTCTGCTCTTCTCTCTCTCTCTCTGTGTGTTCTCCATTCCCTTTTTAATCAGGTTCAGTCACTGCACGTGGACCCCGCAGTTTATAGAGTAAAGGTTGCTCGTTAAGTGACACAATTTTGACGGTTCTGGAGGACGGTAGAAATGGATTTTCTTTTTCGAAATCCTTGGGATCATAACGCAGACGGTCACTTCAGATATCTAAGGAAGTAATAAAACGCAACAGGGCAGTGGTGGGCGATATGACAAAAACATCACATCACGATACTTTTATACGATCCACACTGTGTATGGCAATACACACAGATCAGCCATAATATTAAAACCACCTGCCTACTATTGTGTAGCTCCTCCCACTTATGCCATCAAAACAGCTCGGACCCGGCGAGGTGTGGACTCCACAAGACCTCTGAAGGTGTGCTGTGGTTTCTGGCACTAAGACGTTAGCAGTAAGTCCTGTAAGTTGCGAGGTGGGGCCTCCATGGACTGGACTTGTTTGTCCGGCACGTCCCACGGATGCTCGATCGGATTGAGATCTGGGGAATTTGGAGGTTGAGGCAACACCCTGAACTCTTTGTCATGTTCCTCAAACTGTTCCTGAACAATTTTTGCAGCGTCCCAGGGCACATTATCCTGCTGAAAGTGGGCACAGCCATTAGGAAATACCGTACATGAATGGGGTGTACTTGGTCCACGACAACGTTTAGGTAGGTGATACGTGTCAAAGTAACATCCACATGGATGCCCAAGGACCCAAGGTTTCCCAGCAGAACATTGCCCAGAGCATCGCACTGCCTCTGCCGACTTGCCTTCTTCCCACAGTGCATCCTGGTGCCATCTCTTCCTCAGGTAGGTAAGCGACGCACACACACCCGACCGTCCACATGATGTAAAAGAAAATGTGATTCATCAGACCAGCCCACATTCTTCCAGTTCCGATGCTCATGTTCTGACACCTTTCTATCATGGCCAGCATTAACTTCAGGAGTAGCTCTTCTGTGGGATTGGACCACTCGCCCTAGCCTTTGCTCCCCAGTGAGCCTTGGGTGCCCATGTCCCTGGTTCACCGGTTGTCCTTCCTTGGACCACTTTTGGTAGGTACTAACCACTGCACACCGGGAACACCCCACAAGACCTGCCGTTTTGGAGATGCTCTGACCCGGTCATCTAGCCTTCACAATTTGCTCCTTGTCAAAGTCGCTCAGATCCTCACACTTGCCCATTTTTCCTGCTTCCAACACATCAACTTCAAGAACTGGCTGTTCACTCGCTACCTAATACAGTATATCCCACCCCTTGATAGGTGCCATTGTATTTTACATTTTACAATCATTAAAAATGTACAAAAAGCATGATAACGATGACATCTCATAAAAGCGAATCACTAAATTCTAGTCATTAGTGACACCAAAATAAACATTCTTCAACTGGATACTAATTTGAGTCCAACATGTTTACCTTCCTTTGACATGTCATGAATAATCACGTCCGTTACGACAGAGGAAGAGGAGGAGGAAGAGTAGGAGTAATGGACGAGGGGGCGGAGTAATGGGAATTGACAGCTGTCACTCAAAGTCATCAGGAACAGATGGGCCAGTGACCTCAGCAGCATTAGTGCGGCATCTGTTTGAGTGATTTGAGCCTAACGCTGAGCGGAGACACCGCAGAAGCACTTACTCTGCTCTAATGGACGCTTCACTCTCCACACTGTAGGTACGTTCATAAATAAAACCACAAACGCATCAAACGCTGCGCTGATGATCGGTTTACGAGGCAAAACACAACCGCAGGAATGAAGTACTGGAGTTCTGACTCGGCCCAAAGGCACGACCATGTGTCTCAAATTGTGTTCTTGCATATTTAACAACAATATATTCAAAGAAATATACCACTCCTACCAAATAATGTGTTTATTTCATTCGGTATAGAATGTTTTAACTGTTTTATATTACTAAATATTTCTAAATCACATAAGCAAAATACAATACACTTCTTAGTGTATTAATAGAAAATGTGAATATTCAAATAACCATAAAAAATAACCACACCTAACAATTAAAAATAAATCAATTAAAACTTTCATACATTTAAAAAAAATAATAATTAAAAAAATATTTTGAAATACAATATACAACATCATCTAAAACATCATCTAATACTAGTAAATAAATAAGTAAATAAATTAGCATATTCAATAACATTTTTATTTAGTTAATTATTTAAAAAAAACATTATGCCTAATCATAAAATGTTTTTAATATATTTCTAAATATTTCTAAATAAAATAAAATGGTTTTGAATGTATTTATAATATATATAAAAAAATCTACAATATAAAATACAATGTAATAAACTATATTTTTTTTTACAAACTATTAGGCAAAAAGGTGCATATTCAAACAGCAAAAAATAAACAAAATTTTCTATACATATATTTATATATAAAAATATAATTTTACATATTTATGCTAATTTTTAAGTAGTAAAGCACTTCAAATTACATATTCAAATAACAAATATAAAATAAAAAAAAGCCCCCAAAAGTTTGATATATTTCTAAATTTCCATCACATATAATGTAAAATATTTCTGGTATTTTTATTTTTTTGATATTATTCGTCACAAATGTGCATATTTAAATTTTTTTAAATAAAAAAATGGTTATTATGATGAGTAAAATCCAGTACCAAAATTTATTTAATTCACAAAAACGGATATGCCTAAACATAACACTTTTTTTAATTACACAATAATACACCACGTATTTTATTTTTGATTCATTATGGGTATTCTGTACCTGCTAGAGTGCATCATTTTGAACAACTGAGCAGTGCATTATGCGATTTCGTGCGCACTCAATATGCCCCGTTATGCTTTCGGACTAAAAAATGGTTACGTTTTCAAAATAAAGTGGGTTAGATAGTGAATAGGGGCCAGTTTTCGGGTGAGTTGTACGCGGAATCTGTGTTCGTTCTTAAGCCACACCCCCAAAACACCGGAATGTTCCCGCAACAGGCCGAGTTTCCCGATTCGACACTACTAAGAGAGACGCGTCTCCTTTGTCCCGATTGGTTGAAAGTTATTGAGTTTTTTTCCTGGGATCACATATTTCACGGCAGAACGTGAGGAGGACCCCACCTATCGTGCTACCTTTAATGAGACTCTCAGCGTGTAAAAACACATCCATCGCACAGGCAGAGGAAGAGTGTTAGGAAGAAAAGCGATGCTTTATAATACAATCTGAAGAACGTAATGCTTTATTTCATTCTTCTGCAGTGACACATCTCACCTTGTCCAGCTTCGCCTCAATCTCCACCACTTCGGTCTCCACCTCATCGATGTTCGCCCTGAAAAACACAAAACGACATGAAGTTACTGCACTGCAGTAAATGAAATGCTTCTTTATCCTCCACCACCATCATCATAACATTTAAATGAGGGAAGGGCTTTCGGAAGAACGCTGTTCATTGCTCCAGGACAGTTTCCACAGACTTGTACAGTAAATGACACGGCGCGTTAAGGCAGCGGTTCTGGCTAACACACTTAACCTTCTTATTATATTTTCTTTCCTGTACACTACCACTCAACAGATTGAACATGTTTCTCACTGTCTGGTTGAAATGTTCAAAATAATGCATAACGACCCTTCAAGTGATCAAAAATACTGCAAAATGTGACTAATAGGTGTTTCTTGTTGCCCAGCTGAGCCCTGTTAAATTGAATGTTTAAAGAATTAGTAGCTTTGAATGTTTACTCTCGGTTTGAGTCCTGACTTACACCTGTGAAGACTGCGTTTGTTGTTAAAAAGGATAAACCAACATGAAGACCATAGAGCTGTCTATGGGAGGAAGGCCATTTTGAAGCTGAGAAAAGAGGGAAAATATATCAGAGGCATTGCACAAGCCTACAAATTTGGGTGGTCTGATACAAAAGGTTCTATGTTTTATGTCGTTTAACGTGTCTAGATGTAAACCCCAGGAAATAAAAGCTGAAATCCTAAACTCTGGTCTCATATCCATCTTTTGATCTCAAACACAAACGTCTTTGGCGTACAACACAAAGAAATGACCTGGCCTTGCCGTTCCGACCGTATATCCATCTTTTGCACTTTCTCTTCTTATGAATATGTGGCTTCGTTCCTCGTCCTGTGTTTGTCATACGCGGGATGAGGGTGTGATCCGGAGCGGTTTGACGACTGATAAGTCAGCGTGAACGTGTGATTATGACGTAATTGTTAAATAAAGAGAAATGACAGCAGTGACGCAGTGTTCTTGTGAAAAGTAAAACTGTTCAAGTGTCCTAAACCTCGGGAAGGTGTTGTCAGTGTTGCTAAGAGCTGAAGTTTATTTTCAGTAAGACACCTTTGTGCTGGCTGATTGGATCCGATGGAGCTTTGCATCAATTGGGACAGAGAGTCCCAAGTCTCTTTCTAGCGAAAAAAGGATTCATTCACCACAACACGCCACAATTTTACACTGGGGGGTACGATGGCTTAGCGTTTAGCATGTTTGCTTCGCACATCTGGGGTTGGGGGTTCGAATCACGCCTTTGCCCTGCGTGCGTGGAGTTTGCATGTTCTCCCTGTGCCTCGGGGGTTTCCTCCTCCAGTCCAAAGACATGTGACGGGCTGAGTGGCATTCCCAGATCGTCCGTAGTGTGTGAATGTGTGTGTGCCCTGTGGATCCAGGATGTCCCCTGCCCTGTGCCCCTAGTTCCCTGGCTCTAGACTCCCCCGCAACACTGTGTAGGATAAGCGGTATGGTAAAACGGATAGATAAACGTTAAAAAAAAAAAAAGAAATCTTATGGCAGGATCTAGTGAAATGGAAATGTAATAGCTTGCCTGACTTTTCTAGCTTTAGGCTTTCCTGAGATCCCCAGCGTTAATCATAAGAATGAGCCACAGTGATCGCACTCACCCACCCTGCTGGCACTGAATCTGAGAAAGTGGTGTCGTGTATCATCTCAACTCTCTCAGACAATAACATCTGAGTCATTGACTGAATGAGAGAGAGAGAGAGAGAACGACTTTTTACATAATCATTTCAATAACTCTGTCATTAACTCAGAACTGAAGCGTGTGAAGATAAAGAGCTGCTTTTCTGATCTGCGTACTGTATGAATGCTAACGCTTTGTTCTCGGACCAGGTGATACTTGTTCGTTAACAATGACTACGTTTACATGGACAGCAGTAATCTAATTATTGACCTTACTCTGAGTAAGGTAATAATGTGATTAAGGTGTTTACATGAGTCGCTTTTAGAATACTCCTTTCCTGTACCTGTTTTACATGTTTTACAACATAATTAGATTAACGGCACACGTCATTACGTCACCGCGCCACGCCGTCCGACGTCCCGCCAGAATTTCACGTATCAACATACAGTTCGTCTTCGTTATGGCACCGTATACAGTTTTGGGTGTTTTTATTTATTTTTTTTTCACGAACGCTTTAAGTGCAGTTAATTAATTGTCATGCTGTACGTGCTAATAGACAACTGCTCGAAGCGGTGGGTGTGTCCCAAATCGCGTAGTTACCGTCTTTATAGTAGCCGAGATACATGTATTTTTCCCCACTACAGGCCTATAGTAGGAAAGTATGCGATTTGGGACACAGCCGAACTCTCTTGTTCGCCGTAAAACGTAAAACTGCCGTGTGTGATCGTGTCCTGTCGCAAATTGCGGTGAAAACTCCCACACGACGTTCATAATGTGATTAAGGTGTTTACATGTCAATACTACACGTCCATAATGCGACTAAAACAGGAGTACTCCACCTGTCTTAATTAGATTATTGCTTATTTCGATTATGACCTTAATTAGATTAAGGTAAGTAAAAATTGCTGTTTACATGGTAGTTTCTTAATTAGAGTATGGTCTTAATCGGATTAAGAGTGGATTATTGTTGTCCATGTAAACGCAGCTATTGCCAACCATTGCAATCGACGGCAGTGATCAAATATTTTTATCCTCTAGAAAGAAAATCGCTTGGTAGGCTTATTTACACCACAGTTCAGTTGAATTCTGATTGGATTAATATTGTATAACAGCAGCTCTGGTTTATCGGAATGCACTCATTCTAATAAGTTAACTCACGCAAGGACTTGTACGGCAGACAGAATTTAGGAAAATCACGTGTAATTGTTGATATGGTGAAGTTTTCTGTAAGGAGACGTTTATTTAAAGTCCCCGTGAAGTGCCTTAAAATGTGCAGCGTTATTCGATGTGTCGCCGTACAGTAGTTTCCACTGAAACAGGAAGTCGGGACGGGACATATCGAGTGCCCCCTCCTGCCAATAGCGTTTAGCTTACCTCACAGCCCAGGCTAAACCGTACTTGATAGTTAGTACCGTGGGTATTTATGATGTTGGGGGCGGGACACTTCAGATTCTAGAGCACATTTGATTGGACAGAAAATCTGATGAAGTGCAGAATGATGTCATCAAAATTGTTGATCCGTATTGGCTGTAGAGAGAGACTGTACATTTTGAATGAGTATATCGTCTAAATGTGACTTTTGTCATTGTTTTGGAGCGCACTAGCTAACAGTAGATAACCTTAAGGCGAATATATTCGGACTAAAAGCCACCAAACTTTCAAAGTTGATTTCGTGGGGACTTTAACATTTTTGGAAGGAGTCTCCAGTGTCAGTGCTTTGGAAAAGTTTGTCACGAGAGAGACAGAGAGAGAGAGAGAGAGAGAGAGAGAGAGAGAGAGAGAGAGAGAGAAGGAAATGCTGGTGAGGGAACAACCGTTCCTAGCTGCTAGAAAGTAAGAGATAACAGGGACTAACATGTTTTGCAGATTTTCCACAATTGGAAAGTCTATAAATGGATAAAATGTATGATACATCGTTATTTAATTATAAGTTGTGATTGGCTGGCTTAATATGCCTTGAAGGAAAAGGTTCCTCCAGTGGAAATAGTTCCTAGAACCACAATCAGCCGTTTTTCCTCCAGTGGAAAAGGTTCCTGGAACTACAATCAGCCATTTTTGTCAGGAATCAATTTGTTTTTTTGATAAATGATGAAACATTTCTTGGGGGTGAACTCAAGACTTCTGGAGCCGAGCATACCGACCGAATCTGGCAGTCAGGGAAATAAAATATAACTGAGACACACACCCACTGTGAACTCATCTACACACTGCCTGCCAGCTAACAGTGGGCTGTGTGTGTGTGTGTGTGTTTCACTGAGAGAGTGAAGAGAGAATGAGAGAGAGAGAGAGAGAGAGAGAGAGAGAGAGAGAGAGAGAGAGATGCCGACCGCCAGTAATTTGACACAGACAAAACAGAGAGGAGACAAACAGCGCCTGGGTAACTGTGTGCCAAACCTCCATGTCTGCATGTCTGAGACGAAATAGGAGAATTTTTTTGTCCAGATGTAGACGAATGTTTATTTAGACAGAATATGCATGCGTCCTGCCGTCTATCCTGTGGAAATCTCCCTCTTTTGGGCATCACGGCTGTTGGACGTGAGAATGAACTGACTGAGATCTCAAACAAGCTGGCAAGCGTGTGTATCTCACCTCATACTGGAGCTCGATACATGATGGAAATCTGAAATGTAGACATGACCACCCCTGAAAATGCTCTTCAGGCCTGAAGACACAGCACAGTGCATAAATGAAGACCTGGAGGGAAGTTGCGCTATCCGCCCTCTTCCACATACTCGAGCTAAGAGACGCTCGCGATTGGCTAGTGTTGGCTGCGAATGCCTTGCGATCTCCTGACGACAGCGTGAGGAACTCGAGAGCTTCTTTGCAGCTACCGGGAAACCACAAACTTTCTCTTTTTGAAGACTTTTCCAGTGCCGCAAAACTTAAAGTTACAGCTTTGACCGTTATAAAGCCCTGACACTGGAGACTCCTTCCCTAAATGTTTAATAAACACCTCCTCTCAGCCTTAAAGCCTCTCCTGAAGCCCTTTCTTATACAGTGCATTTTTTTGAACCAAAAGAGCAGCAATATGTAACGAATAATAAAGAATAAATTAATAAAAGTATATTTGCGATGGTGAGTGGTGTGCAGCATCTGCATCTTGAGTCAGTTTGCACCAAACGATTGAAAATCCTTCCATTTTCCATACCACTTATTCTACACAGGGCTGCAGGGGAGCCTGGGAGTCTCGACCCATCGCAGGGCACAATCGCACACCACTGACAATCTGGAAATGCCAATCAGCCTACAATGCATGTCTGTGGACTGGAGTATCCGGAGGAAACCCTCGAAGCACGGGGAGAACATGCAAGCACCACGCACACAGGCTGGAGGAGGCGGGATTCGAACCCTCAACCTCGGAAGGTGCGAGGCAAACTTGCTAACCATACTAATGCTAATTTAAATATAATTAGCATTAGTATGGATTACTCAGTTTACCATGTAGACTTAATCAAGTCAAGTTAGGTCAAGTGTCCAGACTGCAATGTGTACATGGTTGTGTAATGTGGGTGGGTTTGTGTTAATGTTATTGTGTGTTTTTCCTGAGTGTAAAGGCACATGCTTGGAGGACAGCTGCTCTATCTGACCTCAGGCTCTCTCTCTGTCTCTGTCTCTCTCTCTCTCTGATTGTCCTGCTTCATCGCACATGGCACTCGAAAGACCTACGGGCACATCCCCACCTTCCCCCGGGGGTTGTAACCATGGTAACTGATGCTGGCGGTGGGGGGGGGGGGGGGGGTGACCTGTCTCACCCAACACATTTCTGTCTACTCTCTGAATACTCTACTGAAGACTGACACTTGGGTCAATGGATAACTGTGATGTCGTCTTTACTTTTACTACACTGTATAATCAGGAGCTGCTAAATTCCGGATTCTGATTGGTCAGAAGGTGTTGATTATTTTCTTATAACAGCAGCTCTGACAGTAGCAAAGCAAATCACAGGTTTACATACGCTATCATCTAGGGTGACTGCTCCACCTAAACGGTAGGTGATTGTTAATATACTGACGAGATGTTCATGTCTGTTTAAACTCAACATATTAACGTAACTTGGTTAATATCTCTCTCGTTGCACCTCGGTTCTGTGGCACACGCTACTCTTTACCGAATCCCACCACTTTCTGCACTACAAACACAAACCGAGATCATATTTGTGGATTAAATTACGTTCGTCGCAGCTTTTTAGTCTTCTGGGCAAGTATATCATGAGCCTGGGCAAGCAATTTAGTGCAGTGGTCTTGCTAGTGAATTTATGATTGGTCCACACCTGCAATATGGGATTACAATGGGATTTAAAAAGAAAACAGTCCCACGCACACCTCTAGCATCGTCTATTTCCGTTCCACTGGAAAGTACAGCCTGTCTGAGGTGTTTCAGCCCAGCTGCACCATCACGATCGCCTCACTGCCGACGACGGATGTCGTTATTGTGACCTTGAGCGAGGCACTTAATGCCAAGCTGTTCCAAGGACACTGTTTGCTCAGGCTGTTACCATCACCTCTGCCACTTTGAACAAGAGTCTTATCTTCATCATAAAATATACATCATTACAAAGCTTCTACTCAACCCACAGCTCTCCCATCATCAAGGGCAATCTCATAAACCGTACAAAGAAGCAACGTTTCATCATTCATTTATCATTTATTAGCGCTACAGAAATGTTTTCGCACATGTTGGAGTTGGGTTTGGGATCAGAGTATGAGTTTAAAACAAAGGAGCAGCTGAGAACAGACCCGCTAATGAGAAGAAAGTTGGCACCTCTATTATGGCTATGGTCTTGGCTACGGTACTTGTATATTCTGCCAAAAAGTTCCCGTTGAGACGGGCACTACCCGTCAAATGGGGTGCCAATAATAATAATGAGACGTTACTAACACACACTATTAAAGGCTTTAGCATACTTAAAGTAGCAACACCATCACAAGGTTACAAGCTCTACGGTTTTGTTTTGGCTGTCACGTACACTCCAGTCCTGCAGGTGGCGCCATGAAAATCGCGTGATAACTTCCACGACCAAAGTCATCCATCATGGAATGATTTGGCTCGGGCATGCCTAATTTAGAACGACCAATAGTAGGATTTCACGTCAAACAACAGACGCAACAATCCCTTCGTTTTTTTTCTCCAAAGCTGACTGACCACTTAGTCTGGAATAAAATTGACAGTGTTCACTTTAACGTAGGTCAAACACAGATCAGTCAAGATGGCTGAATTTATATATATATATATATATATATATATATATATATATATATATATATATATATATATATACACACACACACATATATAATGTTTTTTTTTTTTTCCAAATGTTGCTGCATGCTTAAATCATCACACGCATATTCAATACAAGGATTCAAGACACACCTAATGTTTCTCCAGTTTTGTTCTGCCAATAGTCTTCAACATACACAGTCAGTGTAACAGTGCTGAGAGAGGGGTGGGGGTCTGGGCTACATCCTGTCTGAGATATGATACCATCAAGCCGAATATTGATCCTTTTATTGGCGTAATAGAGTCTGCAGGTTTTGTCTCAGACAGAAAAGGAGGATGGATGTGCAGTGTAGTGAGGGAGGGGCTTTTTTTTGGTAAACGTTCTATTTGTTAAGGCTGATTTTTGTTCAGTTGAGATCTATCCATCCATTTTCTGTACTGCTTATCTTACGCAGGGTCGTAGGGAGCCTGGACCCCATCCCAGAGGGACTCGGGCACAAGGTGGGGGACGCCCTGGATGGGGTGCCAACCCATCGCAGTGGTCAGTTGATGTTGGTTTCATTTTCTATAACAGAAGCACTGACAGTAGTGCTGACTGCACGACAAATCACAGGTTTATATTAATATACGTTTGTCCCATGGTACCATTCCTATAGTAATTTACACAAAGAATTGCAGCAGATACATTTATTTGGTAGGCAATTTGGGAAGGAGTCTCCTGTGTCAGCAAGGTTCCTGGGCTTTGGGCGGCTGTGGTTCAGGTGGTAGAGCGGGTTGTTCACTAATCGTAGGGTTGGCGGTTCGATTCCCGGCCCACGTGACTCCACGTCCTGAAGTGTCCTTGGGCAGGACGCTGAACCCCGAGTTGCTCCTGATGGCAAGCTAGCGCCTTGCATGGCAGCTCTGCTACCATTGGTGTGTGAGTGAACTAAAGCAGGCCTCGAGCAGGCTGTGTGTCAAATCACGAGGTCAAAGCCAGAGCATAAAACAGCGTACCCAACCATTATGCCCGTGCAGAATTTCCAGGATGTCAGCAGTTTTTTTTTTAAACTTGTTTTGAGTCCTCTTGAGGAAGATCAGTACGTGAGTCATATCTAAAAATGCATCCTCCATCCTACTCCTTTATTTACTATAACTCTAGTGTAGTCACTTCCTCTCTCAATCCCACACACACACACAGGCTGGTGCACTAACGACCTCCCAGAGACACTCAGGCTGTAATTAATCACTCACGCTCGGATGATGATGAACCACTACATGGGTATGGTCAGGGATTCAGACACAGATTCAGCCGCAATTCTTTCTCAGTGCATTTGAACTCGGCTTGGATATATCAATACTAATATATCGGCATTTCCTGATGTCTCTACGTCGCTAATATTTACTTAATACTTCATATTTAAAAGTCTGTTTATACCGTATCTAAGCTATTTCATTTATGTTTACTTCTCTTCTCATTTCCTCCAGGTGGTATTGTGTATTGTTTCCTTCATTGAGATAAGTAATAAACTTCTTTCTATGACAACACTGATGAATTCTTGAATCTGATTGGTTGCTAGTTCTAATATGTTCGTGTTTTTACTGTAAAGTAAGAACTAATACAAAGACTTGTATGTTGGACATTCAACATAGATTAATTAAAAAAAAATGTATGAGTTTTCTGTGAAGAGATGTTCATTTAGAGATTTTGGAAGGAGTCTCCAGTGTCAGTGGTTTCTTTTTCAACAATCTTCAAACTTAAGATGAGGTAAGATACGCTTGCGTTCTTGTTCTTATCTCCTTCAGCATATTATCTAAAGACACATACTTTGTAGTCTCTATCAAAAACACACCCTCATGTTAGTTCACTAGGTCAGGGACTAAGAATATTATCGAGCTAAAATTATCACTTGGGGTCCAAGCACCAAAGATGCATAGTTGTGAACTGTAGCTGTCATGGGGTAGAATATGCATAATATACAGTGAGGGAAAAAAGTATTTGATCCCCTGCTGATTTTGTACGTTTGCCCACTGACAAAGAAATGATCAGTCTATAATTTTAATGGTAGTTGTATTTGAACAGTGAGAGACAGAATAACAACAAAAAAATCCAGAAAAACGCATGTCAAAAATTTTATAAATTAATTTGCATTTTAATGAGGGAAAAAAGTATTTGACCCCCTCTCAATCAGAAAGATTTCTGGCTCCCAGGTGTCTTTTATACAGGTAACGAGCTGAGATTAGGAGCACACTCTTAAAGGGAGTGCTCCTAATATCAGTTTGTTACCTGTATAAAAGACACCTGTCCACAGAAGCAATCAATCAGTCATATTCCAAACTCTCCACCATGGCCAAGACCAAAGAGCTCTCCAAGGATGTCAGGGACAAGACTGTAGACCTACACAAGTCTGGAATGGGCTACAAGACCATTGCAAAGCAGCTTGGTGAGAAGGGGACAACAGTTGGTGCGATTATTCGCAAATGGAAGAAGCACAAAAGAACTGTCAATCTCCCTCGGCCTGGGGTTCCATGCAAGATCTCACCTCGTGGAGTTGCATTGATCATGAGAACAGTGAGGAATCAGCCCAGAACTACACGGGACGATCTTGTCAATGATCTCAAGGCAGCTGGGACCATAGTCACCAAGAAAACAATTGGTAACACACTACGCCGTGAAGGACTGAAATCCTGCAGCGCGCGCAAGGTCCGCTGCTCAAGAAAACACATATACATGCCCGTCTGAAGTTTGCCAATGAACATCTGAATGATTCTGAGGACAACTGGGTGAAAGCGTTGAGGTCAGATGAGACCAAAATGGAGCTCTTTGGCATCAACTCAACTCGCCGTGTTTGGAGGAGGAGGAATGCTGCCTATGACCCCTGGAACACCATCCCCACCGTCAAACATGGAGGTGGAAACATTATGCTTTGGGGGTTTTTTTCTGCTAAGGGGACAGGACAACTTCACCGCATCAAAGGGACGATGGACGGGGCCATGTACCGTCAAATCTTGGGTGAAAACCTCCTTCCCTCAGACAGGGCATTGAAAATGGGTCGTGGATGGATATTCCAGCATGACAATGACCCAAAACACATGGCCAAGGCAACAAAGGAGTGGCTCAAGAAGAAGCACATTAAGGTCCTGGAGTGACCTAGGCAGTCTCCAGACCTTAATCCCATAGAAAATCTGTGGAGAGAGCTGAAGGTTCGAGTTGCCAAACGTCAGCCTCGAAACCTTAATGATTTGGAGAAGATCTGCAAAGAGGAGTGGGACAAAATCCCTCCTGAGATGTGTGCAAACCTGGTGGCCAACTACAAGAAACGTCTGACCTCTGTGATTGCCAACAAGGGTTTTTAAACCAAGTACTAAGTCATGTTTTGCAGAGGGGTCAAATACTTATTTCCCTCATTAAAATGCAAATCAATTTATAACATTTTTGATGTGCGTTTTTCTGGATTTTTTTGTTGTTATTCTGTCTCTCACTGTTCAAATAAATCTACCATTAAAGTTATAGACTGATCATTTCTTTGTCAGTGGGTAAACATACAAAATCAGCAGGGGATCAAATACTTTTTTCCCTCACTGTAACCCCATGGCTATAAATATCAAATGGACCAGAATGCAAAGCATATAATTCAGAGAGGACACCATGCAAGCAGGGCTAAGGGTCTAGCTTTCCTGCAGATCACTATGACCGGCAGATCACTACAGCCAACACTTCATACCCCACTGATATAGATATATAGCGACTAGATTTAATTGTTGGTGCTGTAAAATCCAAGTTGATCCCTTCCCTTTGATCCTTGGCCAACATGGCTCCTCCCACAGTCGCTCTCCATCAACACCTCCCGCAATGCACTGGTGTCTCCACTGAGAACTCTTGGCATCAACTCTTAGGTGGAACCTGATTTTGGCACGGACGCAGGGTCAGTCAGCAAAACGCAAAACCGGTCCGTGCGGGTGGTATCTTTTCTCACACACGATTCCCACAGGCTCTGGATTGGGAATTGTTGGTATGCTAAGGCCAGCTGGACTCACTTAAGCCTGCCAGAGAGCGACTAAACACACGTAGCTCACCACAACTTGGCTGTCAGGTCTAGAATGTAAACCATCAACAGACAGAATGTAAAGAATTGGGAAAAGTGTAAAAGTGTGGGTGTTCTGTTCTCCTCTTCTAGCTCACAATGAAGGCTGCTTGCCTTCTGACCCATCCAAAGTCAGACCCGATTTCATCTACTTGATAGGACGAGTCTCCTATCTTTAGCTTTCAGCATGTGCCTAGTGCATTCTTCTCTGCCAGCCACTGTGACCGAGGACGATCACTCAACTGAACCAGCATGCAGATGTTCAGAGATATGGCACGGATATTAAGCTGAACAGAAATCGTCCGTTAACAAATGGGCACTCAGATGAACAGCACCTCTGGGTTTGCACAGCACTGTCAATTGTTTAAATGCTACATTGATTTGTTTCGGGCAGCTGAAAGCTTGGCAGAGTCACAAGTCTCAGTTCTTCAAGACAGATTAGGACAGCTGAGAACGCTTCCGTTAAACTGGCCTTCTTTCAAATGAAAACAAGGAGCAAAGTATGCTTGTTGTGTGCGAGGGGAAAGTTATGTCCGTCCTTCCCCTGGCAGATTGGAAAGCTTTAAATAATGGTAACGTTCCTGCTCTCCATCCTTGGCATCGTAGAGGATCAGTTGGAGACAGTTGGAGAAAGTCTCTTGGAAAGATTAACACCCTTTTGGCTCTGAATCAACCGGACGCTGCTGGTTAAGAAACACAGACCTTCTCCCACAGATAACATTCTGCAGACTATTACTATTACCCTTTGGGAGTCCGGCTCTGTTATCGCCCATCACTGGTCAAAACCAGCTGCTGAACTCTAGAGTGTGAGGCATGGATCTTTATCAGGGGTGTGATGGAAATCTGAAACGGCTATAACGTTATGCAGTTAACAAGTACAGATAACGATGTTACAAAGCAGTGCTAAAATCAGGTTATGGGATGTCTATACTTTAACCCCTTTCAGGACCTGAAAGCGTTATGTAAAACTAAAGGTTTACCATTTTAATGAGCCGAAAAATAGTTCGACTCTGATTAACCGCTGGTCTGGTTTGAGACGAAAAATCAGATCAGATGATCTATATGGGTGTGGGAAATTCTCCTGGATCTGGAAATAACATTGCTACCTCACAGCTCCGGGTATGTCTCCAGGTTTGATCTCGAGTTACTGTCTGCTCTGCAGGTTCTCTCTGTGCTCGTGTTGGTATCCTTTGGTTTCCTCTCACCTACCAAAACCATGGCAGGATGCTGACTGGCTATGCTAAATTGCCCTTAGGTGTGGTGAACAAGTGTGTGAATGTGTGTGCATGGCGCCCTGCGATGAACCACTATACCATCCAGGGTGTATTCCTACCTCAGGTCCATTGTTCCCATGACACTCCAGGTCCACCACTGACCATGACCACTTACTGAAGATTAAGCATCATTAGCTTAACCAACTACTTCACAAAAATTTCAATGGCGGTCATAAAAATAACTTGACTTACTCAAAGTTTTTTATATGGTGATGATGATGATAATGATGCCCAAGCCCATGACGTTACCAGTTCAGTGTTGGAACCGTTTGTCAGATTAAAAACCATCTCATTTGCAGTGGAAACGTAAAGTTCTGGATTACGTCCCAGCAATGGCACTGAGACCACCTGTGGTTGTGTTTGCAGTAGTGGTTGAGATCTTTGTTACTATGACAACAGGTTTAGGAGATAAACTAGTCATGTTTATCAGGTTTACACAATCCATATTGTTCACACACACACACACACGCACATTGTTGTCTCTAAAATGTGATCAGGAGGAAAAAGCAAGGAAACCAGAGAGGACAGATCCTCTGCAGTGACAGTGAGTGTGAAACCTCCTTCCTTCCTGCCATCCTCTACAAGGCCACGCTGCTTCAGCTGATAAAGCACTGGCCCGAGTGATATGGAATAATCCATGGAGTGTGTTAAGGCTCTGATCCACAGTTGGAAGGAGAAGGTCAGAGGGACGATATGCGAACTGGAAATTCTCAGGGATCGGATAAATTGTGAGAAACATCACAGCTGAAGGGAAAAATGCGCCTCTTGGCAGTTCTCGAAGTATTTCCAGGAATGCGGACCTAACATTGTCTTGGCAATACCCTTGAGGCAGGTTTTATTTATTTATTTATTTTTTTAAGATAACTTAGATTAGAGAGTTGCATAAACGTTTTTTTATTAAGCAGAACATATTGTGGAGTTTTCCACGAATGGATTTACATTCCTTCACTGGCAAAAGCGTTGAAATTATTTTCAAACAGTCGTCACAGCTTCGCAGCGCCGTCACAACGAATCTGTGCTACTGTGAAACTCAAACCGTATCGTTTTCGCATCGTAGCCTTATTATGATAATCATCTGTCAGTTTGCCTCACTATGCCCCACTGTGCAATATCACAATCAAGCGCGTTTCACAGGAAATGCAGCCAAACCCCGCAGGCCATCTAATAAGCTGATTAGTCACTCTCCATTTAGACGAAACTCAGGCATTGACCCTCTGAGTGCTGACCTCTGACCCCTTCCGAGAGAGCAGCTGCCCCTATACTGCCTCATGCCTGCTGGGATTAGAGGACACAAGAGCTGTCAGGGATACACAGGGCAGGAGGCCACACACACGTCTTCCACGCCCGCACACACACACACACGTTCTCTGATGGACGAACGCCAGAAGAGGCAGGGTCAGTCCGAAAGATTTCCCGCTTTTTTCTTCCCTGACGTTCATCAGACGCAGCGAAACCCTTCAACCCAAAGAATGTGTTTCCGTTTCTTAACGTAGCCCGTCTTATTCCAAGAGCATAATAATGGAACGATTTCCCTTACAAATACAATATATTCTCCCTATATATCATATCACCAATCAAGAGTCCGAGGGTTCAAGCTAAGAAAGTAGAAAGGGTTTCAAATACTGCTTCATTTTTGTCAGATTAGGTCTTTACCCACTTTAGTTTTAAATGGTTGAGTTTTATTAACATTACTGGAACTAATTCTAGTCTATGTTCATGCTAAACGAAGTTGCTCTTAAAGGGCGAGGACTGCGTAAGCACTGAGGTGAAGACGGAGCTTGGCACACGTCTCCTCCGCCTGGGATCGGTATCACTCAGCAGAACAGGAGGGTGTCACTTTCTACTGTCAGCACGTGAAAAGTCAACAAAAGTGTACGATAACACAGGGCTGGAACTCATCAGATACAGTCTGAGTAAACAGAGGAAGCCTGAGAGTAATGAAATGTTGGTACAGTGTTGTGATTTTTTGGACTTTAAAGTAAGCAGCGCTTTGTAGCAATCTAATAAAAACAAATTGAGCCTGATTTTTTTTTTTTTCAGGGCACGGAATGAAGCATTAGCAGGAGTCTGGATAAGGACAAAGGGATTGAGGTTTCCAGAGCTTCAGTTTCTCCAGCAGATGCCTAATTAGTGTGGCGTGCTGCCCTCATTAACCACGGCCGGTTTCCGTAAATACGGACGGATGAGTTGTCCGTGAAAGACGGTCTGAAAAACGTGGCAGATGGCATCGGGTTTGACCCGAGAGCTTTCCGCGTGACTCGTATGCGTCTCGTATACTCCTTCAAAACAGACAAGCATCCCAATAAAAACAGTGGGCACTTTAATCGGAACACGCGAATAAAATCGTGCCGATTCGGCTCGACGGCTTCAGTTAATGCTCGCATCAAACATCAGAATGTTATCTCAGGAGTTTGAGCGTGGAATTGTTGATGGTTTGAGTATTTCAGCAACCGCTTTTCCCCTGGGATTTTCCACCACAACAGTCTCTAGAGCGGTGCGAAAAATCCTCCGATGTTCTATAGGTAGAAACACCTTGTTGATGAGAGAGGACCGACGAGAACGTCCTGACCGGATCGAGTTCGCAGGAAGTCTCCACTGACGCAAATAACCACTCTTTACAACCACGGGGACAGCACAGTACACCTCACCTCGAGGTGGATGCTCTACAAGAGCATAAGACCGCACCAAGTTCCACTCCTGTCATCCAAGACGAGGAATCTGAGGCAGAAAAATGTTCAGAACTGAGTGCTTTGTGTGTTTACTTGTAACATCACAAGCTGCGTCTTTTTGTTTTTCTTGTCTTATTAACCATTCGAGAGAAGAAAAAAGACTGTGAAGGAACGATTGTTTATAGCTGTTATGACAGGAACTGACTTTTTTTTGCACGTTCCACAACTTTACACTTACTACATACGGAAAAATGTATCACATTCCGTTGTTTAATAAATGAAAAATTCTTATGGTATAGGAGGAATAAAACACTCTATATGATCCAGTTTGTGGTGGTATCGCTGATTATTTTCCTCTAAAAGTACGTTTGATTTCTTACATAAGATTCTCCTTGCAGATCTGGTATGTCTTTGTGCTTGTGTTTGGGTTACTTCAAGACTGAAGGACTCACATTACAATGCGTCCTGCCACCGCAGTATGTAGTAATTAGGCCTGGTCCCTGGGGAACACTTCACACACACACACACACACACACACACACACACACACACTGGCAGACAGAATGGTGGTCCAACAAAGGCTGGCATGAGGAGGATGTGGTGAGATTAACTCTTTCAGGTCACTCAAAGCGC
Organism: Ictalurus furcatus; assembly: GCF_023375685.1. Classification (NCBI taxonomy): domain Eukaryota; kingdom Metazoa; phylum Chordata; class Actinopteri; order Siluriformes; family Ictaluridae; genus Ictalurus; species Ictalurus furcatus. The sequence goes on from NC_071269.1 coordinate 5,016,461, forward strand.
ACTATGATTTCATTCTGTCAGTTCCTATTGAGCAATACTTCCCTGCACGTAAATAAATACTTCCTCGAATAACAATGCCGTGCTTAACGCCAAACCCAGCACACAGCATAGCATTGCGTTTCTCCACAGTACGAGCACATGATTAAAACTGGCCTCAAGCCTTGCATTTTCATATTACTGTAAGTCAGGAGGCAAATCAGGACCCCCGAACGTGTGTGTGAGGGTTTTTGTCTGTCATTATCCGTAAATACGGTGGATGTCGATTAGAGTCATATTTTGAAAATGCTCAAATTTGGACTACAGTATATATTTATGAAAATTCTTTCCCCTGTGCACGTTTCTCAGTCAAAAGTAAACACCTAGCATTTTAAAGGAGAAAATTCTATCCCGTGCCGAATCCTAGCTGAAAGATGCCCCGCCTACCTCTGCATGTATAACGTTGCTGTTGAATTCGAAGATTACAGCAGGAAATATGATCTCGCCTTTGCTTGGCGATATCCGACGGGTTTTCCCGAGTCGCCTCACCTTCTTCGTCAACGTTAGGTGTTGTTTTCTTAAAGACTCTGGAGCATTAAGTCACAAGAAGCGCCTTCGTATGTTTTAAATGTCTGAGCAGTAGTGCATTCCGGCAGTTTTTTCTCGTTTCTGCTACATTTTGAGACAAGAGCTAACCTCGGTGGACAACATGTAGTATTCGAAACCTAATTTCACCTTTGTGTGAACTGGTGATAATGAGTCTTTATTGATCACGTATACATTACAGCACAGTGAAATTCTTTTCTTCGCATACCCCAGCCTGTCAGGAAGCTGGGGTCAGAGTGCAGGGTCAGCCATGATGCAGCACCCCTGGAGCAGAGAAGGATATAAGGGCCTTGCTCAAGGGCTCAACATTGGCAGCTTGGCAGAGCTGGGGCTTGAACCCCCGACCTTCCGATCAGTAACCACCAAACCCACCGCTGCCCCTACATGGTGGTCAGTCAGTGTGATGTTCTTGATAAGCAGGGTAAAGCAAGTAAATGGAGCTGATGTAGAAAAGTTGTTCGTATGACATCCAAGCCAAGTGCTGGATGTTTAGTGTTTAACAATCTGTATGTGGAGACCCGACAGTGAGTGTACAGCACATGAGACGACTCGTGTAGAATTTAGTACGGGGTGGTCCATCATGACGACAGCGTACAAAAATGTGAGTGGATATTCAAAAGGGAAGTGAAGCACACACACACACACATACACACGCAGGCTGGGAGAACCATCGCTCACAATACTCCATTGTCAACTGCCTCTCGCTCTCCAAGACGAATGAGGGAACGATCGCGCCATGCTGTAGGTAGTGTATTTGCAGTATTCCATCATGTTTAAAGCACCAGGAGATCTCCGGCATGTTTGTGGGCGACACATACACGTGCAAAAAAAAACGTACCATGGTGCTCCATCCTGCCAGTGCTTCCAAACATCGTCAAGCGAAAGGTACTTAATAGAGTCGCACATCTGTCCAATCGATTGAGTAATTGTACTTCAGCACATGATGAAATGGGTCTGACTGTCCCCAGATTTTTCATCACCAATGGTTCATGGTTTTTGGAATGAATGGACAGATAATACCTCTAGTTTAGAAAGTATCTACTAATTCTCAAAATGATGACATTCCAACAATCACAACGCTAAAATCAACAAACAGTATATACATATTTTAAGTTTTGCCTTGATATCTGGCATAGTTAGAAAAGATAATACAGAAAAGAAAAAAAAAACAACACATGACAGCATCTCCAGCTGATGCTGTGTGACACTGGAGACTCCTTCCATAAACATAAAATAAACATTCAGCATATCAACAATTATCTATCATCGGAAATCTATTTATTATTAGATATTATTAGGATACGTGGTACGTCCGACCGTACAGTACAACTCCCTGTGAGTTAGTTGTTACTACAGCAACGTATACAATACAGTACCAAAAGGATCTAAAAACTAAGCAGAGGATATGAAAGAGTTAGGAGGGGCATTTATAAAGGCAAAGTGTGGCCGTACATGAAGATATTAATACTGTAAATATTTATATCACATTCAGAAAGGGAGATGTTTATGCATTGCATTTACAGCATTTGGTAGATGCCCTTATCCAGAGCGACATGTATATATCTCATTTGCACAACTGAGCTGATGGTCAAGGGCCTTGCTCAAGGGCCCAAGAGGAGCATCTTGGTGGTGCTGGGCTTTGATCGCATGACCTTCTAGTCAGAAGTCCAAAGCCTTAACCACTAAGCTACCACTGCCACTGCCACAATGTTCGAGTTGACCCAGATTGTCTTAATGAAGGAACGTCTCCGAAACCCAACACATTAGTCCCGTTTATAGTATCGTATAGTATAGTATAAATGACATTTCTTTTTTCAAATTTTTGCGATCGACTATTAACATCGTCTTGATGGCCAAATGTCCAAACTGAGCCTGTATGCTATGAAATCTATGAAATCAGACGTGACTCTTTGCCATAAACAAGCTTTGTGACTGAAAAACAACAATGGACTGACAAAAATAAACATCGACAAAGAGAGAGAAAGGGAGGCAGCGAGACTGAAGGGCTATAGGTTATATCCATCTATCCTTTTCTCCTCTCCAGGTGTTTCCGTCAGCTCATTTTCACTGTGGCTCTCTTGACGTCATCGTATGGGTTTGTGCCAGGACGCCGATGACCTCACTCTTGTGGCTTTAACAAAGTCCCACGAGATGGGCAGAGAGATAAAGTTTGGGTAGGAAATAGACCCCTATGTGACGTACATTGCATTATTAGAGAGTGAGTTTTCGCATCCTATGGAGCCCAAACACATAAATATATTGCAGAGGATATAGCGTAATGTTGCCTTTGTAGTGAACTTTAACTGCTTTGTAGTGTTTTTAAGCGGTTTTCTATAACCGCAGCTCAGACTATAGTTCCAGCTGTATTGGAAGATTGGATGCTATTTAATCGTCCACACATTTAACCCAAGTCATAATAAAATGAAAACAATGGATAAAGACTGTATAAAGAATTTGCCTATTAAAAATACGTGTGTGTGTGTGTGTGTGTGTGTTGCAAAGAGAGAATACCATTCGCATATTTAACATCTGAGAGTAGGTGGTGTTCGGGTGGACAGCTGGTCTACGCCACACAAACAGACCACCGTCACGTCTAAGGAGCTCCTGTCATGCCTCAGTGAGCACCAATACAAACCACAGAGCCTCCTGAGACTGCTGCAGTAACAACACTGCAGCTCCGGCAATACCACCGGCGGAGGTGAGGGCTGGCACTGTGCCTGGCGGTGCCTCTTAAATGGCCATGTTACTGTAGCATTGAGTCAGCGTCTGGATGGAAATCAGCACCACCCTTCATTAATCATGTGGTTAATTCAATATGACCACCACCTTCGTTAATAGTCGTTTAGCATTACTTATGAATAAGACCTGATTCACTTCAGTGTAAAAAGCGCTGAGGGTTGATTCAGTCCTGGGAGAGATGGTGAGGTCAGTCCCGTCCAAACACACCCTTCCTTCCTAGTCACGGCACTGGGCCTGTGTTAATATTTCAGTGGGCCGCCGTCTGCCTAGAACGTTTCCTGTTGGTGAGCCGGAGAACCGCTCCAGAGCATGCTGGGAGATTAGTGCGCAGGCTGGGTTTAAAAAAAAATCAGAACCAGATGAGCTGCAGATGTGAGTCAGCAAACATCTAGGCACCGGCATCGCTCGGCTAATGACTGAACCGCATGATTCGGTCTCACTTCTGCTAAACAGGGAACAAAACATGGAAGAAGAACTACAGAACAAAGACACGGACGTAACTATAAAGACAACTTTATTTGCTCGGTGTTGCTACTTCCCTTCATAGATAAATTAAGTCAATAGACATTTTTTGGATTGCGTGACCAGCGAACACATTCGGATTTGGTGCCTTTCCAGAGCGAGCGAACAGAGACAGACAAGAAGCGTGGGCTTGTGATCTCTAGTACATCAGGGAGTTCTCCACTTCCTGATCAAGGGGGATCCACGTGATAAATTTGGGGGGAATGGGATGTGTGGATGGTGCTGCTCAGGCTGTGTTTATGCACCTGGAAAATTCCCAATGTGCTCTGTAGAAGGCTTCATTCTGACGTTGGTCATGGTTGCTGAGGGAACGATTTCACCCGGTTGCATTAGACAGCTGCACTGAATCATGGAATGAATGCGACCGAAGATTTCTCCAAACCGACAAAAATATGGTTAGGGAGACTTCTCTGGATAACTTGGAGTTTATATTTAAAATGGACTAAAAGTGAAGACATCCTGATCTCAAAAGGTACCACTAGTCAAATCCTACTAAATATCAGTGAAGGCCACAATAACTCAGGCTTGAATACCAAGAGTAGTTTCTATAATAATAATAATAACAATAACAATAATAACAATAATGGTACATATACAAAATAATATGGCTAAAAATAATATACCCAATAATTATGAATAAGCAGACCAATGGTGGGCAGTCATACTGTAGGTCTGAGCATCTCATACTTGCCGCCCAACTGGCATTGCACCCGAGCCCCACCATAGACCTTGCAGGTGGTGAGCCCTTATCGTCACGAGCTGTGGTTAGTGACTGAAAGAAGTACAGGTGGTGGAAACTAGGTCCCTACTCAGGGTTGCTGAGCTTACTCTCCGTGACAGGGTGAGGATCTTGACAATCCATAAAAAAAACCTTGGGGTAGCTGCTCCTCTGAATTGAGAGGAGCCAGTTGAAGTGGTTTAGTCATCTTACAAGGATGCCTCGTGTTTGGCTCCTGGTAGAACTGTAGCAGGCACATCATAATGGACAGAGATCCTGGGGCAGACCCAGAACCCACAGGACAGATTATATCTCAGAGTTGGCTTGGAAACGTCTGGGGATACTATGCAAATTTGGCAGCTGTGATTTCCAAAGCCTATTTTCGCATTGTACTTCATCTGTAATGGCAAGGCAACAATTATTGCATGCTGGTCTGGGCAGCCCATCCTATTATACTTGTGATTGCAAATGAAGTCAAATCGAGTCAAATGTAGTCAAATGTGGACAAAGGAACAAATTGACCATACTCTCCAGGTGAGAGGGATGGTGTTCCTCTCTTCCATGTCAATCACAGTGACACTAATCACTCCTTGCACAAAATTTCACCATTATGATTCTGTTTCTTATTATTACAAGATTACGTTGAGTGTCTGTCATATAAATCTCTGTAAACGAGCTGTTACTATAGAAAAGTAATGCTTTAGAACGAGCACGTTAACATAAACCTGCTCTCCGTGCTGCTGTAAACACCTTCTGACCAGTCAGAATCAAGAATTGAAACATCACTACGGTATAATGGCAGTTAGGGAAGCTGTGGAAGGGTAAAATAACAGTCAAAATCCACAAGAACCACCCTAACACGAGTACAGACCATTTACCAGCAAGCTGACTCATTCAGACAGGCCACAGCCCTACATCTGGTCAGTGAGAACTGTTTGAGAGGAAAAGTGTTCCATGTACAGAAACACAACCAAAAACGAATACATTTTTATCACTCACTCTGGCATCACATCCTCCACTGGTTGAGAAAGCACACACAAAGCCATAAAGGTATAGCAATATAACCTCTTCCATTAAGTAACAGCGATGTAGCTATCACGTCAGGATCAGACTGCACCATTAGAAGCCATTCTGATAGAAATCCAGATTTATTCAAAAGGGTATAATTCACATGTGGAGTCACGCTACAGAAAATACTAAGGTTCTCCATGGAAGGACAGTGAGGAAAGAGCTGAGCTTGACCTGTAGTTGGAGAACACTACCCTACCCATCAAGGTCATCTTGATACTGTGCGTGAGACTGAGAACGTGGAGGCGTGGCTCTCGTGTAAAACCAATAAATCTCCACAAAGAGCAAAGGAAAATGGTACACGATGAAATCAAGTTTCAGGAACATCTCGAAGTTCCTCCTATTTTTACTAGGGATGGGCCAACTATAGATAACATTACTCATTGATTCATATGATTTGTTCACTGGAACAATAGCATTTCATCAAGCATCTACTGATGTAGTTCATAAAAAAACACCAAAGGAAAAGTCATACGCTCTAACTGGCAGAACAACCCTAACCCTAATCCTGGCAGTTCCCTAACTTTGAGGAACTTTCTGATTCAGATTAGAGGGATAGTGGTGTCGGTTCTAACAGCAAGACAAATCCAATATCTCAATTCAATTGAGATCAGATGGTGAGCTCATCAAACTAGAGATTAGTTGCAAAACCAAACCTTAAATATGAACTAAGAGCTGGAACAGCCTCAGAATGAAAACCGATTTTTCATAGAAATATGGTTCTTCACCCTTCTACTGATTCATAGAAATGTGAGCTTGCTAGGCATAAAAAAGAGGAATCTGTAGTGACTTAAACCCCAGGAATGAGATTCCACGGGAAGACAACCCGAGTAACATGACGAGTCACAATCTGATTACCTTTTACTTAATAAACCATTCGCACACACTCATGAGCCCGTCTCCAAGGTGCCCTCGGGCCTCCGTTTGTGCTGACTTTCCCCCTCAGTGGCTCTTTGTCATGTTGCAGGAGGGTCTATCGAGATAAATTAGCAGGCTGCTCAGAATGTGGTGGTCTGCACCGGCGGCTTTGTGTTCGATCAGACCCACTATTCAGCCCCCCCCAAAAAAACAGGAAGGACAGCCAGGCTTCACATGGTGCCCCGACAACAAAAGAGCTAAGATAGATGACATCATCGCCACAGTTTAGGAGTCACATAAGGATTCAGATGTTTAAGTAACTCTGGTGTCTTTGAGTGTTGAATTCTATCTAAATGGGTTCAAACGAGGAATTAAGAACTGATCGGCCACAAGAAAGACGAAATGCTACTATATGACTTTAGTTAAGATTTTTACCCACATTAAAATAATCTTCTTCAAAAATGCATGGAGCTCCATATAAAAGAGAGAGAGAGGATTTCAAAGCTTTTCTCGGATCCTCAGCCATACTGTAAAGCCTGCTCTCGCTCCCACAATCCCTGTGGCTTGCAAATCTCTCTGCAGCTTGGGAATGCTTCATTTCAGACCCCTAAAGTAAGAGGGATCCTCCAGTCAGTGCCCTGGAAGGTAGACCAGCAATTTGAGTCCCAACTGGCAAAGAAGCAGCATATTATATTCTGAAAGATAAAATCTCTGAAATGTGGCGGTTAAGGGAACTGGGGGATATTTTACAATGATTGAAAAGTAAGATTATGTATGCAATTGGGCAGTACTGCCACGGTTGAAACGTGAGCTCGGGTTCTCCCCATGTCCGTATGACTTTCCTCCAGGTTCTCCGGTTTCTTTACACCTACCAAAAATATGGATTATTTAAATTGCCCCATGGTATGTGCTGGCATTCTACCCAGGGTCGATTCCCATCTTACACCCAGTGCTCCCAGAATAGGCTCTGGCTCCACTGCAACCCAAAGATGAATGAAATGGTACTGACTTAGAAAAAGAGTTCCTTTAGGTGGAACGTAAATTCCTTTCTAGTTATCCAGACAGGTTCTACTTGAAACCTGTTCTGAAAGGGAAATCCTCAGTTTTCAACACTTTAAGGGATTCCCCCAGAGGGACAACTCAAAGAATCCCCTTTAGAAGCGTAGTGTGTAAACACCTTGATGCTTTTGGAATTGGATATAGACAGACAGGATGTGGGCTAATGCACGATTAGCCAAGGCATCCAACCTGCTGACTTTAATCTATGTTGTTTGTTGTCACCTTCTGTGGTTATCCTTGGAGGCAGGCCAGTTCACCAGCACACATAATGAGATGAGAAGGTCTTCCTTCTTCTCAACGTCACACTTCAAGAGCCTTATTCAGAAACAAGGCGATGGGCTGAATTAAGTTAAGACTGGAACTGGAGCAAGAACTCTGTGTAGAGTCTACACTGTAGACTAACAGTTGTTTTTTCAGGTGCTTAGATTGAAGCATAATTGAATTATACTTCCTTCTCTGCTCTTCTCTTTTTACTTATCTATATCATAGTGTCATATCACGTGGTAAAAAAAAAAAAAATTAACAAAACGTGATTTCGTGTCATCCTGAACTGAAATCAAATCAAATCTTGAGGTCCATGAAAATTCCCACCTTACTTACTTATCTAGCTCATTCAAGCTGGCTAAACATGAGAAAACTTCATTACGGAGTCGTCCATAGAAGATCAAACAAACAGCTGCCCATTGCTGGAAAGCTCAGGTTGTGTTGTCTTCACCGACCCAACGAGAGGTGATCTGGTGAGCTTGTGCTTTGCATCACAAGCTCAGGGTGTCTCATGAGTCGAGAAACGTAACAATTACTCGAGTCTTGGAATTCAGAGCAATCGGCAATTAGATAACCAAGGTCACCATAAAAATCTTTTAAAAACCCACACTTCCTTGAGAAGGTTCATTCATGTTTGTTCTCTCATGTCCTCCATCTCAGAGCATCATGATCCTGAGTCAGTAAGGAGCCCCATGGCGAAGAGGCCTCCACGCATCCGGCAGCTGCTCCAGAAAAACTAGGGCCTGTGAAAAGAGCCAGTATGAAAGCAGAGAGCATGAAGATTCATAACAATGAGCGCATTCTGCAAGAGGAGATGTAGGACAGACACGCATGGGAATCAAACTGGCCATGTAAGAAAGACTGAAGACGGAAGAGTCTCTGTAAGGTCAATGTTCATGCCATGGAACTTGCTCATAAAGAAACAGAGGTTTAATTCATGACTAAGCAAGATGGTATGCGAGTATCAAACTCGCACGGACTTGAGTCAGCAGAATCGAACAGCTAAAGAATGATTCACTACTGGAACTGGATCTTTTTATTTCAGCTTGATGGATTTCGCAGCTGTAGAATCATAACGCTTATTATATTTTGAGTTTTTAACCACAAGTAGGTTCTTTTAAGTGTATGCTGTCACTAAGAGCCAGCGTGTGCGGTATATTGGTACTGCGAATATAGCCACAACTCGGGCTCATGTCACATGATTCAAAAATAGTTCAGGCAAAACCACAAATCAGTGCACGTGGCACACTGTATATCTACGCCATGTTTCTTTCAGACTGCTTCTTAAACATGCCAGATAATGGCTTGCTGTTACTTTGTACTATCCAGTATTCATCAGTATGTGTACTTGTATTGTGGCCCATTTAAATACATCTCATGTGCTCATGCATAGTTGCTTTCGAGCGGAGATAAATGTGACTCGTGGGAAGTTCATATTGAAACCGAGTCTCTTGATGTAATCAAACTGTAATTTCCTATTTCACTCAGAGGAATGTTTGAGGGCTTGAACCACAGGGTGACACAGCAGTCTTAAAAGAAGACTAACGAATAATATTTGGTCAGGTGGCTCCAATCTGCTGGACGCCACATCTTTTAGCACTAGAATTATGACCAGAGAGGGAACATTAGGGGATACTGGAGGTTGTTATTACAGTCAGAGGAACTCTGCCATGTGTAGACTAAGATTTGACGATTATCCCAGAATTGAGGTTAAAATCCTCAAAAAATGACTTTTTTTTTTTATCATAAAATGATGTACACATAAAAAAAAAAAACTGGTCAGTCTACCAGGCAACGACGTAACCATGCAAAATTTCCCAAAGGCATCACAGGACAAAAGATGGTTGTTAAATGGTAGAGTGAGCATCACATTGAACACTCTCTCTACTTTGGGAAACTGCACCCAGGCTGGACATCCGCTTGAAAAGAAATATTTGCCAGGACCTGGCAAAGCTCAAATAAGTCTGACGAGCTAACGCTAATGAAGAGTTCATTCAAGGTAGAGCGTGAAAGCACCCACGCAGTGACCACGCTCAGCATGCTCCATCATATGACGGAAGTGGAATACATTTCCCGTACTGATTGAGAGAAAAGGCGTAAAACCAGGCCTTTCTTTCCTTTCGTTCGTCTCTACCTCCTGGGATGTTATGTAACAGTTCTGTTGCTTTTACCTCCACACAAAAAAAAAAAAAAACCCAAAAAAACCCACTAATGCACCAGGCTCCTCTCAAGCTGCTCTTTTGGTCTGGGAACCTTTTCAACAGTGTTATGAAACTTCATGACTTCAAGTTATGGGCTGTTCTTGAAACCGACTCAGGACCAGACTAAATAAAAAAAACAAAACAATGCTGCATATAAAAATCAGGGCGTCAACCGGCCTCATTTTATCCCCTTCCAGGACCAAAGAAGAACACTTGCAAACTATTAAAAAAGCTCGGACAGAAGAAGAAAAAAAAAAAAACGTTGTGTATGGATAGCATTATCATTAAAAGGGGATTGAGAAATGAACATAGACTAACAGACTGACAAGAGAACCTTTCTTCTTTCACACATAAACATGAGGAGGTTCCTGTAAATACCTTTCGCTGTACAGACCTCGGATACAAAGCCAGATGGCAGCCATTACTGCTAGTGAGTCTGGAAGTCTTTGATTTGGAGCAGAGATCATATCTGCTGTCTGCTCTCACACAGTCTCATGGCAGAACGTTCACTCTTGCTGTATCTCCTTCACACACACACACACACATGTACACGATAATGGGAGCTGGTTGTGTGGAGGGGATGTGGCTGCCATGGAATGCATCCTTTATTTGTCTAACCTCAGCAGCACGACCTGTAGAGTCGGGCCAGTGTGTAAGACTCCCACCTTTCATCCCATCCCGTGTTCCTTTGCAAAATATCCATCTCCTCCTCTATGTGTCAGTGGAGCACTAGCATGGGAACGGGGTAATTTGGTTCAGCATTTGGGCTACACATGTGCATCAGACACACTGCTTTTCAAACGATCCGGTTCCTCATAAAACGTCCCTCAAAAAGGCCATGCTCTCATAAATGTAGGGATTTTTCCAAGACAGTAAAAATACAATAAAGAGGACCATTAAGTGTCGGTCCTGTGTAACTTAAAGCCCAAGAGTGGACGTCTTGAGTCTAAAGATTTACACATCAAAAACAAATGAATCAGGCAGACTTAAAGCCCTCACAGACATGGAGTAACCTTCTTGCAGTGACCGTGCTGCTGTGTAAATCGAAGCTTCTCCTTTAACACAGCACGGTGCTCTCTCAGTGAACGGGATTCCCGCCGACAAAACTCTGCATGCCGTTCCTGCCAAATGTTCCATTTTCGTTACAAGAGGAAACGCACATCTATATATTCCACATGCGAAATTTTCCCAGATGTGTTTCCAGTGTGCCACAAGGTTGGGATCGAACTACACGGAACCCATCAATCTGAGGCGAAATCTACAGCAACGAAAGCTACAAAAGCAAACGATCAAGCGCCTGAATCATAAACGGCCAACGGTCTTTCCGCACAGGATTTCAGAGATCTGAGCCAAGCACTCGAGATGCAGTATTTACCTGAAGGCAACTCATCACGAAAGGAAAGATTTGAAAGGGTTTGACATACAGAATGTTTAAACATGACTGAATGGCTTGTTAGCAAGGAATTCACAAATTTCTCAGTTCAATGAGGGCTGAATTGTGCATCGGTTTGTCCACGACACTTCCTCCATTTTCAATATGATTCCAATATCGGATCTCTGAGAACATCTGATACGTGACACTGACACAATATGGAGGTCCACGCTGTAGCTGAGCCGTCTTTCTGCGAGCTTCTGTTGCCAAGTCAGAGGCGTAAAGATGGCTTGTACTACGCGTAAGACAGGGTCGGGTCGGTCAGCGTCACATCCGTCCACAGCATTAAACAGGACAGTGGATCAAAACAGAAAATATCAGAATTTTAGGCCAGTATTGGCCCCATACAAATGCGCAGTATTGAATCTGAGAGTCCCTAGACTCTTTCACCTTTAGTGGTAATCTATTCGATATCTACACTAATTATTATTTTATATCCAAATGTTATCCACGAAAACCAATGCTTTCTTCAGAGCTGGTTTGGACACTTTACAAGGATGCCCCCATGGTCAGCTTGCGCAACAGCTGTATCAAGCACATGCTGCTGGACAGAGACTCCAGGGCAGACCCAGAACCCCGCTGGAGAGATTATATCTCACAGGACCATCTGGGGATCTCCCAAGAAGAGCTGGAATCCATGGCTGGGAATAGGGAAGTCTGAGCTGACCTTCGCAGCCTGTTTCCACCACGAACACCAAGAAGAAAAGCATGCGGAACACGAATGAATGAATGAATGAATGATTGAATCAATGAATGTTTCCTTGAGTGCTCGGATCATCTTGAAGACACTCAAGACACCCGAGTTAAGATACTTAAGATGCTTGATCTTGGGATTTTGGGGGGTTTTAATGGGTTTGAAGCATTTTGTATTCTAAATATGCTCTCATACTAAGGAAGCATGATGTTACGTCCATACAGAACAACCCTACATTGAGGAACCACTTCATCATCATCATCATCATCATCATCATCGTGCCACTTCTCTTACTGAGTGAATCAGAATGAACAGAAGGTCTCCCAACTCTGCCTGGGTTTCCCCGTCATCGTCTCATTCGTCCTTCTCTCTTTTTAATCCCCTGACAGGAACTGCAGCATTAATAACAGCTCTGCCATGACTCATATGGGTGTTATAACGTTATACCAAACAGGTTATAAACGCCTACCACAGGCTATAGATTAAATATGGATGGAACTGCTGATGTAATGTCTCAACCTGACCATGAAACAAGGGCATAAAAACGACTCTTTGCTTCCAGTAGTGCTTCAATAAACCTTTTCCTGACAGAAAAGATGTGTTTTTAAAGCTTGTTCAGCCAATTCACGTCGGATTACATGCTTTAAATAAATAAATAAATACATACATACATACATAATGCTTATCTGATTCCCGCGCGTTCAAGAGCGCGGGAATCATATCAAATGTTAACACTCGTTCACTGTAATTGTCCATAACGGACTACAGGTTGTTGAACACGGCACAGAGCACAGAGTTGCAGTGTTTTCCCCATTCAATTTCTTTCATTTGGGGATTAAAACATAAAGAAGAGAAGATACTATTCCAAGGTATGATGCTAAAGTAAAAGATAGTGGACTCAGAAGCCCGTGAAGCTGTTAAACATTACAGTGAACAGTGAATATCCTCCAGAATTGCATCTTAGGCGGGATGGCTACATTCACAAGAATGGAAACAAAATAACGGCAACATTAAAGAAAACAAGCTACTATTATAAGGTCAGGTCTCACTAATGTTAACGAACAAACGTTCATTTCAGGCTAATAATGAAAAGAAAAGAAAAACAAGGGGGTGAGGTAAAATGGTTATAATATAAGAGAGGAAAACCAGCATGTAATTTACCTAAAGCGAGGTGAATCTTTCAGGCAGTCTTCAAAATCCACCGTCATTTTGCAGGGGCGAATTTGGTCCTCCTTTTTTCTGTTTAAAGCAAAAATTTCATCGCAGGCAGACAGAGAGAGAGAGTGGAAATGAATATGAGCAATCCTGAGTGAGTCCGTATGAACTCGTCCACAGAAGAGGAGTGTCACTGCAAGACTGGAGCTTAGCGGCTTTACAGGCTCGGTGTGAGAGTCAGGGAGCGTCGCTAAAGTGTCGGCTGTGTAAGAAAACGTCAAAAAGAAAAGGGGTGTACAATTTTTTAAAAACATTAACTATCAATATAAATGTGATTCCATGATTTGGGTGCCATTTAGCCTTTATAGTCATTCGTTCATTTATTTTCAGTAAGCGCTCTATCCTGTAGTCTATCCTGGGAGCTCTGTCTGTGAGGTGGGAATACATCCTGGATGAGGCTACCACGCTCAAACACATTCACACCCAGGGAAAATTTGCTGTAACCAATCCACCTACCGAGACGCTCTGAAATCCACAATAATCCACGCAGAGAACATGTACTACACGTACTAGGATTGCACGGTACTACAGTAGTGTCGTGATACTAAAGCTTTAAAATACCACCGATGCCACTCTATACGCTAGTATCGTCAATACGGTAGTACCGTAAGTAATGTTGTATGTACGGTAGCGAATACTGTTTTCACTAAAACGACACGTCTCACTGCTTTTGCAGAATACACAAAGGTTGCGGCATTTCAATTCTTTACCTTAATCTTTAAAGATTTCCCGTTTGCTAGTAAGTGAGCTAACGTTATGTTAACCACTGTGTGTAAGTACTAAGATTATCCAAAGCGAACTAGCGTTATGCTGACCGCGGTATGTAAATACTCAAATTAGCTGTGTTTGCTAGTAAGCGAGCGTTCCCAATTTTATGATTTTTAAAATTTACTTTCCAAATTCAGTTATTTATTCCTAATGTCCTGTTCATTCTTAGTTCTCTGAGGACAATTTCCATTTGCATGATTTCATTGCTCTAGGGAACAATAGATGAAATATGTGACCCATTGAATTAGTCGCTTGCTAACTGTATGATTGTTCTTGAGTTTTTCCAACAGCCAGTTATTCATTCTCATTACTGAAGTATTGGGAGGAAAATCTGGTTTGTCTGTTTTCATTTATATCTATGTATTTCTGTAAATTTGGTTCATTTTGTACACTTGAATTTTAATGAACACAATATTGTGTGGTATCATGATACTACTTGGTATCGTGATACTTCAGCTGGTATAGTGTCGTGAGATATGTTTATGGTATTGTGACAACCCTAATAAGTACAGGTGTGAACGGGGTCTAATGCATCTCAAAGACGCATTGCGGTTCAATCACTCAACCCACATTCGGAGTTGGTCTTTGATGCATATGGCCACATCAAATTTGTACTGTGACCGTGAATGTGTCTCGATACGTCCCGGACAGCAACAAAGGACCGCCTGATCGTCTACATCATTGCCCTAGCAGTAAAATACTCAATCATTTCGCCGAACTGATAACCCTCAGCTGCACTTCTAGTGCACAAACATATCATTCTGTGGAGTCTTGTGGCTTAAACAGCATAAACGAAAGCAACTCCTTTGCATAGCTTCTTCTGTTATCTCATCTGCTTACGTACTTACTGCAGGTATCTGTTTTATTACTTATAGAGGTACAAGTGTTGATTTATCAGGTGATTTATGGTAAATTCACTTGTGTGCATTGGTTTCAGGCTGAAAAACAATGTAATAAAATGCACAAAACAGTGGCCTGAATATTCCAGAAATCGAGACTCTTAACAGTTCTGTATTAGAAAGCTGAAAAGATTTCATCCCCATTGCTAAACACTAGTTAATTAATTTGCACGTGCTACATTAAGAATCTAACTCTCAGCACATGTCTACGTTAAACTTTATTTAAGTCAAGAAAAGTTCAAACGAGGTAAACTCATTACAATCCCAACATACGTGTGTTATAATTACATACACATAACCATAACCATTTCTGTCTGACAATGTCTAGAACCACTGTGCAGTAAAGCAGTAAATAGTCAGGCAACTGCTGTTTCCATATTAAGGGTTATCCAAATGCATTCCATGTCATTGTATACAAATGTAAAAGAAAACTCTTTTAGGACAGTCCCTAAATGACCTCACTACACACCCGCCACACACTCCTGCCCATATTCCTCTCTATTTCAGGTTATGTGTGTGCTTAAAAATCCAAATAAACTGCAAGAAACTTTTATATTTACAATTAAAATCTTCCTTTTAATTCTGTTTAATAAAATTGTATATATATAGGGGTGCACGGTGGCTTAGTTGTTAGCACGTTCGCCTCACACCTTCAGGGTCGGTCTACATATCTACATATATATGTATACATATATATATATACACACACATACACACACATCTCTCTCGATCTCTCTATCTCTCTCTCTCTCTCTCTCTCTCTATATATATATATATAGAGAGAGAGAGAGAGAGATACTACTTGTATGGTAAAATTATTGGCTGCAAAAATGTTTCTACTTGTATAGTAAAATTACAGCAAAGAATTGCATGTACCTCTGATCAGAGCAGTGTGTATCAAATTTGTCTGAGCAGCTTACACTAAATAACATAATTACACGAAAGGTACAGGAGAAGAGTGTTTCGAGCCGTAATTAGAGCAGTACCGTGTAAAGGGCCACTTACACTTATGTTAATGACAAGCTCTAGGCCACAGTTAGGCCACGTGACTAGATTATCCCTAGTTAAATTAAAAGCACGCCATAAACAAAATGTACCCTGCTCTCGTAATGACATGGAATTGACATAATTAGAAAGAGGAGCTAATTCGGTTGTTGTTCTTTTTTTTTTTTTTTGCACCAAAATTCACAGTAACCATGTTCATGGACGCAGCTAAAATGAGATTACAGTCCTGTAAACTCAACATATGACACTTGCTTCTCGGGCCTTGTTTTCTGCTACAGTGCACCGATTGAATAACAAAACCTACTTAAAGCATGTAGAAAAGCCTCAGAGCAGATCACTGTGCTCCTATGATAGTTTATGGCCTGAAGAATTCAGTTTACTACACCGACTTAATTAAACGATTCACGTAATTTCTACGTAATAATGTAATTTCTTTTTAAAAATGTGACGCAATCATCTAATGGTTGCTTTCCTATAATTAAAACGTGTGACACAATATGATACAATAAATAAAACGTTTGAAATCATACAGTATCTATGTTGTAAATGATCATTCTTATTCATGCCTCCTAGTGTGTATTATTGATTAGTGTATTATTGACCAGTCCTACACACTGTATATTGCAGACGAAGCCATGTTTCATCTGGCCGCACTGTGTAACCCTTCAAATTCTCAGCATCTTACAAACGTATCGTCCGTTCACTGCAGTGTATTACTGTGACGTGGATCCAGATCCCACGGATCCTGAGGTTGAGGTGGGAATATGTCCTGAATACAGAGTACGTCCGACCATGTGCACGTACATACACATTCGTGACACTAGTTCACACCTAGGGGCAATTTATCATAGCCAAGCCACCTACTGGAACGTTTTTGGGAGGTGTGAGGAAACTGGAAAACCCAGAGGAAACCCACACAGACATGAGGAAAACACAAAACTCCACGCAGGCAGTAACCCGTGATCAGGTAAATCATATAAATGCTTATTTCTTGGAGCCCTGATGTGACCGCTGTTATTTGGAGAACTTGGTTTTAGGTTCCTTTTTGATCAGAGCAAAACAGCACCTGAAACTGAATGGGGAACATTTCATAGGAGTAAACAATTCATCAGAAATGCCTTCAATATTCACCTATTATTCAGAGCAGTTTGAATCGTTTCAGTTTCGTTTCTTATTATTTTTTTTGTGTCACAAAATCGTATGCTGTTCACCCTTAACGTACATTATATTAACAGCAAAACTGTCAGGTTGTTTTTTTTTTTTTTAACTTTAGGTTTCGTCTTTTAGACGCTAAATCCTTTTAAGTCTGGTTCCCCTGAAGGTTTTTCTCCTCAGGTTGTCTCATGGAGTTTTTCCTCATGACTCTCACTTCTGGCCTATTCATTACGGATATAAATCTACATCTCCATCATCTACTTTCGCAGAGTTTTTTGTCGAATTGATTTTGCTGCGGAATTTTTCAAAATTTGCGCTTTTCCCTTTTTTAGCGGAAAACTACTCGAATTGCGCGACTGCACAAAATTTGTTTTTTTTTTTGCAGTGATGTTTCCTGGTAAATGAGACCTTTTAGCTGCACTCATGTTCGGCGCACGTTAATCGAAGAGGGCTTCGGATGAACGCGCGTTCTGATGATGTGCTTTGGAACAAATCTACAGAAAATCTGCAGTAATTTTGAGAAATCGCACGCTCCTGCGAATATTGTGGCGTTTCCTTGGTTTGGCGTTCATTCCTGCGATTGCAAAATCCCGAAGAGACCGACTAGCCAGACTATTTTACTGGAATTCGATGCTAGTTTATCCTGGCGTTAGCAAGAAAACAGACCATCTTAGTTAAATATAGCCAGTTAATGTTAGCAAATTAGCTAAAGTTACCTCAACATGCCTTCTAATGAGGCAAAGGAAATGTTCTATACGAGTCTTTGCGTACTCCAGCATATTGAAACATTTTAGTGAGGCAACACTATAATCTGGTGGCTTATACACATTCAGACACACACAGATATCATTAACTGCATTGCGTATCATGAGAACGTCACGACAGATGACAAATTGGTATGATTATTGATAGTTTTCTTCCACACTCATGAACTCGATTGGATGGCCATCCGAAATGACTGGACCCATTCTGTTGATTTATAGTGTACTGTCATTGGTTGGAAGAGAGAAGAAATTGTGTTCCCGGAAATGTAATTAAGTAAGTAATTCCAGTAAAGTATAAATAAATCAAAAGCATATTTAATTATATTAGAGAAGTACAATGACTCGTATTGTATAAGTCTTTTTCTCCACTCAGACCTCGGCGTCTGGGTTTGGTTGATGGTTGTTGGGTTGAGTTGTGAGATTTATGCCGACTAGAGAGGAAGGTCTGGCATTTTGTTACATTAGTTTGAGCAGAAATATCACAGTGTAGAGGAGCAGGTGGAGAAACTCATTCCGGTCCAAAGGCTGAAATAAATCACACTCCTCTTTTCTCGACAGGTCGTGCTCGCAGTGCCAGAAATCATACCTTAACAATCATCAACACTTTTTTTTTTTCTCCCCACAAAAAGTGAGTTCTCTTTCTCGGTTTTGTTTCTCCAGCGTGCACTTATCAACCAGACCTTTGTTTTCTGCAGTCTTAGAAACATGTGATCTCTGGTGAGATGAAGAGAAACACTGTTTCGGGTGAAAGAATCTATGATAAAACTCTAGAGTCATGAATTATTTTGTTAATGTTGCTTTATTCCACAATGCTGTCGACACTTTTGATTTTCTTTCTTCTGATTGGTCAGAAGGTGTTAAGGTGCAGTAGTGCCAACTGCAAGGCAAATTTATATTAACGCACTCGTTCTAGTAGATTATTGTTTCTATAGTAACCGCGGCTTCACAGGAACGTGTACGACAGACACGTCATGTACTCTAAGACTGTTAGTAAACAGATTAAACGTGCTGCTTTTAACGAAGAGCGATGTACAGTCGTCGATGTAGTGAAGTTTTCTGCATGTAGATGTTTATTTATCATGGAAGGAGTCTCCAGTGTTAGAGTTTTGTAAACATCAGAGGTAAAGCTGTAGTTTTCCACCATGGGAAAGTCTTCGGGATGGAAGACGTGGCAATTAATTACAAACAAACTGTATTTTTTGTCTTATTAACTGTTTACAGCTGTTAAGTGATAATAAGACGTTCACCAACATTGAATGTAACTAGAAAAGGATAAAATATCCATCCATCCATCCATCCATCCATGCATTTTCCATACCACTTATCGTACACAGAGTCGCAGAGAGCCTTGAGCTTATCCCAGGGGACTCGGGCCACAAAGCAGGACACACCATGGACGAGTTGCCAACCCATCACAGGGCACAATCACACACACACACACACATCCATTCGCACACTAGGGACAATTTGGTTATGCCAATCAGCCGACAACGCATCTCTTTAGACTGGCGAGGAAACCAGAGGACCCGGAGGAAACCCCCGAAGCACACAGGTCAGAGGCGGGAATCGAACCCCAGAGGTGCGAGGGAAATGTGCCATATTAAATCAGATTTATAATTGTTGTCAAATTGCTGATGTATCATGTTTAATCTTTTTATATCTGCTACTTACCCTGAGAGCTTATTATTTAAGTAATTAAGCATTCATATCAACATACAGGTGGTGCATTTCACTTTACATAGAGGACACTCACATAGTATTACATAGTATTAGAAATATATATATATACAAAAATTAAATTTTCCCCTAATATTTTGCAAAGACACTGTACACACACAGATGAGACATGCTGTGTTGAAAATGAAGTTTGTATCTGATCTGTGAGGAGTAACCGAGCACTTTGCTGGTGTAATCTCTGTTGTGGCCTTGACCATATGGCTGCAAATGGTTATTTATTTGCCAGACTGAAAACTGTCCCAAATTTAATAAGCACAACGTATGAGAGTTTATTCGACTCCTGAGTGCTGCTCTCATTGTAAGAGCCTTAATGCAGGTAGATGCATTAAACCAGCACCGTCAGTTTGAATGGCACAGACTAAAACGATTATTTCAAGTGCTTGCTTTTCCTAGCCGCGGCCAGAAATAGAAGATGTTATTAATTCACAGGAAGTGGAACAACCCGGGGGAGGGCGGCTGAGCGTTTCAATACAGGCTGTCAGAGTGTGCTATTGTTGCGAGGCACCTCACGTAGGGAGCCTGAGCTACTGATTAGCAGTGATCTCATTCTGCCCTTTTGAGGGGTAGAGGAGTGTCCAAGCGGGGTTTTGTGAAGGGGGTTTGGGGAGTGTGTTCACAAAATAAGAAGGAAAAGCCTTTTCACGGGAATCTGAAAACAGGGTTTCTTACTGAGCATGGTGAAAAACTGTATTACTGATTCATTCCTCTTTACACCTGCGTCTTTATTTATTTATTTATTTATTTATTAATTAACACATTTGCAATCCAACTGCTCTGATCAATCCAATAAATGGATACCGATTGGAGTGTGTCAAAAAGATTTGAAAAACAATTCAGTCATATGTACTGATGTATAACGATTAAATCAGCAATTTGTAATGGCGCCAAGTACCTGGAATAAAGGAACTAATGAGATCCCGTGTTGAATTCCCAATTCTGATTGGTCAGAAGGTGTTGATAAATTTTCTACAGCAGCGGCTCTGACAGTAGTTCCAATAAGCTATAAGGTTTCCGCCGTAATTCCGTAGTTGTTTCGATGTAATTTCTACTACTTACAAGTACTAACTACTAACTACTTATAGAGGAACCTGTACGGTGGTCGCTCACAGAAAAAGGATTCAAATAAATATGTGCAATTACTGACACGATGACGTTTTCTGTAAGGAGACGTTTATTTAACATTTATGGAAGGAGTCTCACAAGCCATATCCATATCTCGCCAGAGCCATATCTTTGTGCAGCTCTCGCCTGGTTTCCCACTGAAGTTAAGCAGGGTTGAGTCTGGCCAGTACCTGGATGGGAGACCTTGAGAAAACTGATGTTGCTGCTGGAAGTGGTATTAGTGAGGCCAGCAGAGGGTGTGTGGGGCCTAACAACCCAGTATAATGACAGGGACACTATACTGTAAAAACAGCAAGGTCTTCCGGATGAGACGTTAAACTGAGGTCGTTAAAAATCCCAGGACACAAATTCCCCCATTGACCCTTCTCTATCATGGCCCCCTACTAATCCCCATCTCTGAATTGGCTACATCACTCTTCTCTCCTCTCCAGTAATAGCTGGTGTGTGGTGGGCGTTCTGGTGCACTATGACTACCATAGCAACATCCAGGTGGATGCTACACACTACTGGTGGTTGAGGAGATTCACCCCCTCCCCAATACTATGTAAAGCACTTCTATATAAATGTAACTGTCTCTAGTGTCAGCTGTAACTACGTTTTCCGCCAGTGGAAAGTCTTCAGGACAGAGCACTTTGCACTTTGTGGCTTCTCTATAACATGACAAGCTGGGATTTTTGTCTCATTAACTTCAAGAGAACGAGAAAAAAAAAAGAGGCTGGTGAGAGAACGACTGAACAGGAGGTTATTTATTTCCTGGACAACACTAATCGCAACATTAAATGGATAAAAAGTAAGACGTGTCATTCTTTGATCAATAAAAATTGTGGTGTAAGAGGACGGAAACACTTCTGTACATGCAGTTAATGGAAAATAATCAACTTCACAGTGGAAACAGTAATTAGTTGTTCATTATTTTCCCAGATATGCATGTCCCAAGCGTTTTGCTCCTTACTTACAAACCGCATCTTTAAAATATAACAAGTACTGCACTGGTAAACCTAACACCCACCCGACTTACACACCGGCATGCTTAGAGCTACTTCCTGTAATCCTTCTTCACTCCAGTTTGATATGGAAAATTATTTCTCATGCATAAACACCGAAACAGCATCCAGATCTCAGCATGACTGGACTCGGGGCTGCTCTGCTCTGGAATCCTGCGGTTCTACCAGCACCAGAGTGCTAGAAGTTTCTCCTTGTTTCTGTTTCTTCACTCACATTCCCGTGTCTCTTATGTAAACCTCCTCCACCGTGTTCAGGGACTAAAATTAGCCAAGCTCAAATCCACTGCGATTTCTCACGCTTCCCACCTCTCTTCCTTCACTTCCTCTGTCTCAGCTAGCTAAAAACAGCAACCTTTCTTGTCCTTCCTTTCTTCCTTCTTCTCTCTCTGCTGAGTCAGCAGCCTCAACTGGAAACGAAGTAAGGGAGCCTTTTGATTTGAGCTTGCTCATGAATAGGCAGGCAGAAGCCATGCCAGCTGTATACAGCGAGTCAAATATGATCACCTGCAAAATGACAGCAATTTATCACTGTCCGTGATCAACAGCGTGGATCCTGTATGGAAATCCGACCATCTGCTTAACTCACATGCTATGTTCTCTAATCAGTAACAGATCTCCTACTAACCCGAGCTTTCTTTTTAGCTTTTATGGCAAAAAAAGAAGAAGCAAAATATGCTTTAAATCAAAGCGCAGTAAAGTTAGAAGATTGGAAATGGCAGAGATTGATTATTCTTCAATAACAGCGCAATGTTTTTCGCCAACACTAACAATTTTATATATATTTTTGTAAACTTCTCACCCCTGACCAACCTGGAGCCTATCCCGGGGAGCATGGGGCACAGGGCGGGGTACACCCTGGACGGGGTACCAATCCATACACATTCACACACCCATTCATACACTACAGACACTTTGGACATGCCAATCAGCCTACCCTTCTTGTCTTTGCACTGGGGGAGGAAACTGGAGTACCCGGAGGAAACCCCCGCAGCACGGGGAGAACAATGCAAACTCCATCATCATCATCATAAAAAAATACTAATAATCGACTCCTCATGGAAAACATCGCCATATAAAAGCACATTTTTGAACATTTCAGAACATATCAGAATGAGGATGTTAATATATACCTTGCTGCTGGAACTACTATCCAAGCCATGAAATTATATCTAATTAATCGACACCTTCTGACCAATCAGAATCGAGAATTCAACAGATAAGGTGGTGTAATGAGACATAGGGTAAGAAAGGAAAGAATCACACCTGCCTGATCCATCCTGATGCCCTACCTCTGGATGGAGCTCTCACCACCTGGAGGCTACAATCTTCCACTGAGGACGACCCCAAGCAGTGCAGCCTGGAGACTGCTGAGGATGGTGCCGCTTGAAGAACCATGAAATGGTTTTGGACGTCAATTCCACATGGACATTCTCGCTGTTGTTGCTGGGACTATGGTTGCTGCGATGGCCTTGGGACTGCAATCACCACATACAATCTTGCACTCAGGTCTCCTTTATTGAACAGCGGACTAGTTCAACAAACAGACTTCATATAAAATCATAATGAACTTCCCTTTACTTTCACGCTATCCACTGTTACCCAGATGAGGACGGGTTCCCTTCTGAGTCTGGTTCCTCTCAAGGTTTCTTCCTCGTATCATCTTAGGGAGTTTTTCCTCACCACCGTCACCACCGTCTCGCTCAATATGGATAAATTCACACACTTAAAATCTGTATCCTGTGTTTATATGTTTCTGTAAAGCTGCTTTGAGACAGTATCCATTGTTAAAAGCGCTATACAAATCAAATTGAATTGGTTTTGGATACATTTTTGCTATTGATATTACCATCAGCATATAGAGCATGAATGATACTGCAGTCTGATAAAAAAAAAAAGGAGAAAAAAAAAAAGAAGAAGCTTGTGTGTGTGGACAATGAGGGGTTTCCTGTCTGTCAGCTCAGTTCACATTTTGTTTTTTATCTCCCTCTTATGGCAGACACATGCAGTGGAGCAGCTTAGAGGTTCAGTTTAGAGAGAGATGTGAAGCGAGGCTCGGCGACGATGACCTACTTTCACTCCCTTTCCTCTCTCCATTTCTCCTCGTTCCCCCTCCCAGTCTCTCTCCTTCTGGTCTGTCGGAGGAAGCCAAGATCTGCTCTGCACCCCTGAACACTCAGCGTTTAACATTATTCAGACTGCAGGTGCGAGATCCAACCAAAAACCACGGTGTGGATCAGACCAGACTCTTCTCACTCAGTGTTTCAATGGAAAATCTGCTCTCTCTGTCTTTCTCTATCTGATCCATGATTTATCTGTAGTGTCAATATTAATATATATTAAGTCCACTAGTCGTTGCTGTCAGGTTTTCCCCACCTCATTTTAATCCAGAGTGACCTTTCAAAAAAAGAATCCATGCTAATATTCTAACTTATACTTCTGCATCCTTGAATTTTCATCCTGACTATAGATTCATTATCGAACTCATTCGATTGACGCCGAGTCATTTACGCGCTCGATTCCCTGATCTCGGAGGTCCACGACGTCTCGTCTTGCCTCAGACACCCAAACACATTTAGATGGACTGGATTGCTAAACGGATCTGAGATGGTGAGACCCTCTCAGCACTTATAGCTAAGGCTAAGGTTTCCGTCGGAGACTGTGTTATATAAACGCATATCCGGTAAATCCCAGTTTCTGCGGCGTCTGCTTTGGTCAATAATTTCAGGCGGATTATGTGGCGAAAACAAGGTTTCAGATGACGTAAACCCAGAAAAGAGCTTTTGGCTGACTCTGTGCATATACACCATTCTTATGGAAAATTAAACAGCCTTAACAGTACCAGCTCTGAGTTTAAATTCATACTCAGCTTATTATTTTTTTTACTCTTATCTTTATCTAATGCATCTGAAGTGTGTGTGTGTGTGTGTGTGTGTGTGTGTGTGTGTGTGTGTGAGATTACCACAGATAATAACTCTGACATGTTTCCCTGTACTGGGAAAAGAACAGAAAGGAAAACCTGAGCTCACTTATAATGGACGTCTACTGGCAGCTGTTCATTTCAAAACTACCTAATCTACACAGGATTCTTTGCATAGTTAAGGGTTCTTGGCATAGGGGTACTACATGGAACACTTTTAATACTGTTGTAGGGTTCTATGTAGAACCTCTAATGAATCTGTCATCGGACCAGAGCTCAATTTAAATATTTATACCTAAGAATGTAACAGTAAAATCTTGGGATGAGATATACACAAGAAAAAGTCTTAATAAAACAGGTCCTTTATGTATGAGAGCAAAAAAATAAAAAGTCATTCTGTCTACTAATCTGGACCCAGAATAAATGATCGGCTGATTTAGAGCTTAATTTCCTAATTCTTTTATCGGAAATGTTCACCGACGCTCCAACATCTGGTCTTAGACTTCTTCGAGAAGTGAGTTTAGGATTTCTACAATTTTTTTTTTGGTCAGTACAGGGAAATATGTTGCAATCACAAATACACTACAGATGTTGTAGATAGAGATTTGGTCATGGGAAAAAAATGCTTTAAGCTTTGCTTCTCACCAAGGGATACTTCATGACCAGGTTGAAGGATAAATGCAGCTGGGACATGCGGAAAAAGTCATCGAGTTGGGCAGAATTACATTTACCTACCAAACCAGGAGAATCAGGTGTGTCCTCTTCAGGGAAGGCACGATACTGTGTGGAACTTCAGAGCCCTGCTGCTGAATCCTTGCACCACACAAACACATTCGGTTGCGTCGTTTGCAATGACCTTGTGTTCCCAGAGAAGCAGGACATCAATTAGCCTCTATATACAAATGATGATGGGGATGACTACTGCTAGAGGCACTTAGTGAGCTTGCTAAATTGTCTTCCTGAGGCATTCAACATAATGCGTTTTCCTTTACATGAGTAGCCCAGTCTCTTGATGTCCACCTACAGGTCTCGGCATCAAGAACTGCACGGTTGTCCTCTTTTCCACTTGCCTTTAGGGAGTCTAGGTGAGGGCTTGTCTGGAAACATTTACTGGAGTATTTTTGAAGCATGTGTCCAACCCATCCGCAGGATCTTCTTATGCTTTCTTTGTCTGTTTTGGGCACCTGCTTTTTTTTGATGAAGGTCTGGATCTTTTTGTTAGTTGTCCACCATGCCTCTGCACCATAGAGAAGGACTGACTTGACATTGGTGCTCAAAAAATCTGAGACATTTAGCTAGCTTGCTAAAGGCTGATTTATTCAGGCTTATTCATTCATTTGTCATACACTTCCTGGGGCATGTGTCTTCCTGGGACATTCCTGTCCTGTGCCCTCCTTTACAGGAGTAGCCCGGTCTTTTGATGTCCACCTCCGGGTCTCAGCACCAAGTGTTGCACGGTTGGCCTCTTTTCCGCTTGCCTTGGGGATTCTAGGTGAGGGCTTGTCTGGAAACATTTGAAATCTGACCTTGATTCATAGAGTCAGGTCCTTGGTGTCCCAGATGTTTGTATTTTTTTTTTTTTTAGCTTCAGGAAGGCTGCAGTCTCCGTTAATGCTAATCAGCAGGGAAGAAATTTAGTTAGTCGATTAATCAGTTTTGTCTGATTGTGCGTACCATTTGGACTTTGGCGAAATGTTTAAACGAGCTGTCATTTATAAACAAACCGTTATGACGGGTATCGGATACGTAAAGTTCTAGTCCAGGAGCAGGTTGGATCGAGCCGAGCCGATTTACAACTGTCACCTGTTCAGAATTCAATTAAAACTTAATCTATACAAAGTTATAACAAAGTATAACACGGTCGGTCACGCTAAAAAGTGCTGATGTGCAGAAATTTACCCTGGACCTCCGGATGAGATCACAAAAATTGAGCTGTCGCTTGATCATTTCCTTGACCTTTATGCGAATCTGTCTTAATCGCATTAGAGCGAGCCTAATCACATAAGCAGGCTCAGAATGCCATATAAAGAATATAGACGCTGTAAACTCTCAAGTCCAAACAGGCTTTTTCAGGCTTTACCCAGAATGAGGTCACAGTCAGTCTGAAGCCAAGAGGAGCATATCAGGGTCAGAGTTGGAAGGGTGACAAAGACACACACCTCACGGGGACAGTGGTGGCTTGGCAGTTAAGGCGCTGCGTTACTGATCAGAAGGTCAAGGGCTGCCACTGTTGGGCCCTTGAGCAAGGCCCTTAATCCTCTCTGCTCCAGGGGTGCTGCATCATGGCTGACCCTACGCTCTGACCCCAACTTCCTGACATGCTGGGGTAAGCGAAGAAAAGAATTTCACTGTGCTGTAATGTATGCGTGATCAATAAAGACTCATTAGCATTATAAAAGTTGAAGATGTACAAGAAAGGAGGAAAGAGTTCAGATGTTACGGCTTTTTTACTATCGATCAGAAATCCCAATCCCAGGCCCTTGATTCTCAAATGCACAACAATATGCCTGTTTCACAAGTCATCAGTACATCACTGTGGGGGGAATTATCAACGAGAATAAACGTAAAAGTGGTCAACAGTCAATATAAGAACTTCCAGACCATCACTCTCAGGAAAAAAACGGTTCCTCCAGGATTCTTTGACTATCTGAGTCCTCAGCATTGTAAAGGGGGGAATAAAAACCCCAGACAATTAAAGAGGTGAGATTAGAAATAATGGACACGTACTGAATCATTTTCCAAACAGAATGCCAGCTACGTCCACAGAGGAAGTGTAGGACGCCTCTGAAGTGCCGAGGAGTCAACAGACATGACGCGAAGTTAAAGGTCAGAGTGCACAATGCCTCGTTCATCCCGTAAACCTTCACTGGAATCTTCGCTGCAAACATCTTCTGTGTATAGTTTTCTACATGCTTTGTTTTTATCGACTCAAATCCAACTTTATGTCCCTGACTGCCCTTTCCATCAACAGATTATGTGCTAGGATTCACTAATGGAACATTTGGCCTCTGGACTTTTCTCTCTCTCTCGCTGTCTCTCTCTCTATCTCTCTCACTCTGTCTCTTTCTCTCCATCTCTCTCTCTCTCTCTCTCTTTTAAAATCCGATGCATATTTCATTATATAAGAGACGTGAGTAAGGTTAAAATGAAAGCAGAGCTATGTAATCCAAAAAATCCAGAGAGAAAATGAATACGAAATAAAGAACTCAAATGAACAGCGCCATCTGGTGTACTGCTTGTGTAATAAAATCACCTGATGAGGAAAGATGTGGCATTTCCTGCAGTTTTGCATATCAAGGTTGAACGCATTAGGTAAGGCAAACTGTGCTTTAGGGATGGAACTGAATACAAAAAATTATTTGATGTACAAGGAAAAAATGTATTCGAAATATATATACGAATACAGATCCAAATAGAGTACGCATCATCATTGTATTATTGGAAAGCTGTGCAAGAAAGGTATGCATCAAGACTGGGATTCTGGACGATCCAAAAACAACAACAACAACAACAACAACAACAAAAGGCATGAGTGAGAGGTTTTTACTTTCATGAGTGGTCAGATAAGAAGCTTGTGGGACAAAGAAAGACCATGTACCTGAACATGAACCACTTACAGCATCCTTAGTAAATGCCTGGTCAGGGTTGAGGAGGGTTTCAATCAGGCTACTAATTTATTAATATGCTGGGAAATAAAACTAGATAAATTTGTTGGAAAAAACTGCAGGTAAGTGTAAACAAAACCAAAACAAACAAACAAACAAACAAACAAATACAGCCCCGAGCTGAAACCAGTGATGGACCTGAGTGATGTAGCTGAGGTTGAGGAATTGTCAGAGACAGTTCACATTAGTTCTATTTCTGAGAGTAAAAAAAAAAATCCTTCTGGTTTAGGTCTTCGCAGATACAGATAATGTCAGATTGTGCAACAGATGCTACAATGTCAGATTAAATCATCTTTAAAAAAAAAGAAAAAAGAAGAAGAGTCTGTAAAATCCAGAGCTGAAAAACATCCACTGTAGAACTCTCATGCCTCGCTTTGTGATAAATCCATCAGCGAAGTGCACACTGTATCAGCAGAAACGATTCATAATACAAGGTTGCATATTAGAAAACATGACACGTTTTAATAAGTTGATAACACAAGATAAACAGATAAAAAAAAAACCCCAAAACAATAGTATATGATTTCATAAAATGGATGATAAGGTAATAAGAACAGACGCGTTTTCATATTCTCTTATGAGGTTTGCATCTTCAGGAGCACTTCTGATGGGTTTTTTTTTGGGGGGGGGGGGGGGGGGCACAAAGTAGGTCAAGAGAGGCTGCAGGCTTATTCAATTCAGCAGCTTGTTTCAGTTCCTCACTGCAACTCTCTGGAAGCACAAATTATTAAAAACAATAAAACCTGACTCCAAGCTGAGTATCAGCCTGTAGAAAAGACTTCCTATTAAAAGTGCTTCTTGAATAACGCGTTAATGATGTGAAGAGTTCTGGACGCACGTCGTCTTTGATTTGATTCGACAACTCGAGGTACAAAGCGTGCTGTCGTTGCATTATGCCGTCGTCTAAACATTAATATGGTGTGTTTTCGTTTAGCAGTTCTATAATCCTATACACCCATCAGCCATAACATTAAAACCACTGACAGGTGATGTGAATAACATTGATTATCTTTTTACACTGGAACCTATGAAGGCTGGGATATGCTGTATTAGGCAGCGAGTAAACAGTCAGTTCTCGATTTCAATGTGTTGGAAGAGGGAAAAATGGGCGAGTGTGAGGATCTGAGCGACTTTGACAAGGAGCAGATTGTGATGGCTAGATGACCGGGTCAGAGCATCTCCAAAACGGCAGGTCTTGTGGGGTGTTCCCGGTGTGCAGTGGTTAGTACCTACCAAAAGTGGTCCAAGGAAGGACAACCGGTCATTGTCGCTCAAGGCTCAGTGATGCCTTGGGCATACACTAATGGAAGAAGACAATTCGTCGGAGGCAGTGTGATTCTCTGGGCGACGTTCTGCTGGGAAACCTTGGGTCCTTGGGCATTCATGTGGATGTTACTTTGACACGTATCACCTACCTAAACAGCGTCGCAGACCAAGTACACCCCATTCATGTACGGTATTCTTTAATGGCTGTGCCCACTTTCCCCAGGATAATGCGCCCTGCTACACTGCAAAAATTGTTCAGGAACATGACAGAGTCCAAGGTGTTGACTCGGCCTCCAAACTCCACAGATCTCAATCCGATCGAGAATCTGCGGGACGTACTGGACAAACAACTCCGATCCATAGAGGCCCCACCTCACAACTTACACGACTTAAAGGACCTGCTGCGAACATCTTGGTGCCAGATACCACAGCACACCTTCGGAGGTCTTGTGGAGTCCACAAGGGGGACCTACACAATATTAGGCAGGTGGTTTTAATGTTATGGTTGATCAGATATGTACTGTATATCCTTGTAGGCTATAACTGTTTAAAATCAGTAAACTTGCTGACTCTATTTTGAACCAAAAAAGTCTGATCTGTCCACAACACACAATGCCATCTGTAGTTCTAATGTCGCATGGTGACGTTTCAGTTCTACATGTTTTTCAGAGAAAATATGATTATTTAAAAAAAAAAAAAAAAAGTTATAATGACAATTTAAAACAAAAACAAAGATAAATAATGTCTCTTATTGCTTGAGTGGAAAACTTGAATCATTGTGTGTAATGTTCATTTCATACAATCACATTTGCATCTTTTTTTTTTTTTAAAGAAAGCTGGCAATCTTTTTGAAAGGCGCTGTAGATTCTTTTCTTTGCATATTTTAGCTTGGGGTGATGTGAATAATTTAATGTAGTCTAATCTAATTGCACCTAATCTAATTGTGTCAGCTTGAGGGCTGACCACAAACACAAGCCCACAGAGCGCTATACACAACTCAGGGGTGAATAAATAGAAATGATTTACGTATTAAATGTACAGCAGAGCCCCTGTGGGTGAAGCTCACCGGTCCAAACATCATTATAGCAACTTTATTTCCGAGTGTGACTTACAGAGCGGAGGTTGGGGGAAGAACATTCGCCACATGACTTCCTGTCTGCATGTGTTTTTGTTTTATTTTTTTTATGTCGAGTGTGAACCACGGAGGTGAAAGAAATGTTTTCCACCAGTGTCTGAGCGAGGTGGCTGACGAGACGCACGGAAAAAAAAAAGGCACATGTCAGGAGATCGCTCTATCGAGGACTGATTTACACCCAAACTCCAAAAGACGTGGTAAGATGTTTCGTCATCTTCTGTGGATTTTATATTTTAAGACAGTTTTGTTGATTTTAAGCTTTAGTGTTCTAAGAATAAGGATCTAAAATTGGATGTTGTGATTATCGTATAGCAGCGATCTTAGATCTGATGTTAGAGGCGGGAGTCAAACAGAAAGAAGATGGCGTATCGGTTCATCGCGATACAATGAATTAATAAGAGACATGCACTCTTAACAATAAGGGTTCTTCAACGGTTCTTTACAGCACCATCGGTTCTGTAAAGTTCATCGGTTTTTCTTCTCGTCATGAACCATTTTTTCCTGGTATCTGGTTCTTGAGTTGAGCTATATGGTTCTTTTGAGATTAAAGAAGTTCTTTATGTTTTTGGATTGGTTCTTCAAGGTACTATCCCTTTCCAGGTTAAAGTGAACCTTACAAGGCTCTTTGTAGGACTGGAAAAGGTTCTCCTAGCATCACTCTTAAGAACCTTATTTTGGTTATTTAAAGCACTAACTAAGGGGTTTTTTTTAGTTTTTTTTTTTAGAGAACTTATGATAACATGGTTCCTTTTGGCACTGTTGTGAAGAACCATTTCTGGGATCTTTAACGCACCAGTAAATAGATGGTTCTCTAGAGAACTTGAGAGTGAAAGGTTCTTTCGCAACTTAATAGGGTTCTCCTAAGGCATCAGACTGAAAAAGCCTTTTCGGCTGCAATTGGAAGCTGTATTTTTATGAGTTTGATGTTAAAAATTTTTCCAGATCAAACGTGAAACTGACTACATACATGTTTTTACCTTTATTTTACGAAAGAAACCAGAAAAACCCTCTGAAGATGAACACCTCCAGCAACATCTCGTGCGACGGCGAGTGGAGTGCCGATTTCCAGTTCTACCTGTTCCCCATCACCTACATCCTCGTGATGGTGTTCGGTCTGCTGGGGAATCTGGGAGCTCTTTACGTCTTCATCTTCAAAACAGAGCACAAGTCCCCCTCCAGCGTTTACGTCATCAGCCTTGCAGTGGCGGACACCGTTTTCCTGTGTGTCCTCCCCTTCCGCATTCACTACCACCTCAACGGCAACAACTGGACCTTCGGAAACACGGCGTGTCGCCTGACCGGTACGCTCTTCTTCTCCAACGTCTACATCAGCATCGCCTTCATGAGCTGCATTTGTGTGGACCGCTACCTTGCCACCGTCCATCCCCACACGTACCTGCGGCTCCGTAACACGCACTGTGCTGCAGCTGTCTCCGCCTGCCTCTGGGTGCTCGGAGGGACGACCATTTTAACCTTCATGTTCACATCTCCGGATATGCATACGACCGGGGGGCAGGTGAGCTGCTTCGAGAACTTTTCAGAGGACGAATGGAAGACGAATCTGGCTCCGTACAGCGCCTACAGCCTGGTATTCGGCGCCTTGCTTCCCTCAATCATCATCTTGGTGCTCTACCCGGTGGTGGCGCGTCGGATCGCACGGATCAAGACGCGAACAGCGCGCAATGCCCTGAGGATCATCTACACCATCCTGGCCATCACAGTCCTCTGCTTCTTGCCCTACCACCTAGTGTACTTTCTGCACGTGCTGTGGCGAACTCAGGTCATCCATAACTGCATGCTAGCTGACGTTATCTACAAAGCGAGGCGTGTTACCATGGCGCTGGTCAGCATGAATAGCCTACTCGACCCTGTGCTGTATTACTTCGCCACCAGCCACTGCAAGTGGACCTGCAAATGGAACTTCAAGAAGCTGAAGCCAAAGAAGAAAAGAGGCATCTACGCCATCTCGGAGAGTTTATAAGCTCAACGAAGAAACAATCTCCATTTGTCGAGATGAGGAGGGGCGTCTATGTGACTCATACAGCCTACGAGTGCCTTGGAAGGATTTTTCTCTTGAAATATTCTACTGTTTGAAATGATAATTGATTGACCTGGGGCTGAAAATTGAAGGAAAAAATGTATTTTTCATTTTGAAATCTTTGTACATAACTCTTGTGTGTATATAGAACAAAAACCAAACAAAAGGAAACAAAAGCTCAAATCCAATGACTTTTGCATACAATCTTGTCTGTATTTATCTTGTTGCTGTTGGAAGTTGAAAGAGAGTGAGTGAAAGGAAAGAGGAAAGAAAAAAAAGTAACTAGAGCAGCATTGTGCAGCGCTGCTTAGCCAAAAATAGTTGTTTGGTTGAATGGTTTACTTCTGGGTAATGTTGTAGTGTTCTGTGCGTTTGACCACTGTGTACGTTACAGTTCGAAACATGCTAGGAGTGGCAGCAGAGGTAGCAATGTAACATGTTTACAACAGTTAAAAGGGTTGCTCTAGGAGCATTTATGCCCAGGGAGAATGGTTGTGAAATCCGAGGGATGAGAACCACTGGAGTAAGGAACTTCACTGGGCAGATGCTTATAGACAGAAATGCGTTTTTAATCAGTACTTTGAAAAAGTCAGCCTTGGGTTACCATCCAATCATACGCCGTGGCAAACCAATCAAACTGTGACATCATAGCAACCATGAAAACTTTAATTAGGAGTTCATTTAGTCAATTTCCAAAATGGCTGCCGAGTTTATTCCTCAGTGGAAACATTTATACGCTAGTCGACGTAAAGGAAGAGTTATGGATGATGACAGAACTGAAAAGATGTGTTTTAGTTGTTGTTTTATTATTATTATTATTCTTTTTTTTAGCCATCATGCTGCGCAATCTTAAGGCTTAAATTAGATGCTTAGGTTTTAATCAGCGACTCTAAATCACTGAAGTTGTGTATAAAATGAAACGGTGGAATTCGTGTTTATCTAGAAACTTTGTTTAATCCGATCTCTGTGGGTGCAAAATAAAAATGCATTGGACGCTGTGCCTAAACTCTCACCAGGTGGGCATTTCTGTTGCCATAGTTACCACAGCAAACCATAGCTGTATATATATATATATATATCAATAAAAAGAAAACAAAGTGAGCAGTGAAAGTGTCAAAGACAATGTGACATTTGAATACTGAATATATTGTCTGTATAGTGTAATATAGATTTACTGCAACATTTTATGCTAATTATCTTAGTAGGTGTGTAAATACACACAGTTTTATAATAAAGCTCTACAGCTTTTATATATACTTGCATATAAACACACACACACACACACAGCACTGTAGAAGTTTCAGATCCTAAAAGTAACCTGTACTGTGTGGAGCGTCTTGCAGTGTAGAGAGGGTGTACATACTTATGTTTTTGAAGAGCAACACATTCTGGGGAAGTGATTTTTTCTTTTTTTTTTTGGTGGTATTTATTTATTTATTTATTTATTTATCATCGTCTTTTTTTTTTTTTTTTTTTTTACAAAAGGTTTAATTCATTCATTTTGAACAATATTAGTAGACACTCACAATCCGGAAGGAAGTCCTTTCTTCAGCAGATTAGAAAGAAAACTGCCGAGCTCTTCGTCCTAAAAATATAAATAGAATGACATAAAATAATAATCATTACAACATAAGAAAAATCAGCAGCGCAGGTGGTAAGACAGTTCTGTTCTAACACATATATTAATCATAACATTATACATTTTATATATTCATTAACTATATTTATTCTAGAATAACTAAGTCATGTATCATTTTATTACTTTAAATTATTATTATTATATTAAAACGTGTGCTCACAACGATAATAATGAAACTTATTAAGAATTATTCAGAGTACATTTTTTTAATCCGTTTAATAAGCTATTGTTTATTCCTGCAGATAGTTTTTCAGAGATTTTCACTCCTATTGTTTTGCCTTTAGCGCTAATAAATGATTGTTCAACTGTAC
The DNA here is from genome assembly GCF_023375685.1 of Ictalurus furcatus. Lineage (NCBI taxonomy): Eukaryota > Metazoa > Chordata > Actinopteri > Siluriformes > Ictaluridae > Ictalurus > Ictalurus furcatus. Next base: position 5,051,238 of record NC_071269.1, read on the forward strand.
TGTAATTGCTTTTGCAGCTAAATAAAGACATGTGTGTGAATTAACGCTGGTATGTGACATTTATGCTGGTAAAATGAGAAAAAAAATATCAATAAAAAAAAACGAGGTAGATGAGTTATTTCAGATTTAAAGCTGGTCCTAAACTTGGGCTCTGAGTGTTAAACAGTTTGTTAAGTGATTACACGGTAAATTCCGCTGGGGTGAAGGGTTACGCTGGAGATTTAACCACGTGGAACATTTGTGCTGGTATTATTCTCTCTCTCACTCTCACACACACACACACCCACCATGTGGAACATTTGTGCTGGTATTATTCTCTCTCTCACTCTCACACACACACACACTACCAGTCAATACATTCTTTCTGTATTGATTTTTTCACCCACATTTTATAATAATAATAATAATAATAATAATAATAATAATAATAAAGTCATCAAAACTCTGGAGTAACACAAATGGAACTATGGGAATTATGTTGTGATAAAAAAAAAAATCAAAAATAAATCAAAATAATTGAATATATTAGCATCTTCAAAGTAGACGCCCTTTTTACCTAGAATTTCCAGAAATGAATTCTTGGCGTTTTCTCACCCGATTTCTTGAGGAATTTCCCCGAGATGATTCTTAAACAGTATTAAAGGAGTTCACACCGGCACTGGACTCTTATGGGCTGCTTTTCGGAATAATTCGCTCCGAGTCGTCGGTTAAAAAAATTTTTTTTGTAAATAAAATGTTAGTTTTCTAATGAAAGAAATAAATATGTCGGCACGATTATGTTTTTTACCGACAACACCGATTTCAAACATTTAATCACACACCTTCAGATCAAAAGATTTTTTACATCATGAGAAACATTTCAGTCGAGTGTCCACAAACTTTTGACCGGCAGTGTGTGTGTGTGTGTGTGTGTGTATATATGTGTGTGTATGAATGTACACATACACACACAAACATACAAACTCTAGAGACTGTTTGAAATGTGTGAAAATCCCAGGAGATCAGCACTTTCTGAAATCCTCAAACCAGCTCATCTGGCATTAACAAAAATGGCCACGGAGATCACACTGCCCCCGTTCTGATGTCAATCTGATTCTCTTGACCTGAGACATGATTTTATGTATTGTTCTGCTGCCACACGTCTGGCCGACGGATAACTGCATGGATGCGCAGGTGTTCCTAATAAAGTGGCAAGTGTATAGCGGGAACAAAAAATGCAAAAGCTTGAATCTCCCTTTCTGAATGGGATGTAAGTATTCCTTAACGATGTTTACGCTCACTTCTTCCTTTCACAACTGCCTCTTTCATATCCTCAACTTCTGAATTCTCCAATTTCAATTCGCTTCCTATTTCAGAGCCGTTCTGTAGATCAAGACGGTCACGACGACACCTTTTATAAGCCTTTTGTTTCGTTTTGGTGATTTCTCATGTAGTGGGACACGAGTAAACTTCGCTCCGAGTACTCACCTTGTTCACCTATATGAATACGCCGGAGCATACCTTCCGTATGGGTATGTTTGAGTGTGTATCAGTGCTTCACAACGACATTTACCTGATAGCTCCAGGAAAGCAGGATAACTTTAAGATTGGGTTCGTCGCTGGACGAAGACACTTTGAGGACGATGGACTCGACGATAACGGTGCCGTCGGGAAGGTGCTGCACGGTGTAACCTCTGAGCATGCTAATACGGCGCGAGGAAAAAGGGTTACGATTAAGGTCAGGGTAGAACCACAAAACAAACACACTGTACTTCAGTACGCTGTAATGACATTTAAAAACTGGAAAGGCATCACGACGTGTGGGAGGAAATGAGTCACCGAGTAAACCACGACATTTTCATTTAGAGGATGGAAAAAAAAAAAAGCCCCCTTTGTTTATGCTAAAAAAAACAACTTCACACACACTCCGGATAAAAAACACAATGTTGACGGAATGAACGTCATTGTTTCAATACGTTTCAAATAGTTATAATAATAATAATAAATAAATAAATAAATAAATAAATAACGTATTTACTTATTCCAAGACTAAAATGTAGGAAAAGGGGCTCGGGCGTGAATAAGCGAATGCCGTTTCTGGCACGTCTTATTTCCACGTATTCACCCTCTTCAACTTCTCCACGTTTTGTAGTGTTACAGGTGTACTTACATTGTATTCGTATGACACTTTCATTGCATCCGGCTAATTATGGAAATTCTGACGCCAACGGTTTGCGCCAGAACTAATTTCACATATTTGTTTAAAAAAAAAACAACAACAACTATTTAAAAAATTTAATTCGCAAATGATTTTTCTAACTATATTGAATTTTACATTTAGAATGTAAAATTCTACTGTTGTTGGTATTGGTTTAGGGGTGAATACTTATGCAAGGCACTGTATATTTTCTTTACATATTAAGCATAAAAAAAAAAAACAATCCTCCTGCATGTAAGAAGTTACAGAAACCTATGACAGGAGTCTGTAGATGTGATTTGGCATTCTCTACGACATTATTCTGTTACACCCTATGTAGTGAAGAAAACCGATTTTGGATTTAACTTCACTGTGTGTTGGCAGCAAAGATATTTACAATTTAAATAGTGCTCCCACCCACCTCTTCACATTTCTGCCAATGTGGCTCATTTGATCCATCTGCTTTTGCACAGAAGGTAACCATGACAATCAATATGGAGCCTCTAGAGCTTCTTAAAGACAACAGGTTGGTGTGTGTGTGTGTGTGTGTGTGTGTGTGTGTGTGAGTGTGTGTGAGACCTCTTGAGATGGCTGTAGATGCGGGCGAGTGTGTCTGCGTCGCTGTGAGGGTCCTGCAGGTGCACGCGGCACGTAAAACGCAGCTGGTGTTCAGAAAGTCCCAACTCCTTTAAAGCCTGCTCTGGGGAAACCAGCCTCAGAGTCTACACACACACACACACACACACACACACACACACACACACGCACGGAACGAGAAACAACCACCATTTCAAAAATCAATAGTCAGAATGGAACATATAAGCAAAGGTCACTAGGTAAAGTGATCGTAATAATAATGTAATCGACGTACATTGTCCTTCATGATCAGAGTTCCATGCATGGTGCGCGGCTTCTTAGGGTCGGGTAAAGGACCTGGCACGGGTGGGGGAAAAAAATAAAAAACTGTTAAACGTTTGATGCCGTTAAAGGCATTTCCGAGATCCTGTTGGTGTTGCTGCTGGAGTTAAGTTACTGTTTTAGTTTAGTTAGGTGTTGGAATAAGTACGATGGCTTCGCTTGGCTAGTAATGCTGGACTCGTTTCAGTTTAATCTCGGTGATTGCTTTTGGAGTGAGTGTGCTAGCTTGTGGCGTGTTAAGTGAACACCTCCCAGGGCGATCTCTCTCTTCAGCAGGTTGAGCGAGATGTCCACCGGTACGCTCGGGTTGGTCGTCACTGTGGTGGTCTCTCCGTTAGCCGGCATGAAGCAGCTGATATCTGCAGTGAGAGAAACAGGAACGTGGATGAGAACGATTTTATCGACGAGCGAGGCAGAGCAAAGCGGCAAGAAATGACTGAGTGATTAACTCCTGAGGCCGAAGCTTTTTTTTCACCTTAACAAAGGATTCAAACAAAATAAATAAATAAATCTGAGCCAGCGATGACTAATATGTGTCTTCTAGAGGTCAAGGTATCAGTTTTATCATTTGTCCAAATACAGCCTCAGATGTGGTCCATGAAGCGTCTGATATTTTTTGTACACTTTTCTGGTCATAAGCTTCAGAATCTTGACTCTATTTTACCCCAAAAAGGCTTGCTTTGTCACTGAATTGAAAAACAAATAAACAAACAAAACAAATCAAAATTCATGGCATCCTGTCTTTAAACGTTAGTCTTGTTTGAAGCTTAGTGGTGAGTAAAAGAGAATTTCATAAATTTGCCAGTGGGTTCAGGGAAAAAGTTTGTGGTTGACAAATGGCCTCTTTCTTTAAAAGTCGGAGGTTTTTGACATTTCGTGATGAAAAATACCAGTACACCTGTGTAAACATACACCGCAGACTATACCACTATGTCGTCGAGTCATTCTCATCGGATGCCAATGATGGCATGGGGTGCTCATAGTTCATTTCCATTTTTTCGGTTAATATTAGCTGATAAAACAGGTGTGTTAATGTAAGGTTGCGTTGTGTGTGCTGCACTCACTGAACTCCTGCTCGATCTTGTCCTTGAGGAACTCCATCTTCTTGGCCTCGCCGTGAACTAGCAGGATGTTGCGAGGTTCGGCCATGCGGATCAGCTGCATGATGCCTTTAGCGTCGGCGTGAGCGCTGAATGACATGTACTCCACCTGCAGCTTCACCTCCAGCTGTTACCACACATGTACACACACACACACACACACACACACACACACCCACCCAAGAACGATAAAGAGCCTATACAGATAATATAACATTGCGTATAGGAGTAAAGTGAGTGCAGACAAAACACGAGTATGTATTTATGTATATACACTACCGGCCAAAACTTGGTAACGTATGTGTATTTGCGTGTACATGTACATCCGTATGTACACTAGAGTGTCCTGTGATATGTACGATCAGATGTTGCGTGCCTGTGTGTGTATTAATGTCACGTGCAGAGCAGCTGCTGGGTCACGAGCAAGTGAAAAGTCATCAGCTAAAGCATGAAGCAGAGCTCAGAGGATAATCGCGTCATTACCGTGGCTCTTCCCTCCATCTCCAGCTTCTTCTGGCCGTTCAGAATCTTGTGTCCGACTGTTCCCTGCACGCAGTACCCTGGCATAATGACCTGCCAGAAATGCATTCATTAATTTGACAAAATCAGACAAGATTTACCTCCTGAAGCCAGTTTACAGAAACGGACTAGATATCCTACGGTAGATAAAACAGGAAACTAATAAGTGTCACAGTGGTGTGGTGTCGTCTCGTCACCGGTTTGTTTATTCCTCTCTTGCATGTAATAAAATGAAAACATGCAGCTTGTCATTGAAACTGTAAAGCCCAAACTCCTCTATTCTTGAAAAAAAAAAAAAAACCCTGGCAACCTCGAACGTATGAACTACATGTGACTTAAGCACGTGCATAACTAGACTCTGAATACGCATAACTTTCCCCACTTAAGTACTGACAATATATATCGGCCTTAAGTGCTGAGAAACAAAGGGAGTGAAAATGAGCTGCGTATATCGTAAACACACACGATATATAGTATAAGCACTGCAAAACCCAAATATCGCGATAACAATTACCATATTGCGTAGCCCTACGTCACTATAATCTCTCACCATGTTCTTTTCGTTGCCGGCCCATTTCTTGAATATCTGTAATGACTGGCCGGCGTGCAACATCCCCGGAGTAGCGAACACCACCTGAAACATACGGACCCGGAGTTACGGATCAGCACAAAGACTCTTTCATTCTATATACAGTCCGCTCTGAAACTATCGGGACGGCAAGGCCAATTCGTTTCGTTTTGGCTGTAGACTGAAGACATTTGGGTTTGAGTTCAAAAGATGAACGTGAGAAGACGGTTTAGAATTTCAGCTTTTATTTCTATGTAAACGTGTTAAACGGCTTAGGACATAGCACATTTTGTGTCGGATCACTCAATCTGTAGGCTAGAAAAAAAATATTGGAACACGTGACTGACAGGTGTTACCCTGGTGTGTCCTGTTAGATTGAACGTTTAAACAATAAAAAGCTGTGAACCGCTAGTCTTGGTTTTAGCCTTCAGTTTCGCTCGTGAAGGCTGCATTTGTTGTTGGAAAGATAAGCCAACATGAAGATCAGAGAGCCGTCTATGGGAGAAAAACACACAAGGACTTTGTTGGACAAAGGAGGAGGGGAAAAAAGTGGAATGTTTTCGACCTGTCAGGTCAATCACCAGACTTTAACCCAATTTAGCAGCATTTCACCTCCTAAAGAGGAGACTGAAACCCCCCACGTAATCCACCCCTCCTGAAAAAAACAACAACTGAAAGAGGCTGCGGTAAAAGCCTGGAAAAGCATCACAAAAGATAAGATCAAACCGACAATTCAGTGAAGTCACTGAGTCACAGTTACTGCAAGCCAAAAATATGCAACCAAATATTAAGTGTTATTTAGTTTCATTTACTTCAAGACTGATCTGTTCCTATACTTTTGCTCAGGTGGTCTAATACAAAAGGTCCTATGTTTTATGTTATTTAACACATCTAGGTGCAAACACCAGGAAATAAAAGCTGAAATCCTAACCTCTCGTCTCATATCCATCTTTCGGTCTCAAACCCAAATGTCTTTGGCTCTGCAGCACAAACAAATGAACCGGCCTTGCCGTTCCGATAGTTTCGGAGGGGACTGAATACTAATAAAATCGTACCATAGGTCCGGGATTGTCTGCGTAGGAGCGATCGAAGGCTTTGATGTGTTTGAACTCGAACATGTTCCTCTGCACGAAGGTTTTGCGAATCTTCTGATTGGTCCACGTGATGAAGAGCTTGTAGTAGTGGTTTGCTTTCTCCGTCATCCCCGTCGAGAAGTAGATGGGTGCTTTCAGATTCATTCTCTCCCTGTTTAAGCAAACACATGCTGCTTATTCGGATTAGAAATAGCTTCGGAGGTCAGATATTTACAGCAAAAACAAAAAACGAAACAAAACAAGGGTTATTTAAATTATCCAGATGAATAAATATACATTTTATGTAATTAACAGAAATGTCTCTCTCGTTAAGGATCGGCTAAAGCTACCCACATACTACTCCCATTCGTTTAAAAATGAAACCGGTAGGGGTTTTAGAGGGATTCCTGCATTCGGACATTTCACAATTACGTGTGGGTATAAAGCCGGACTGCTTCGATGCTCACCAGAACGTTTCCAGAAGGATGCACAGCTCCTGCGCTCTTCCCAAAGCAAACACCGGAATGAGGACCTGTCAAATCATATAAAAAAACCCCCAAACAAATACAAATATTAAAGCACATGTGTATAAACTGACCAACATGCCATTGCTCGTGTATTTACGTTGTTGTTCGGACCTTTCCTCCTCTCTCGATGGTCTCGTGGACTTTCTTTAAGAAGTCTCTCTCTCTGCAGCGCTTCGAGTCGCGGATCGTGGTGGCGTAGGTCGACTCGCTGATCAGAATATCCGGACGACATTTATCGATCCAGGCCGCGCTGGAGAAAAATGATTACGAGGTTACGGCGGGTGCGATTTAGAACTTTCCACCGCTAGTACGAATGAATAAATACTCACCCTAAGTGTCTGTCTGGTGTCATGTTGTAATCACCCTGCATAAAGACAAGTCAAAACTTACACTTAGTGCAACCAGGCACAGCCTGAAAAGCCAGAAAGATTCCACGTACTGTGTGTCGTGTGTGTGTGATATACTGCGTATGTCTGAGATGATCGATCATGATATTGGAAAGGTTATTTAGAAGTATATGACCAAGTTGCTCCGAGTCCACACTGAAGATGAATTATTAGAATCGGAGAGGAGTCCATGATTCATCGCACCACCCCGTCAGTGATTATTTTCCTCGAACAGTGCGTTTTGTTCCTCACTTAACAGACAGGTTTGCAGACCTCAGTTATTAATCGTTTAGTATACTGTGTGTAAATGTTTTCGTAAACCGAACCGAAGGAGAACGTTTTGGGAACGCTGATTTGTTCAGGCTCGCGTGCGTATTTTGATAAAAGCCAACCAGCTGTAAGTTACCAAACGTTTGGTGAACATCACTCTGATGCACTATTCTATGCTGATTCATAGATGAATAAATAAACATAACATTATAAACCAGGCGTGTAGCGCTCACCGTGTAGACGACGGACTCGGAGCCGACTTTAATTAGCACCATCGCTGCCCCGAGGACGTGTCCTGCATAGTACGCTTTGATCTCGAGCTCATCATCCACCTATAAGAGAGAACGTTTACAAAACAAGTACGAGTAACACTTGCAGTATTGGTAACGCACTGACTGATGCTGTACGTGATGATGCCTCAAGTAGTCCTTGATTGTGTTACAAATCATAAATATATTCGGAAACGAGGTGTAACGTGACCCACACAGGGGTTTTTTTTTTTGGTACCCACTTGAACGGTCTGGTGCAGATTCAGCGGCACTACTTTCTTCATGCAATCTTTGATCATCTGTGAGGTGAAGAAGTTGGTCTCGCCCTTTTTGTCCACCGTGATCTTGCGGAAGTCCTCCAGCAGGATGGGGCAGATGGCTTTGGTGGGGTGGGTCATGTAGATCGGTCCCTCATATCCCACCATCTCGCTCATGTAGGGAAGAGCGCCGCAGTGGTCCAGATGGAAATGGCTGAAGGTATGAGGCGAGAGGAATTTAGAGCTAATCTAATTACAGAGAACTGAACCGATATTTAGGCACTAAATATCCAACATAAGATACCACAGCTTTGTTGAATTCTTGATTCATCGAAGACACTGGGCAGAATTGTTTCTGACAGTGGTCTCCGACTGCAAAGTTTTCAATAATGCGCTCGTTCGAATACGTGTCCATAACAACATGCGCAAGGACTTGTTGACGTTTTCTCTGAAGAGATGTTTACATATCATTTTTTTGTCTGAAGGAGTCTCCAGTGTCAGCGCTTTGTAATAAGTGCTTATAGAGGTATAGTTTTCCACCACAGGAAAGTCTGACACGCTTCATAACGGAGATCTCCGCGATCGAACGATTGTTTATAGCTGGTAGTGTTGGTGATATAAGCGAGAACAGGAACTGACTTGTTTTGCAGAAATTCCACAACATGAAACGTAACGTAAATGTGTCATTCCTTAAATAATCAAAAACGGAATTGCTGGGTTACACGCTGACGCTTCTCAGCCATGCATTTACAGGAAAATAATCAACTTTGCGGTGGTAAAAGTAACTTTATTTTGCCCTATAATAGGAGCACGGCTATTCAAAATGTGCAAAAATGCTCAAAATATAAAATCTTGGATGAGCAGAAACACTCGATTCTTTTCAATTCTGGTAAAAGAGGAATACTAATGATGGGTACTGTGTTCCTGTAGCAACGTTCCTGGTTTTAATCTTGGGCTTGTTGGCTATTCTGTTAAACCTACAGCAGCTACTGTGTAAGATTGTGAACCAATGATCTTATGCTGGTTTTTGACCTTATTATACTTAATTATGACCAGTACTCCATCGTGGGGCAAGTACAACTGTTAAAGCGCATCTATAATGGTTTTGAAACGTGCATAATTTTGTTTTAAAGCTCTCATACAATAGATTTACATGCATCCAAGGTAAAAGAACAACAACAAAAAAACACTTTAACCTGCTCATAATTTAAACTGCAACATTATCTTTTTCCCCAGTGTCACAAACGACTCGTTAAATGATCCGTTCTAAAGGATTCGTTCTATACTCCTCCTGACAGAGAGCATGCTCTGCTCTGATTGGTCAGACGTCCCAGTCTGTTGTGATTGGTCTACCGCTGTCAGCGCGTTTCAAAAAGGAAACGCCCCCTACATAACGATTTTCAGCTCCGCCTGTCAGCGAGCAGCCGATGAAGACAGGAGGCGGGGCTTTTTGTTACAAACCTACGTAGGTTAGTACAGGAAGTAAAGTCTGGAATCACTAACGACTCGTTTCAGCTGTTCAGAATCGCTTCCTTCTTCTGGGAATCGATAACTCCGTTTGTCATGCGCTTTGATCTTTTAAACTTTGCAGATGTTTTTACATCCACAAACAGCTCTAGAACACACTACATGGGGAGTAATGTTTTAAAAGGTAATAGGTTCACTTTAAGTTTAATAATAATAATAATAATAATAATAATAAACAAACCTTATTATAACACAGTCCAAAAAGTCTGTGAGGCGGCCATTCTGAGTGATGTAAGAGAAGTCTGGAAAGCGTCTCTAATAAGGGAAAGGAAGAAATCAGACTCAGTTTAGACATTCTGCACTACCGAGACATTTTTCTCCAACATGAGCAGATCATACTGACATTGTTCTGCTGTTCAGTAACTTACGTCATCGTTATATCCCATATGCATCCCACAATCCAGCATTATGTTCTTGCCTCCTATAGAGAGCAGAATGCAGCTGCGTCCGACATCCTGTCCAGCACCTACAAAACAAAACACCAGCGAAACAGTTCAAGGCCGGATCCTCGACAACTCCATGCTCTAACAAATGAACAACAAATTACGACAAGAAGCCTTTATTCAGGCAAACAATTGATTTATGAAGTACACCACAGCGCTGTTGAATTCTCGAATCTGATTGGTCAGAAGGTGTTGATTCATTTTCTATCTATGTGTGGTTATGTATTTGATAAAAGATTGTAATATTGGGATATTGCTGTTGTATAAGAGGAATAAAACACTTGTTGCAACTCGGTCCGCATCCCACCGCTCTGTCGTTGATTATTTTTCTATTATAGCACGCTATCCAAATGTTTTATTCCTCACTATACATTTACAGAGACATATTACACTACTGTAATGTGACACTGTATAACATTAGAAACGGACGGTTCTTACCCAGTGGCGTCACTTTGATGTCCGGCATCTTACAAATAACATATATATATAGTTGATATATTCTGAATGACTTTATTTGAAAGCTCAGTATGTCTTTCTGGGTGAGTTGGTTAGCTGATAATGAAAGTGCTTGCTGCACCAACACTCCCCTCAACTACATTTATCACTTAACCTCAAACCTTTTCAGTTATACACAACTCCTCTCATGTAACTTCTTCATAAAATAGCAATTACTTTAACACAACATGCGTACAAAGCATGAAAACAACCTCACACGCACAAAAAAAATCAGCGGACATGATGTACAAATGCTGCGACCGTCAAAAACAATCCGATTGGTTGATTCAAACACGTGACACCGCGGCTCACTTTAATTGGTGCATAGCTCTCAAAACCCGGAAGAATGTATACTGTACAACAGATTCGGGATGTGTGCTTTCTTGTACACCTGTATTCTGACTTATCCCGCCTTCTTCTCTGAAACGCAGATACTAGTTGGACAGTGTATAGATCAAATAAAAAAACAGGCCAATCAGCGGAGTGAAACATTGTCAACCCGAAGGAGGAAACGGAATACCGGTAAGGAAAGTAATCCATGTTTTATACAGCGTTATTAGAGTAGCTGCTTAGTTTTTTAACTGATCTGAATGATTTTGTTTAGGTTTTTTTGTTTGTTTGTTTCTGACTGCTTGATTGTAAATAATAGTGTTAAGTGTTTTTGGATTCTGACTCGTTAAAACAGGATTAACTAGACAACTAGAATAACTAGAAATGGCAGATTCTTTCAGTCTACAGAATGTTCTGGACAACTTCAAGTCATGTCTCAGTGATAATAAGGAAGTCTGTTTAAAGTACTATATATCAGGATGGCGAGAGCTTGTGAGGTATGTGGTGTTCACCGATTTGTTTGCTCCTGTGCATTAGTACCATGTTATATTCAGTTGTAGAGCATGTTGGCCTTCATACATCTCAGTGTTTGAACTATAAAGTTTTGTTTGGATTGTAAGTGTTCGTATACTTATACAAGAAAAAGCATTTGCTCTAAGCCCTGACCAGTTTCATAGTCCCTGCTGATGAAACGCATCCCCACAACATGAAGCTACCATCACCATACTTCACTGTGGGTTTCCACCAAATATATCACACTTTGTGCCAGGGTGTATTCCTGTCTCATGTCGATTAGGCTGTGGATCCACCACAACCCTGACCAGGATGAAGCGGTTACTGAAGATGGATGAAGATATTGCTCATTCCATACTGTGATACTGTACATTTGTTTATAAAGTACCGAGCCAGTCTTGTAAAGAAATTAAATAAAGCCAAGATGCTTTCAAAAAATACTGAAGCAAATGTTTTGAAACCAACAATAGTTCATTCATTCAACTTCAGTAACCACTTCATCCTGGGGACACTGGGTGCAAAGCAGGAATGCACCTTAGACAGGAAACCAGTCCATCACAGAACACCGTTTTATATACATGTTGGAGGGATGTCATCTCTGCATTTTGCTCTCAAACTGAAAAAAAAAAATGAGACACTTGCTTAAGTATTATAGTCAGAAGTCTCTGTGTTCTTCTCCCCCCCCAACAGCTTTATGAACAGCCTGGGAAGCGTCTTCGCCTTCATCTCCAAGGATGCAGTCAACAAAATCCAGATCCTGGAGAACTTTCTGACAGGCGAGAACGGGACGCATTACCTCACCGTCCAGTCCATGGTGAAGTACGAGTTGGACAACGAGCTGGTGGATCTTACCAAACGAGGCAGCCACCCAGAGTCGGGCTGCCGCACATTACTGCGTCTGCACCGTGCCCTGCGCTGGCTGCAGCTCTTCTTGGAGAGCCTGCGCACCAGCACTGAGGACAGTAAGACCTCCGTCATGTGCTCCGACGCCTATAATGCGTCGCTGGCGCAGCACCACTCGTGGTTCATCCGGACAGCAACCGGAGTGGCGTTTTGCGCTCTTCCAGGCCGTGACACGTTCTTCGAGGTGTTGAACGCAGGCAGCCACCAGGAGGTGGTCACACTGTTGGGTGAAGCTTTACCTCTCATCTCAGAAGTTTATCAGATCACAGAGGACCTGTATGCAAAAAACAATCTGCTCGAATTACCATAGATAGGCTCTGCACTACTTGACGCATTCTGTGTTTACTTGATGTTATTGTGATATTCCTGCTATTCCTGTAACTTTCTAAATACACTGGGATATGATCAGTTTATTATTTTAAAAAAATAATAAATTAGATCACATATTTATTGGTTAAAAGGGATATATCGAATGTACCTTAACACTATTCTGTGACATAGTCAACACAGTTATGAAATAAAGTACATTATACATATTTGAAATGTTATGTACCTTAATGTACATTATTTTATTGCTGCTTCATGCCTGTACACCAGTGATATGAATCGTTTTAATGAGTCAGATAATTTGACTCATCTCACCAATAAGAGTCGACTCATTCAAAGCCGTAATCATCAAGATTAAAACAAAAAAGGCTTGAAATATTTCACTTTATGTGCAATGAATCTAGAATATACGAAAGTTCCACTTTTTGAATTAAATTACGGGAAAAAATGAACTTTTCCACGATATTCAAATTTTTTGAGATGAACCTGTATATGCCACACTATTTGAGTCGACTCTTTTAGGTGAATAGTCCGACTCACTCGTAAATGACATCACTTATTCTACATCATTATTCGTGTTTCATTATTATTATTATTATTATTATTATTATTATTATTATTATTATTATTCATTTGTTCTGTATGTAATCAAAGTTGAAAACAGTGGACGTTGTAGATATTTGCACGTCTTAACGAACCAAATAGAAAGCAAATGAAAATAAATCCCACCAGAACCAGTCACAGTCTCGTTAGTTCTGTTGTTTAATGTTGGATGTTCACGTCATAGATATGAAAACGAGTGTAGAGACAGGTCAACAGCACCACCATTAAAACAAATCCAATAAAAGAACTCATTGAATGAAGTTGTATTTAGAGCGTCAGCCAATATCGCACGTCTATAACATACCGTTTCATATAAAGCGAGTCACAGCTAATTCTAACTAGGTCAGGTCAGTATTTCTCTGTACACTTGTATAGATTTGGCCCTTTCCAATATGGCGGACGCGTTGTCGTATCGCGGTTAGTTAGCAATAAAGGCTAACGCGGCGTCCTAAAAAAAAAACAAAAAACGTCTAGCGTGCATTTGACGCACGTGAGTCGTTGCCAAGGAGCCATTACTGTGTTGGCAACGTGAATGACGCCTCCGAAAATGTCCGCGTGCGAAATTTTAGTACTCCGCGACAGAATAAAGCTTAAGGTAAAGTTACAGTCTTTATCTATATACTTTCTATATGTTTATTATTTATAGTAAAGCTGAACGCCATTAAATAATCCCTCCTGTTAAAGTCGACTATATATATATTTAATGTATACAGTTGTGCCAAAAAGTTTGCACACCCCTTGCACAATCGGTTAAATCTTAATACTGTTTACAAAATAAGAGGATCATAAAAATCCCATGTTGTTGTTTTTTAAAAATTTAGTCCTGCCCAGAATAAGCTATTTCACATGTTTACATATAGTCCACATGACAAGATAATAGATGAATTAATACGAATTACCCTGTTCAAAAGTTTACACACGCTTGATTATTAATACTGTGTGTCGTTACCTGGAGGATCGACGACTGTGTTTATGTTTTGTGAGAGTTGTTCATGAGTCTCTTGTTCGTCCTGAGCAGTTAAACTGCCCACTGTTCTTCAGAAAAATCCTCCAGGTCCTGCACATTCTTCGCTTTTCCAGTATCTTCTGCATATTTGAGCCCTTTCTTTTTAAGTGCAGCTATATGATGTTGAGATCCGTCTTTTCACACTGAGGACAACTGAGCGACTCGTACACAGCTATTACATAAGGTGCAAACATTCACTGATGCTCCAGAAGACAACACGATACATTAAGAGTCAGGGGGGTGTAAACTTTTGAACAGGATGATCAGTGTAAATTGTTATTTTACATGCCCCTGGCTCTTAATGTATCGTGTTACCTTCTTGAGCATCAGTGAATGCTTGCACCTTATGTAAAAGTTGCGCTAAAAAAATGTGTTTATTGTAAAATATAATCGTGGTACAAGAGAAATAAAACGCGTCAAGATGTGCTGGTATTGGAAAATAATCATCTTTGGGGTGGTGACCGTAACGCCGCTTCGTTTCAGACCCAAACACCAACCACGTCGTTGATTATTTTCATCTAACTGCACACCCACAAGTGTTTATTCCTTACCGATAGTGTGCATCTCCAGCACTTAGAGCTGTACAACTCAAAAAGAGTGTTTTTTTTTTTTTTAAACAAGCATTTTGAAGTGCTGTTTCCCTAATTTCTCCATCTGGGGATTAATAAAGTATTATCTTATCATTTTCTAGAAGGAAACATGCATGTGATCAGACCAAAATCCGCCAAAGGACGCACCAGACCCAAAGCGACCGAGGCCCGTACCGCAGATGACGAGCTACTACATGAGAATTGTCCGTTTCCCCCATACCCTCCTTCTCATCCTCCACCCACGCCAAGCCACAGATTGAACTCATCTCCATCCCCACGCGCTTTCTTTAGGCACAATAATCCGAGTTCAGCGGTCGAGAACACCCTCGACATCTCACTGCTGTCGCTAAACAAATACAAAGTCCTCCCGTCTATTGAGAAAAGATCAGAAGAGGCGGCGTCCAGCGCTGACAGGGAGGAAAAGTCCTCAAGGTCTAGGCTCCATACCCGTCACTTCTTCAGGAGTGATCAGGAGACGGAGAGGGCGTCTGGCGGGACTGTCAGGACGACATCTCGGTGCCAGGAGAGCGAGACAGGGGTTCTGCTCGCTGTCCGGACTCCGTGCGGTCAGAGGCTGATGTGCCAGTTCCGACCCACAGACACACTCCGGGATGTCGTTTCTACAGCGGAGGAGAAATCCGGGAAACGGTACAAACACGTTCTGATCGAGACCATGGAGGTTCCTCGGAGGAGCTTCTCCAATCTGAACATGACTCTGTCTCAGTGTGGCGTCGTTAATAAATCCGTCTTATGCATCAGCTTCAAAGACGCTCCTTAACGTTTCAAAATGGTTCCTATAAACAATTTGTCTTTAATAATAAATAGTGGAGAATATTGGTTTAATGCACATTTGCTTGCACTACATCACACCATCTGCTTACAACGTGTCAAAGTTTTTCAACATTTTTTATAACAGGGTCACTCCTGGATTTCAGTTATTTATTAAAACAGTTAAAAATGTTTGGTTTTTTTACATTGCGAAAGAGGAACATGCTTCAGCGGGACGTCCCGAGAACGATCCGTCACCGAGATAATCATTTCAGTAACACCACGGCGCTGTTGAATTCTCAAATCTCCTACAACAGCAGCTGTGACCGTCGTGCCGGCTGTCAATCAAATCACCGTCGTGTATGAACATGCTCATTCTGATATCCTGTCACAGGAACTTGTGTAGTGGACACTCACTTGGGGGCATAAATGGATTAATGTCACGAGCAAACGTTGATATTTGTTTAACGTTTACGGAAGGAGTCTCCAGTGTCAGTGCTTTATAAAAGTAAGAGGTAAAGATGTTTTCTTTATGTTTTTCAAACACGGGAGAACCTTGTGGATAGGTGGCTTTTCATTTCTTGATTCACAGATGTTCCACCACATTAAATGTAACTATAAGTTGATGTTTTTTTGTTTTTAAATAAATAAAAAACCCCATTGTAACTGGTGGCAAATTTCTGTAGTATAAGTATTCTGTTCTGTTATAATAATAAATAAAATAATGAACTTTAGGGTGGTAAAAGAAATTCTGCTTCGCACCACCCTGACATTGTTGATTTTCCTGTAACAGTGTTTTATTATTCTTATTATTTTAAAATGTTAATGACATGATAAAATGGCCAATTCATGTAGAACCAGTGAGGGTAGTAATAACATCAACTCCATGTATGGTATATATAAACACTAAATACACGCAAATTAGGAAGTAAATAAAATACTACGAGAGTAGTTCCAGTAGGCAGGATTTTTTTTTTTTATTCAACAAATCAGTAAACAACTCTAAACAGCTGAATCCTGCAGAACAGGAAAAACAAACAAACAAACAAAAAAACAAAGCGAGTGCCGCAAATAAAATCGTACGGCACGTCTGTAACCGAGTTCGCTCGAACGCAAACACAGCGTTCACAAACCAAACCAAAGTGCATACTTCTTCAAGTAACAAAGCAAAAAATATTAAATCAGCCGTTCCGTCATCTTAAAGAAATCACACAAACGGAACCATCTCTAATCATCCAGGAATACGTCGGTAAACACACGAACAAAAAACCTATCATAATGATATGATCTTAGATCCAAAAATGAAACTGTTTTTATTTTTTATTTTACTCCTCACGTCATCGCAAGGGATAAACGTCTCACCGGAACAGATGGGTGGTAACAGTCTTTCACTTAAAGGAGTGCTTTAAATGACTAGGAATGCCTATATGTATTTTTTAGGAAGGAGGTTTTTTTTGTTTTTTTTTTTACATTCTTCAAATCCTGATCCTCAAAATGAGAGTCAAAGTGCAACATTAGTGTCATATTGATAAGACTAATACTTCCTTTGGTTGGTTTTTGGACCCGTGTGCTTTCCACATCACATCAAAATGCATATAGTCCTTTAGAGACACCGAATGGTGTTCGTTTCACAGTAGAAAACGACAACAGAATACAGCTACGATCGCATGTAATTAGTCTGGCCAAAAAAAAAAAAAAAAAAACCACACACACAAAAAAACCCCTCAGTAATTAATTAGCTTAATGTAGTGAGCAGTGTCACTGACCTGTTAATGAAAACAGAAAGCGCATCAACCGAAACAAAACAACCTCAAAACTTATTAACTATCAGCTAAGGATAAAGTCAAAGGCAAAGGTTCAAGTTTAAAATGTTTTCTTTAAAGGTAAGGCGAGGTAAGTGGAAATGTAAACACGTCCTTAGCTCAGAGTAAACTCAATTCAAGCCGGATGTTATGTTATGTAGTGCAGTTAACTCTTCTTAATCACCTCAATCAGTGTGCAATCTTTTCCATTTCGTCAAGGTCCCCCGTGTCCAGCTTCACGATTTTCTTATCTACAAAAGACAAATAAATTGTTCAAATTCCAAACCGAACTTTTCTGTGGAATTTCAGCAAGAACTAACGGACTTACTGAAGTGTTCCTCGATGGCTCGGAGCACGGCCAGGCTCCGCCTGCTGTCCACCATGTTGATGGCCAGGCCTCGCTTGCCGAAGCGCCCCGTCCTGCCGATCCTGTGCAGGTAGGTCTCGTTGTCTGGGTTGCCATCTTTGTCCAGGGGGAGGTCAAAGTTGATCACCACGGAAACCTGCTCTACGTCGATACCTACTGAGCACAAATCACAAGTTGGGTTTGTATTTACTGTGTAGTGGGTCAGCATCTGAACTCTCATTGTTCTATGCAGTGTTCTGTTTAGAACAGACGAGTGAGCGATGGAGTGATCGACTTGTACCACAGGCGTGGCGGAGTTCTTCAATCTGATTGGTTGGAAGGTGTTCATTAACGTTCTGTAACAGCACCTCGGACAGTAGTTTCCAACCGTAATCCGAGTGACGTCAGTGTGCTCGTTCTCATACGTTATCGTTTCTACGTTAACGGCTAATTCACGAGGACTTACGTAAACGGATTTTAGAAAGCGTTTCTATTTAACTAAGGTTTCTGTATGGAGATGTTTATTTAGCATTTTAATGAAGGAGTCTCCAGTGTCAGCTCTTTGTAACAGTAAGTTTTCTGCCACAGACGATTTTGCGCTTTTATTTCTTAGTCGTTTCAAGGTCAAGAGAAAGAAGAAAGAGATGCAGGTGAGGGAATGACTGTTTCGTGTCACAACATTAACTGGAAATATAAACTGATCAATTGTAGGACATTAAAAAAAAAAAAGTAATTATTGGCGCATTGTTCAACACTTTGGAACAAATTCAGAGTTTAGACTAAACATTTATTAAAACTGATGAAAATCCTTTAATGTGTAAATAAAGTCGCTGTAAATATTTCTCATGATGACATAGCAAACATAGTAAACATGTCCTAGTACTCGCCTCTCGCACACACGTTAGTGGTTATCAGCACTTTCTCTTTGCCTTCTCTGAAGCGCTCAATGATTGCCGCTCTTTGTTCGACGGCCAGTTCTCCGCTCAGCAGCGCCACCTGGTGACCGTCTGCTGCCATCTTTGCTGACAGCCAGGCTGCTGTCCTGCGAGTCTGCAGCAAGGAGACATGACGTGAACAAACATCTTTCCCCTTCGACACATCGAGGTCATGGATTATATGAGCTCATTGGTAGCACTTACATGGCAAAAGATCATGGCTTGTGCGATTGTGATTGCGCCGTAGATGTTACACAGCGCGTTAAACTTGTCCTGTCTGTCTCTGCAGAGCACGTAATACTGCTTGATGGTGTCCAGGGTCTCCTCCTCTCGCTTCAGTCGGATAACGTTGGGATCGGGGACGACGCGCTCGGCAAACTGCCACACTGTGTCCTCGAAAGTTGCAGAGAAGAGCAGCATCTGACAGTCTTCGGGCAGCTTCCTGCGCGACAGAGGAACGGGTCACGTGACTTGGTGAGCATTGATGCGTATTTACTGCTTCCATTTTAAAAAACGTACAAAGCTGTTATTGATTATTTGTGTCACCTGCTGGTCACGTCACTCACCTCTGGATGCGGATGCTCTGGTCTTGGTGACCCTGCATGCCGATCATGACGTCGGCCTCGTCCAGTACGAACACCCGAACCTTCTTGGGGTCGATCACCTTTTTTTTGGTTAACCAGTCAGACATGGTGCCTGGGGTGCCGATCACGATCTGCTCCTGGATTTTACTCCCACCGTCCACTGAGGAACGGCACAGGAAGTTATACACACTCCCGCTAAATTCCATTATTCAAATTAGTCACTGCACAATGGATGGTAGGACGGGGTTCTCTTACTTCTATTGCCTCGAATGGCGTATGCCAATTTCACCTCAGGGTAGAACTTGCCCATCTGCTCCACGACTTTACCTGTCTGTAGGGCGAGCTCATAGGTTGGAGACAGGCACAGACACTGCAGGGGACACAACACGACACCAAAATGTACAATTTACTCATTTACACACGATACATGCAGTGATACCGATTTCCCAGTTTTCGAAAACCGGTCCCATCATCACTCAGGCAACGTCTGAGGGCAGCTCAACATGCTAAGAGGAGAGCACCAAAATGTCCTATTCTGTATACCTAATCTAGAGGTCGACGGATTACCGATCGACAGGTACGTCCTGATAACCGTTTAATTAACCGATTAAGTTTTTAAAACTGAAACACTCAGATTAAAATATTTTTGTAATAACTTTATTACAAAAATAAACAGTACTTACTGTACCATGAACATGTACTGTACTTTTTTAAAAATGAAATAAATAGATAAATATGAATATATATTAACTATTAATAAATATTAAAGTGAACCAAAAAGTAACACTCCAAATAAACAAATAAAAATAGAGACATTCAAAATTAATTAAAAAAAACCCCACTTCAAATAACACAATCAAAAGTAGATGTCAGATGTAGTTTTTATTTCGCCTCTAGAGGCCGCTCTCGTACTGTATAACGACAGCGGACTCTTCTCAGCCGGGAAAACCTATCGGTGTGGATTTTTGCAGATAACCGATAGTTCTAGCAATCGGTTATCGGTGCCGATTAATCGTCAAAACCGATCAATCGGTCGACCTCTAATCTAATCAAAGAGACACTTGTCATTATCTAGTAATCGACAGCGGAAGAGGAATCCAACCAAAGCCGAGCAGATCCAATCGTTATTGAGCTCCCGGCACCAACCGGCTGTTTTACCACCTCGATTCCATGCTTTAACAGATTTGTAACCTGGAAGCAGCGACTAAATTTTAACGACACACTAAACAGCACAAATTGAATGCAAGACCGAGCTTGATTTCCAGAGTACTGGTTCACCTGGATCGGTTAAAACTGTGAGTACGTCCATCAGCTTTACAATAAAATAAGAACGCATTTATAGCATTGTCTGGCTATCATTAGAGATCTAAATGAGTAAGGAATAAAACACTGTTAGAGGAAAATAATAAACAGTGGTTAAACATTGCCATGAAGTGGAGTTACTGTTACCACAGCATGTCCGGGAGTGTTTTATTCCTCTTATACCACAGCTATCTGCTAGTGCGGATGATTTCTGTTTATTCAAAAACAACATGCACATGCCATGTTTCTAGTTAAATCGAGGTAATTATGTAATACATATAGTTACAGTGCAAAGTCATCAAGACTTTCCTAGAAATTATAACATCAGAAGGAGCCAATTATTACGAACCTTGCAGTCCAGTGGAAAATTAAGCGGCACGTTCTGACCAATCGGAATCGAGTATTCAGCAGCGGCGTGAGGATATACACAAACCGCTCCTGCTCACCTGAGTCCACTTGTTCGCCGGGTCGACGTGGCTCAGCATGGCCAGTACAAAGGCGGCGGTTTTCCCCGTCCCGGACTGAGACTGAGCGATCAGGTTCTGAGGTCTGCAACCACACAGCACGCACACACACACACACACACACACACTGGGCAAATAGAGGCTTAGTAGAGCTTAAAATCATTAAGTCCCATATGTTGTTTTCCAAAGATATTATGGCAAAACAATCAACACAGTTCAAAGTCCGAGATTCGAAATATTTCTAACTGGATTTAAAAGATGGTGGGTCTGATCTAAAACCTTTTTGCGTTTAATTAAGTGTACCAGGAAGTCTGTCTCTGTTTCCCCTGTCTGCTCTTCCCATCCTCCAAAGCTGTTCCCTTCTCTCTCTCTCTCTCTCTCGCTCCGTGCTACATAACATTTCTACAATAAAATACTCAAACGCATGCCTCGGGTCAGAGTTAGACTCTGTGCATCATAATGAAACGCCTTTGAGCACAGATCAGTAGCTGGCTCAGACGCGTAGGTAGAAACGGTGCGCTCACGGTTCTGCCAGCATCATCGGCAGTGCGGTCTCCTGGATTTTCGAAGGTCTGTTGAAGCCCATTGCGTAGACTCCCTGCAGCAGCTGAGGTTTTCTGGAAACACAGTGGGTGTGAATTCGTGAGGGACTGGCATCTGACAAGCCAGTTCGATTTCATTACACACGACACACACGGCGAGTACGCCAAAGTTGGAGGACATTTCAAGAGCGAAGAATTATGCAATAATATAATCAATTATTTTCCCAGGCAGTCATACAATCATACAGTCCCACACAAAATCACAGTATGGGTTTGATTTCCAGGAAACTGCGGTCACTGCGAGTATCTTTACTACAGACCTAACCAAATATCAATACGTTACTCCGAATAAACAGGTAATATATTCTAAAAGAAACACAAATACGAGACACATTACTTGTTTTGTTTTTTTTGGTCTATCATCACTCACACTAGATTACGTTAGAAAGTTTGCCAGAAGTGTCCACTGGGTGTCTGACTGAGACCGAGTATAAACTCGGGTGAAGTAGCTGAGGCTGAGGAACTGTAGAAAGTTCAGGAGCTGAATAAAGCTAAGCTCTGTAGATTGCTATATCTGTGTTTCAGTCTGAATACAGATACTGAGACAGTGGCATTGTGTTCCACCGCTAGTCTTTAAGGTGTATTTACTTACAGATGCAGCTCTTCAAATGTCTTGACCGAGTAGAGTGGTGAATTCGGGTCTCTCTGCAGCACCTCCACCTGGTTCGTGTTGTTGACCAGACTGTTCCTGATTAATTTATTAAGAAGAGACTGTGCAGCTCGGTCCTCTAGAACACAAACCCCACAACAGCTGAATCCATTTAAACCACACGAATTTAACTTCATATGAAGTTCCCACAAGATCCCACAAGCCAGGGTGATATGATTTAGATCTTGTGATGAATTACGTCATGGTACACTAATCTCATGGTACACAATCTCATCTATTACACACATACATATATATAAAAAAACACTAAAGAAATTATTAAGCATTACAATCTGGTATTCTATGAAATTATTTCTGTTACATTATATGTTACATATAATCTAAGACTAATAATGAATGGATTTTTTTTTTAAAGGTGTTGTCATTTAACAAAAGAATAATGGTTTATATGGCGTAAGGAGACTTTATTTTATAACGTTTATGGAAGGAGTCTCCAGTGTCAGCACTGTTTCCCATGACGGGAAAATCTTCAGCATAGATGACTTTGTGATTTCTGCTTTTGTTGGTGACATGGCAAGCTGCCTTTTGTAAATTGATATCTTATTAACTGTAAGAGAGGCTGGTGAGGGAACGAATGACTGTTTATAATAATAGGACACGTTCTTCTTTAATTAATAAAGGGTTCCCTTATTGGCGGTTGTGGCTCAGTTGGTAGAGCGGGTTGTTCACTAATCGTAGGGTTGGTGGTTCGATTCTCGGCCCACGTGACTCCACATGCCGAAGTGTCCTTGGGCAAGACACTGAACCCCAAGTTGCTCCCGATGGCAAGCTAGCACCTTGCATGGCAGCTCTGCTACCACTGGTGTGTGAGTGAATGGGTGAATGAGACACAGTGTAAAGCGCTTTGGATAAAAGCGCTATATAAGTGCAGACCATTTACCATTTATTTGAAAATTAACTTTGGGGTTGTAACAGTAACTCTTCCTCACTGAATTTTTCCCCCCGTAACAGCTTTTAAATCTAGGACTACTGGATTTGGCCGTACGTCACTTGAACACTCAAACATTGTGATAATAATAATAATAATAATAATAATAATAATCTTTATTTGAATAGCACCTCTCATACAAAAAAAGCAACTCAAAGTGCTTCACAATAAGGAATTTACACGCACAGAGTGCTACACCTAAAAATTGATCAAATACCATAGTCACAGAAAATTGAGGATAAAACCAAAATATTAATAACAAGATAAGATAAAATCATTCAGAATAAAGTCAGTTAAAAGCTAACTGAAAAAGAAAAGTTTTTAACTTTCTTTTAATGGTATTTAGCGAACTGGCTTCCCTAATATCAATAGATAGGTATATTGTGTATTATGGATTATAAGTCCAGCTCATACGGGATTTCGTAGTGTTTTTTGTGATTGCTGATGACGTCACGTGACGCATCTCATCCGAAACCGGCGGTAATTTCAAAAAATTGCAAGCTCCTCCGAATATTATCGAGTTTGCTTGATTTTACGTTCGTTTCTCATCTGTTCGTTTCACTTCTCTGTCCCGCCGCACAAAATCCTGGAAGGACTGATAAGTGTCATGATATAATATTCCTGCCATACAGCTCACCCATAGCATTCTGAGCCTGAGCAGCCGACCCTGATTATACGGTGCTTACTGCTCTTTATAGAAAAAAATTGTGAAAGTGTGAGAAACTAAATTTTTGGCTACAATTCCGACTTCTCTCCACGCTGCATAGGCCGGAAAATCAATTTGTAATGTTGGGAAACACTTGTCACATGACGGTCACGGTCAGCTATCCATATAAATCTGACTGCAAACAATAAAGCTTTGCAAATACCAGGTGTCTGACTTTAACCACGGGCGAAGAGAAAGCACTCACCTTTTTCTTCTTCATCCAATGTGTCACCATCTGTAGGTTTTTCTGTTTCTGAACATTAAAGAATACACACACACACACAAACTACAGTTCAGATCTACTTTGTCTGACCTTTCATTAAGAACATAAAACTCATCCAAAGTGTGTGTGTGTGTGTTCGCACGCAATAAACAACTACCTTTCAGTTCAGCATTCTGGACGACTCGACTTTCTCTAATCCGCAGCACTTCAAACTGTTCAGAGCAAAATAACACAGGATTAAAAACAGTCTAGAACAGCGGATAGTTACTGCACAGCTAACACTAACATGAAAAATACATTATCTAAGGAATAAAAACATTTGGGTGGGGTTTATCAGGAAAATAATAACAGGAAAGAAAAGTCTAATATACCGTACAGAACATATGTACAGTATAGAATAATACAAGATTGTGATTCACACTGTAATTTAATTTACTAATCTAAATATTTCCTGATGATGAACTGAACATGAGGCTATACGGTTAATTACACTTTAACCGTGATAACAAAAAATACAATTATTCTTGGCTTCCAAAATTAGTAAAAAATGACTAACTTTGACATACATTAAATAACGGACATTAAACACAGAGCTGGGAAATATGACGATATAAAGTAATGATTATGTTTGATTATGAGATATTCATTTACATTTTCTTTTAGAAATTGAACTACAAACTGATTGGAGGCAGATGATTTGATGTTAAATATATAGCAAATAAAATAATCTAAATAATGAATAATTCAAAATAATATTTACAAATATTTTGTGAAAATAATACATGAAGGGTTTTTTTTTTTTTTTGCCTTTTTGGATAAAAATCTCTGAAAAGTTTATTTGTAAAAAATGCATATATATATATATATATATATATATATATATATATATATATATATATATATATATACACACACACATATAAAACTATATCACGATTAAATTTTATTCATTTAAATGAATACAGGCTTGTACTGGGAAGGAAAAGTCTGATTTCTGTTGAAATAATTGAAAGTATAATAGATTTTGTATTTTTAGTATAAAAGTATTTTGTTTGCCTGATTAACCGCGATTAATTACCGTTATTTCATTATACTGATGAATAATTGATTATTTTAGCCAATATTTTGAGGATATTAGAAGAACATTCAAGCTATTTTATATATATAAATGTGATTAAAAACGGATAAATATCCGAAAAATAGAAATATAAACAGGTGTGTCCGCAGCGCACGCGACCCAAACACTGCGGTCTCAGTTAGCTAACCTGTTAGCACGTGCAGCATGATGATGCGGCGAGTCTTCTTAATAAACAAACAAATAAATAAATAACCAACTTCTTACTATTTTGGTTGTTGCTTCTTGTTGATCAACAGACAATGCCCACGAGTCGGTAGCCATTTCCTTCTGCTTGACAATATATATGTATATATTTAATACTGCTTTTATAAATTCAGGCAACTTTTTCCAAAACACGGCTTTGCCGCTATGCTGAGGTCCACTTGTTTCTAACGGTTTTTGTGTCTCTTCTTCAGTTGTCCGGTCTGGTTTCGAAAAAACGAAACTTTAGTTCCTGCTGGTCAAAAACAGCGCCAGTAAATTATAAGCTCATTTTATCTGGAAAATATCATGTAGCTTACAAAGACTGAGGCATTAACGTACATAAATTGCTGCAGTGGTGATGTGTCGTTCGTGAATGAGCCGGCTCTCTTAGCTGAATACCCCTTATAGAACCGAGTCGCATATATGAACCGATTCTTCTCGCATCTGAATCACAATTTAATGTCTGAGCTGTGAATTAATACAAATTAATCAAATTCATTTGTCAGTGTAGGACAAAATAATGAAATAAAAATTCTTAAATAATGTAAAAACATCAAACTCTATTACACACGTGTATTGAGCGTTTTATTTGTACTGAACTATCCAAAACACAAACCGTTAAAAACAAATCACACGCACTGTACTGTTGGATGTACAACTGTAATATGGCTGTGAAGGTTGTCAGTAGGTGTGTGTTACAAATGTCAAAGAGCAGGAAAAACACTAAAATGTGCAGGAGATGCTACCTTCCATTTTACTAAATCCTCTTGATGCTGTTCATCATCCAGGTTTCATCCTCATGACTGGAGATAAAAAAAAAAAAGGCTATTCCACTAATCAGTGTGTTTTATATCAAAGCAAGATGACCTTCTCTCAATGCAGCATTTCCACTGGTGCCTGTTTATTTAAACTGCCTCCATATATCACTCTTACTGCAGTGGAAGAACAGTCTAAAAACTGAAATATGCACTCGTACTTGTTTCATTCATACTAATTACACTGGACCACTTCCATCCATCCATCTATCCATCCATCCATCCATATTCTGTACCGATTATCCAACACAGGGTTGTGGGAAGCCTGGAGCCTATACCAGGGAACTAGGGGCACAAGGCCGGGGAAAACCATGGCCGGGGTGCCAAACCCATTGCGGGAACATTGGACCACTTTAAAATTTGAATCCTGAACACTTAGAATAATATACAGTGGACATAAAAATTCTACACAGCCCTGTTAAAATTGCAGGCTTCTGTTAGACAGTGAAAATGAAGAAAACTTTCATCTTCCAGTCTGATAATGACCCAAAGCACAAATCCAAGTTAACAACAAAATGGCCTCCGAAGAAGAAGATCAAGGTTGTGGAGTGATGCAGATCTAAATCCTGTCGAAAACCTGTGAAATGACTTGAAGAGGACTGTTCAAAGGAGATCCCAACTGACCAATCAGGATATGCCAAGCTGGTAGACTCTTACGCAAAAAGACTGAGTGCTGTATTTAAAGTATTAGTTAAGTGGTGTGAACTTTTCTATTTGTTTTTCACTTGAATTTTGGTTGTTATATCACATTAAAGGTGAAAAAAAATCTGATATGATTTTATCTTAGTTTCATTTTTTTTTTTACATCACAAAAAGCTGCAATTTCAACAGGGGTGTGTAAACTTTTTCTTTTAATACTGAATGTAATATGTGATTTTAAATTATATTTTAATGTTAGGCTCTTTACAACCATGGTTGCACCATGAAAAGCACCACAGAATGCTCAGTTGATGGAACCTTGTGGGTTTCCACTCCTCTCAACCAAGAACAGAAATCTGTGGCGACATCTGAAGATCAGAAAAACGTTGCCTGGTCTGATGAATTTCGATTTCTGCTGCGATTAATGTCAACATGAATCCATGAACCCAAGCTGCCTTGTTTTAAAGGTTCAGCCTGAACCTGGTGGTGGTGGTGTGATGCTGTGGGGAATGTTTTCTTGGCACACACATGGCCCCTTAATATCAATCGAGCATGGTTTGAATGCTACAGCTTCTTCCAAGATGATAATGTGCCATGTCAAAGCTGTCTCAAACTAGCTCCTTGAACATGACAGTGAGTTCAGTGTACTTCACCGGCCTCCCTTGTCACGGGACCTGAATCCAAAAGAGCTCCTTCAGGATTTTGTAGAACGGCAGATTCGCAGAATGAAATTATGCAATTATATAATGTGTTCATGTAAACATTGACCAGAATCTGAAAGAAATGTTCCACGCCTCGAAGAAGCCGTGGAAAGGCAGTCCTACCAAGTAAGTGAACGTCTATAATGATCTTTATTGGAAATAATAATCACGCATAAGTAATAAATAATCGAACAAAGATTATCATATTGTTTTCATGCTGAAGGTTTCATTTGACCCATAAAAAAACCCCCACAAGGCTCTTTAAATTGTTTTGAATTTGGCGAAAAAGGCTAAGCAGTCTTGTCACTGCGGAAAAGTTCCACATGTTATGAGATGTAGAGACAAGCTGCTGAGGCCAGACGCTGTTGATACCCTTGATAATAATCTCATGTCTGACGAAGACATTTACTGCTGATGTGTAACAGATAAGAATAGTCGTGCATCTTTTATTAAAGAAAGGATAAATTATTCTATAATTGTGTTAGTTGTAATTAAGAGAGACAGAGAGATAGTAAGAGAAAGAGCAAGAGAGAGAAAGAGAGAGAGAGAGAGAGAGAGATTTAATTTAATTGTGAACGCTCAGTTAAGCCCCCCTAGCACACACACACACACACACACACACACACCCCAACCTGTTGTCTTTAAGAAGCCCTAGAGGCTCCATATTGATTGTCATGGTTACCTTCTGTGCAAAAGCAGATGGATCAAATGAGCCACATTGGCAAAAATGTGAAGAGAGTGAGAGAGGGGGAGAAAAAAAAAAACAAAGCAAAATTTTACAGATTAGCAATCAAGCAAAACATATGTAGCTGCCTGTGGGGGCCAAAACGGAGACTGCTGTGCTCTCTGTGCATGCTGGTGCATTTCATTTCCGCGCTGATTTATCAAAAAGGACGCGTGAATAGACGCCCTCATCAGTGACTGTGGCCAGCCGAGGAGAGGAGGGCACACTAGGTGGTGCTGAGGGGATGGAGTAGTTGGGGGGATGTTATGTTGCTAAATGAGACATGCATCCACATCCTTCTCCGCATCCTTCTGTCTCCGCATCCCTCCACCACCAGCAG
The DNA here is from genome assembly GCF_023375685.1 of Ictalurus furcatus. NCBI lineage: Eukaryota > Metazoa > Chordata > Actinopteri > Siluriformes > Ictaluridae > Ictalurus > Ictalurus furcatus. The sequence continues at coordinate 5,079,908 of NC_071269.1, forward strand.
CTCCAGGCACCGACCAAGAGCTACTTTTTATAACCACATGTTGCTGTGGCGAGCAACTGCATTGGTGGGGTTGCAGCTGCTGCTCATGCACACACATACACACACACACACACTCACACACAATCTCACAGTCTCTCTGTCTCCCTCTCTCAGTTGTTTTGTGAGAGTGGTTTAATTCAGAGTTTCAACCACCTGTGACAGCTGCTGTTTCCTCTACGCCATTCACACAGACACAGACAGAGAGAAAGGTAGGAAGAAAAAGGCAGAGTGAAAAGGACTGCCTTTCATGCTGCTTCCTCAAAACCTTGCAAGTATTAGAAGAGATTTCCTCCGTCATCTCAACACCAATGTGAGGTAAGAGTGCTGCTTTGCATTTCAGCCTGTCATTTAGCTTTTGTTTTGTTTTGTTTGAAAGTCTCTGGTTAGTTGTGTTTAAGTGTAAAGGATCGAATCTGGCATGCTTTGTTGGCTGAATCCAAATATCCAACCGCAGATGTATGTTGAATTTAGGTTTTAAAAAAGAAAAAAAAAGTGCAGTAGAATTAATCAGTGAAGCCGGTGTGATGTGAACACGCAGTACGGATCAACAGGTGACTTCTGCAGCGTGTTCTCAGCATGTCTCTCTGCATGAACGGTCGCAAGGGGTAGAGCGGTTTATACTAGACGCTGGAGATCTCTCATTAGCCTGTGCACTGATTCACTCAGCCGAGACTCCTGGGAGAGGAACTGAGTCATGCTTGGGGGGGTTTCCTGGACTCCCAACTCCTCTGCTCTCCTCTTTTTTTCCTCTCCTGGTCAGTGTCTGTATCAGATGTGACAACTCAAATCATAAGCGATCAAGCTCATTACAGGGATCCTATAATTGAATCTGGCTTGCCGTAACCACCAACCGGGCTAAATATAGGTTATCTGGGATGCTGCTTGGTTTATTTTCCAGCTCACAAAATCTCGATCAGAGCGAAATCCGATTACGAGGCACCTGCTTTGTTTCAGACGCACACTGTATACTGGACACTTGATGGCAGTCTTGGCACAGACTTGCAAGGTAGAACGGTTTAACGCATCGCTGCTGTCCCTTCTCGTTTCTCATCTCAATATAGCGACATGCCAAAGCCTAATGTAATACAACGCTTCCTCTGTGCATGAGTTATTGCTGGCTGGAAGTTGGATGGGATGGATGATTGTGATGCTGGATGCTGATGTTGGTCTGTGATAACACTCAGAGAGATGTTTAATCTTCAGCTGCCATCTCTTGCTTTATTCTGGGCGAGGGATTAGGTTATGAGAGATACATTTCTGCCACATGCAATTAAGTCAGCTTTTCAGAAGGCTGTCCTCACATAAGGCTGTACTCGCACATAAACCTCACATTATTCCAGAAAAAAAACATGGAGAAGAGGAAAACAGTAAGCAATTGAGCATTAAAAAAAAAACATGGATATGGGTTAAAGTTAAAGTGTGGGTTAAAAAGGGTAAAGTGGATAGATGTAATGTAATGTAATGTAATGTAATGTAATGTAACAATGATAGTACTGTGAAAAGCCGATTATCCTTCCTTGTTGACTTTCCTTGTTGGCCTATTTTAATGAATTAAGCCAATAGCATTAATAGCATTAATAGCATTAAGCATTATTAATCTTCTTAAACAACTCGGATTCACAGGTTAAGACATGTGTTATACTGTATGAGACTGTAGGAAAAAATCGAAATATGTATCTGCACACGGTGGTACAGGTACAGATCCTCAGTTCGATCCTGAGCTCGTGTGGTGTTGGCCGTGATTGCCCATGTTTCCCTGTGGGTTTCCTCTGGGTTCTCTGGTTTCCTCCCTCCTCCCAAAACCATGCCAGTAGATGAACTGGCTATGAGAAACTGTCCCTAGGTGCGAATGTGTGTGTGCAGGGTGCCCTGTGATAGACTGGCTTCTCATAAAGGGTGCATTCCTGCTTCATTTCCCAGGATAGACTCCTATCGCCACTGTGACCCGGATCAGGATAAAGCTATTACTGAAAGTGAGTGATCGTGATAGCTAGATAGATAGATAAATAGAATAATAAGTCCCAAGCCTTGAACCTCCAGGGTTGAGGGTTGAAATCCCGCCTCCGGCCTGTGTGTGTGGAGTTTGCATGTCCTCCCTGTGCTTCGGGGGTTTCCTCCAGGTAATCCGGTTTCCTCCGCCAGTCCAAAGACATGCGTTGTAGGCTGATTGCCATTTCCAAATTGTCCTTGGTGTGTGAGTGTGTGTGCGATTGTGCCCTGCGATGGACTCGCTCCCCATCCGGGGTGTCCCTCGCCCTGAGTTCCCTGGGATAGGCTCCAGGCTCCCCCGTGACCCTGTGTAATATAAGTGGTACTGAAAATGGATTGATGGATATGTACACTGCAATAGCGCCATGTAGAAATGTTGTGTTAAATAGAAATGTGTCAGCATGTGACTTTGTTGGTGGTCGGTGTTTTCAGAGACCTTCCCCATCGCAGCTCTGTGTGTGTGAGAGAACACCTGACAGTCTGCAAGCATGCCAGGTCTGATCAACAAGGCCAAGCGCAGCGCGCTACCACTCAGCGTCTCTGACATCACTTCCTGTGTCCGCGGTTACACCCTGGCCATGACAGCCTCCATGACGTATGAAAACATTGAAGATCACCCCATAGAAGGTGAGACTGCCCTCTCTCTGTATTCACCACAATGATGGTAGAGATCTGAGATCTGAGCTCCTGCCATACTTTGTATTAAATCGTGGTTTTGAATGTATCGGGTGATATAACAGATGATATCATCTTCATTACATGCCTTAGCTTAAAAGTGTTTTTGCAGATCTTTCCAGCAATGCATAAAATTTGGCCACAGAATATATAGGATGTGTATTTCCCATACAGACCTGATGTACTACAACCAAGATGTTCTTTTGTTAAATAATACGACTCACAATCCGTTTTTCTGGCAAGTGGATGCACTTGAATGTGTAGCCTGCGCTTCAGCTACCCTCCGAAGACCTACAAAATCGTTCAGGCCAGACAGTAGACATTCCTTTGGCAGCCTAACTCTGTCTTGAGAGAGCTTGTTGCTGTCAGCCGTAGTAGCTTAACAACATTAACCTGTGACATGCTCGAAGGAAGGAATCAGGGTGATTGATACAGGCCTCGTCATTGTGTGGGCAGGGTATAGCAAATCCACAACTGTCTTCTAAAAGAACAACACAAGGGAGTGTTTTAGGTCCATTTGTCTTTCCCATTTAGTTTTACATTCAAAAAAATGTATCAGATGCCAGAGATCCAAAAAGAGAAAGCTTGCCAGAAAGGTTCACGGGGCATCTGCTCGAGACTGCACAAAGACTGGTTTCCCGTAGGATGCAAAACAAGTTGCCTGAGTGGCAGGTTTTTACTTTCATTCTGGTGTGAACAAGCAGTCAGACACGAAGCTGATGTTACAAAGAAAGATCATGTTAATGCTTTGTTGTCAGCAGGGAGTGTGTTATTAACTAACTGCCTGATCAAAGTCATGTGGGTTTAAATGAGGCTACTATGTTACATTTAGGGAAACAGAACCAACTAAATTCATTAGAAAATTAAGCAGGTAAGTACAAACAAAAATAATAACTATGCCAGAGGGATTAAAAAAAAAAAAAAAAGTCCAGCACACATCTAGTTTAAACCAATTATGAACTTGAGCGATGTAGCTGAGGTTGAAGAACTCACACACCGTACTGACAGGACTGGCATTTCTACCTCTTTTTTTTTTTTTACCAGGTTTTCTGGGGCCATTATGGTAGGGTTCATAATTAATAAAAAAAATCCCCTTCAGGTTTTGACCACACCCACTTCAGGTTTAGATCTGAATCCAGATATTTGGAGCACCAAATACCGACATAGCTATTGGCATTACGTTGCATTTCTACTTTACACATCCAAACTATTTTAGCTGTCGATGTAAAGACAGGGAATATCCCTGGTATGTTTTGATAACCAAATAACATTTTAGTACATTTTAGGTTAGTGTTCAATAAGGCTGAATTTCTCAAGACCTTCATGGCAAAATTGAATAGAAGTGCTTTTCAAAAGCCCAGATCCAGATAGTAAAAAGAAATAAATAGTGCCTTTGTTGGATACTGAAATAGCAGTTGCCATTTTTTTCAAAGATATTACTGCTAAATGACTGAATTATGAAGAAATCATTGCATGCTTTACTTTATTTCCTAATGTTGCTGAAATGTAGATGAGTTAATGTATCATTTTATTTTGTTTCTCTTTTTTGAGGTATCTTCATTTACCCGCTGGAGGAGGGCTCAGTGGTGGTGGGCTTTGAGGCGATGATATCCAGCCAGATAATAACGGTGCAGATCAAAGACAAGACAAAGATTGAAGATTGCTACTTCCACTGCTGCACAGCGACTAACGGAAATCTAAAGAGTGGCAATGGTGGGATTTTGTGCTTTGCTTTTAATACTGCCCTCAAATGCTGGCATGTTTTGACTTCATCCAGAACTTCCTTTGCATTACTGCCATTCAAAATTGCTCGTGGAATTCAAAAATTGTGTGAAGATTATCTAAGTATCCTAGCTGCAGCCATAAGCCTTCTCAGAGTGCTGGTCTAGAACAGGGGTATTGTATCCTGATGAATACTGTGATAGGGACGAGTGGTGAGGTGATCCTACTAAAGCACTCTTACGGTTAGACACAGTGACTCCACTTCACTTGCTCATTAAAGGTAATGGAACACGCTGATTACATGGCCTTGATTGGACCCTGAATAGTACTTTGCGATTGTGCCGCAGGTCATGTGGTACTTGATGAGGATCTAGAGAGGATGGTGTTGGTGGTAAACCTGGGGATCATTCCACCTCTGGAGACTGTGAATGTGTTGGTCAGCACATCCTATGAACTTTCCACCCTTCCAAATGGGGGCATACGTGTCACTTCACCGCCTGTCTGCACTCCGAGGGTCCAGCGCTCCATTAAAGAGGAACAGGCCTTCTCTCCGAACACAAGCAGGAAGTAGGACATTAACAATAGTTGTTAGCTATGTACAGTTTTCTGTTTGGTGATGAAAAGTCACCTGTTGCCCACTGGTCAAATATGTTTAACAGCTCTTTTCGAATGAAAAGGGACTTATCCTAGATTAATAAGCAGTGACGTGTGGGATTTTTTTTTTTGTTTCTGACTCAGGAGAGACAGACACCACTGCTCTCTGGGGTCTCATGAGCAGATGGGCTCAAGCAACCAACTGTGTCTGTCCTGGCTACTGGAGGAGGAGTCTATCAACTCCATTGACTACGAGTTCAACTTCCAGCTAGAGATCAGAGGGCCATATCTACTGGCAGGTCAGAATATTACAAAGACTGGCATAGAGAGATGGATGGACAGGGGATGGACAGACAGAAAAATAAATAGATTAACAAATAGGTGGTTGTTTGATGGGTGGATATTGGATAGATGGTTGGTTTAATGAATAGCAGATGTATGTATGTGTGGATGGATGAATGGATAGATGAATAGTGCGTGGTTGGTTAGACAGCATGGAAGGTGGATATATAGAAGGATGGATAAATGAATGGTTGTGGATTAATAAATTTATGAATGGATGGGGGATAAATAGATGTATGATTGACAGGTGATTGGATGGATTGAAAGAATGGATAGTTAGATGGATGGATGGTTGGTTGGTTGATTGGATGGATGGATGGATGATTGGATTATTGTATGGGTGGATGGATAGAAGACAATAGGATTGATGGCTGGCTGGTTGGTTGGTTGGATGTATGGTTGGATAATTTGAACACTGATTAAAACTGTGATACTGATTGGCCACTTGACTTGAACAAACCCACTTGGTAAAGAATGTGTAAATTAAATATATTTGTAAGGTTAAGATTTCTCTGTTCAGGAGTGGAGAGCCCTTCTCATGCCATCCGGGCAGATGCTGACCCTTCCGCCCATTCTGCTACCAGCATTGTGGTCACCCTGGCAGACAAATACACCTATGACTGCCCTGTGGAAATTCTCATCTACCCCAGTGGTATGTACTATACAAGCAACCAAAACTACACATATAAACATCATTAAAGTTTGCTAAAAAAAAAACAAAAACAAAAAAAACAACAGGAAGGTTTAATTTAGCACTTTAGTAAAAGCAGCTGTGCTCAGCAGTAAAGCATCCCACACAGATCCTCGTAAATTTGGTGGCGTGAAATCATGTGTAAAGCTTTTGTGAAAGCTATTTTGAGGCAGAATAATACACACCTAAGCTTGTCAGTGATATCCAAAGATGACTCAGTTGAAGTTATGCAAAACCCAGATTAGACAAGTGTAGCCTGGGCTTTGTAGAATGGGGGCAGTTATGGATTTACACTCATCTTTCTCAGTTTGCACTAGCATTTAGAATAATGGCATTCATTCATACAGTGATGCTGGCAAAGACATACGTCTTTCTACGCTCTTGTATAGAAAGATGAGTTTTTACTAGGTTGCATATTTATATAAAACTGAAGTAGTCTGGAACCAATAAGCCTTTTCCTACAGTTAGCCACTTGGCCAACCTCGGGAAGGACTTTAGTCAGACCAAGAACCCAAAGGTTACTATGAAAGAACTCCAGATGTTCTGCTAGAGAGGGACAACTATCTCAGCAGCCTTCCACCAATCTGACCTCTATTTTAGAGTGGCCAGACAGAAGCCACTTTTTGGTAAAAGGCACATAATGGCTTACTTGGAGTTTTCCAAGAGACACTTAAAGGACTCTCAGGTCAAAACAAGATTCGATAATGTGATGAAACCAAGATTTTGCCCTAAAGGCCAAGCATTACATCTAGGTACCACTCATCCTGTGGCCAATTCCATCCCTAGTGGAAAGATGTTCTGGCTATTATCTTGATGTGTCTTACACTGTTTTCCATCTTACACAAGCTCCAAGTTCCATTGTGCAAAGTCAAACAGATGGAGTCTTGCAATCTTGGTATACAGATGGTGTTATTCACTCAGGTTTCCAATAGAGAAAGCAGCTTTCACGATCGTTGTTTTTTGCCCGCTTGCTGTTTAGTTGCTCTGCTGGTGGCCTCCATTGTCTTTTTAACACATGTTAAAGAACACAAGCAAACACCAACCAATATGAAACTCCTACATACCTGTAGCTGTACACGCCATCACACAATTATGGAATTTTGTAAATTGCCTATCTTTTCCTGCAGTTACCCAACTGGATATAAACACAGAGATGACCACTTTCCTGTCTGAGGTTTTCAAAGAAAAATCAGCCTTCAGGCTTCCCCATATACCTCTTAATGCTCCCACACACCCACACCAAGCGTGGGCTGTTATTAAATCAAAACTATTGAAACATCCTCACCATCTTTTGCGTCAGATTCTTCTCAGTGTGGGCTATGGTTTGAATGTTTTCAGGCAGTCCCGTCCAAGACGCTTGCTTTTCTGCTTTCACTTCTCTGCCTTATTACATTTTCTTCCCCTGGCACTTGCTCTTCCTGACCTCTATCTCTTGGGGGAAAATCAATCTGGTGCTCCCTCATCAAGCTGGCGAGGAACAACTGAATCTGCTGGGCAGCTTTTGTCCAGTGGCTTCTTCAAGACTCATGCTGAGGAGATGTGCTGGGTTCAAACAGATGCCCATGTTAAGGACCATGCATCGTTAGTTGATTTCAGATCAATGAGTTGTAAAGCATGGCTTCTCAGATAAGCAATCCGATCCTAGAAAAAACATGAAGCAAACAAGTTATTTCTATCCTCTGCTGTTTGCAAATCTCATTTGCCCATGAGCTACAGATGGACAACCACAAAGCAATCTGTTCACTGATCCCAGTGCCACCTCAATATGTGTTAGCAGTGCTAATAATGGCACTAATATTTTGTGACATGCTGATTCACATGCCGTAGGTGTTTGGGGAATACTATCAGTGTCACAAAGTACATTAAACCGCTGAGCCGGAAAGGTTATTCAATGGTGAGATCATGCAAGCCTTGACACCATGCGTATTGTCAGATAGAGTGTTCTTTTGGCACTCCATATCGAGTTTTACCTTGACTGTAGAAATGCACTGGTGTGTGTTTTTATATTGATTTAAAAGGATGCTTTTACAGGGCATTTTTCAGGGCAAGTGAACAGCAATTACTAATACAGTGCTTAGACCGAGAAATTCAAGACTATCTCTATGGCTAGTGTCTAATTAGTAATACGTAACACATAAAGTATGTAATAGTAACATGTAGTAGTAATATGAAAAAAAAAGATGTGTGGAAAAACTGATTAGAGTAGATCTAGGTTTTTTCTCATCATATAGTCAGTATTCGTATAGACCAGTTCCCCAATTCCAGTCCTCCAGAGCCAGAGTTTGGTGATTACTTGGTGATCGAACACAACTAATAAACCTGTAATTAACTTGTAAGGGAAATCAGGTGTCTCTGAGTGGGGAAGTCAGCCAACTGCCCTAGACATTAACCCTTTAGAACTGTTTAGAATGGAAGAACCCTGAATAGACAGTGCTGAACTGTGTAATGGAGAGGCCCATGAGAACTTTAACTAATATCTGCTCACTTACTGTACCTTTAGCATTCTATTTAACTGCTAACTTTTTTTTAACTAAATGGTTTAAGGGACTGGTTAGCGTAGCTCTGAAGTCCACTTTCCTTTCCTTTGCTGTCTCCAGAGCCCCACCTGCCCCATGTGCTTATTGAGGACGGAGACATGACGCTGGAAGAGTATGATGAACATCTGAAGGGGAGGAGTGATTACATCAAGGCCACCAAGAAGGACTCTAGCAATGAAAAGAAAGTGAGAACGAGACAAGATAACAAGGCTGATAACCACAAATGATTTTCATGCACTGTTTTGGAAGGAACAACAAACAAGGACAGGCACCTGTTTGTCATTAAGTACCCACTTCTTGTACTTCCTGCACGTTGCAGCAAGCACAGATGTATCCTTGTGAAAGACTTGCATGAAGGCAGATTCAATTAGATCCTTAAGCGACCGCTGTTCCTCAACAGGAGGCTGAGAACATTCAGCCGTAAATATGATCGGCCGTGAAAAGGGGTTTTGTTGGAAACTATTAGAGGTCTCTGATGGAGTGTACATGGTGTATCTACATACAGATCAGCAGAACAAGTATACTATGTGCCCCTTCCTCTCATTATATTTACACCGGTAATAAAAAGCTTTAAAACTTCCAGTGAATAAGGAACGACTACGAACTGCAAAAAAGACGTTATTCATATATATATATATATATATATATATATATATATATATATATATATATATATATATATATATATATATCATCACAAAAGATATTCATTTCAGAGCTTAAGTGTAAGAGTGTGTGCTAATTTGCTGCGTTTTGAGATCCATTAATGGCTGGAGTGCGTTGAACTCTGCACACATTGATTTAACTGAATTTCATTGCTGCATTAGCAATGCAAGCTCCAGCGAAATTAGCATACCCAAACAAAAAAGTAATAGGGCAACAAAGAACGTAGGCTGCTGAAAGGGTAATTACTTCTTGTTCACTCAGAAGCGTCTGAATTATTAACTAGGCCAGACCTTTTTTTTTTATGAGAATCTTTCCTCGGTCTGTTGCATACACAGTTCCAAATATTAGAACCATGTCTTTCATGCTCAAAAACAAAAAAGTGTTTTAAATGAAACAAGTGCTGTATTGTTTAGAGATGCTCCTGATTCGTGCTCTTCTCGTGCTCTGCGTAGGTGGATATCATCCATAAAAGGCTCCATAAAGACATACTTCACAACCCTGTGGTTATGCTTAACTTCTGCCCTGACTTGCAGTCCATGACCTCTGACCTGCGCAGGGTGCAGGGGGAGTTTATCTTCCTTATTGACCGCAGCGGGAGTATGAGTGGTGTCAGTATCAGCCGGGTTAAGGTAAGGTAATTCTGTTAATTATGGACTTTTTTGTCGACAGATTATATATATATATGTACATATATATATATATATATATATATATATATATATATATATATATATATATATATATATATATATATATATATAATGGAATACAGGTTATGATTGTACACCAAGCTGGAAAAGGGAAGAATAAGTCAGGGTTAAAGGTTAAGGTTAGATAACAAGTACACATGGAGATAATGATGAGTCCAAATGAGTTCTTGCTAGTAATTCCAGGGTCATATATACTGTAAGAGGAACATAGAAGTAATTTGAAAGCAAAGGAAAATGTTTCTTCAAATCCTTGTTTTGTTAAAGGAATAAGCCAAAGTTTTTGTAACCTAATCTTTAGTGTGTAGACCATGGACAAAATTATACACAGAATTGCTTGCACTGAGACCCCGTCCATACGTGATAACTTTAAGACCATGCATATTGAGTAGAAGGCAAAATGTGGAAAACAAAAATAGCCAATTCTTTGGAGTTAAAATTAAACTAATGATGAGGTGGACATACTGTATGATGTTACACTTGAATACAAAGTGTCCGCTCCAAAATTTTAATTTGTTCATGTATCCTGCCAGAGCAGTGGATTCAGGAGCAGTACAGCGAGTATCATTTCTCCACCTTGGAGGGCATTTTAATAAAAAAGCAATTTTTCCGTGACCCCAAATGCAATAGTCACATGGATGGGCGGCCAAAAATGCAGAGACAACAATTATGTTTTTGAAAATATCTGTATATGTGTGGACAGGGCCTGAGGAAAGAACAGAGAACCTGTTTACTCAAAACTCATATCTAGCATTAAAATCTAAAGGCAGATGTTGGGACAGTCAATGAACGTTTATGCACACACACATAAAAAAGGTTTTTTTTGCTGTTATTATCTTATGATAGAGAAATGTTTGAAATGCTTGTCTATGGTAATCACACACATGCTGTACAGTACGCTACAGATGGTGTAGCACATACACTACAGATGGATGGAGCTTAGGCTGAAAAACACTGAAGTATTCCTTTAATACATAGTGACTGCTTTGTATTTACTGATTTACTGAGCCTACAAGCATCTCCGAAATTGCTACAGCCTTGAGTCACTATTAATCTATCAATACCACTGTGGGCCTGAAAGGATAGAGTGCATCATTTCATTAAAATATGCATGACATTAGCCTTCTTCTTGGCTATTCTGAAGCCATAAAAGTAGTCCAGTGTAAAACGGGCAGTAGGCGAAATATCAGACGGTGTTGGTCGGTGCACAGCTCGAGCCGCATGAGTGATTATGTCTGAGGGTTTGGTGAAGGGAGCAAATGTTAACCATGCGCCAGAGCGTGTGAGGCTGGGGCGTGTGACGCATGCTACAGCGATGACTCATTCTGTGTTTGATTGAGGATGGTCCTGTTCTGAAACCACAGGAGCCACCCTTGTAAGATCGGGTCACTCTAATGCGACTGGATTCAAAAAAGCAATCCACTGACATAAAAAAAAGGAGAAGAAGAAAGCACAGAGCACAAAAGCCGTCACATGATCCACTCTCAGCCAAACAGAATTAACGGATTGTCTCATACTGTAGCGATAAAGGTAATGAGAATTCTGACCTTAAAGCGACACATTTCTACACAGTCGATCAATCGATAGGTGTTTGGTGTCTGACGTTTACGTCGCTAGGAATTAGCTGACAAATTTGGAAGAAATTTCACCAGAAATCCGTCCAAAAAAAATATCTGCTTCAAGCTCCTCAGGTCTTCAGTAATGCTATAAAGAATTACTGATGGGGTTTAGGAGCCAGTATGATTTATTGTGAAACTCGGAAGTGATGCAGAGGATGATTTAATTCCCTCTTCGAACTCGTGTATTCAGTTTTCAGAATAATTTGCAATCACTTATTTAGAAATGAGATTAATAATGTTGTTTGAAGATATGGAGATTTGGAGAATAAAAGAAGGATCACATAAGCAAGTAATGGAAGCTATGGAAGTCTATCTTGGCCAATGTTTTTTATTTTTTCTATAAACACATAGTAACCTTTTTTTTTTTAAAAAAAACTAAAATATCCAGGATATTTCAATTCAAAGGATAATTAAATTATAATCGTCATCACTTACAGCTCAAATACATTATAAGAATGTCTGTGTGGACTTTATGGAAAAAAAGACATGATTTGAAGCAGCTGTTTTCTGAAGAGATTTTGGGTGAGACAACCTTCGTAAGTTGTTTTGAGGCACACAGGAAGAATGGAAAAGTGCGACCCTTTCTGGCATCTAAGGTTGTGATCTACATTAGCCTTTTTGCTAAAGTGCAAAACTAAAGAAGCTAAATTTAATGTTGGACGAATTTCTTAATTGATCACCTTGGGGTTTTTCCCCCCATTAAATGTTTTACTTTAAGGTCAGATTGTTCCTTTCATGTTGTCCAGCATGCACGCATGTATACCTATGTGACAGTTCCTCAATTCTGATTGGCTGAGAGTGTATCGTGTCACCACTTTTGTGTCATGACTTTTAAAACAAATTTTTTAAAAAAAAATCAAAGCGGCTCTCTTTGTGGGATCCGGTTGCACTGATGATCGTATTATGACTGTATTTTTCTATTTTTTATGGAAGTCAGGCAACAAATTGTTTCAACCTGTTGCTACTCCACGCTGAATCGTTTCACAAGAAATTAGCAATGCCTCTTGTCTGATCAACTATATCTGATGTAAATGGAAAATTGTGTCGATTTTATTCTATAATTTCGGCCTTTTCCTGAGCTTTTAATGCATTCTGGACTTACGGATTTCACTGCATGTGCAGAAATCAGCTTAAAGTTGGACTCAAAGTGAATTAACCGTGACTTTTGAAACTGTAAAGCCGTGCTTTTTTGAAACATTTCATTATAAATGAACCAGAACGTGTCGAATATCCGGATGGTTGTTACTTGGCTTGTTGTTGCTTTCACCTTTTCTGTGTGTGTATTACTCCATGCATTTGTGCAGACTGTCAATATAACCTTTACTGTACTACAATATGGTAACAGCTAGAGAGTTTCCATTTATATATAACGGTGTATTGAGATATAAAGAATAGCTCTTGAGTGGCAGCTTTGACCTTTTCTTGGTTCTTCCTCTGTCCTTTTTTATTCCATGCCCAGCTCATTCAGCTTTTATTTCGTCCACTCTTTTGCAATCACTCATTCCTGGTGTTTGTGTTGCCAGGACGCCATGGTGGTGATTCTGAAAAGCCTTTTCCCGGCCTGCCTGTTCAATATTATCAGCTTTGGCTCAACCTTCAAACCGTTGTTTGCCACCAGTCAGAGTTATGATGAGGTACAACACTTACCACGAGCTACAACACAATCAATCACCACAATCTGATTTACTGCTTGTAACATTACTTAGCTTTCATTTCGGGTAGTAACGCTGTTAATAATGAATGATTACTGATAAGGGCTTGTGTATTTTTTTTTTTGCTTGGTGCTTACTTTCATTCATTATTAACAATGTTGGCATTTTTTGGCTGAAGCATTTCTGTACAGCAATGGTAAAACCTCTGAATACAGCATATTTTTTGTTTTGTTTTTTTTTTAAAAAAAGATGATTTTTATTACAAGACAATATTACTTGCCTAAATTCCTGTAGCATTGCCAAAATCCATTTCTAAACCACTTACCTTTGTGAAATGATTCACTCTATTATATATGCATTAGGAGTGTAACACAATGCCACTATCTGTACCCATATCTGTATCTGTTTAGTGCTTCAAATATCCTTATCTATATCTGTATTTGGAATTAAACCCCAAGTGAGCATGGCCTAAACAGGAAGCGTTTCTTAAAATTATTATTATTATTATTTTAAATGAGCCCTACTTGTATGCCCCTTCAGAAAGACTAGAAAACACTGGCGGTAGAAATGACAGCAATACCATCATGGTGTGTGAATTCTGGCTCTGACAGTTCCTCAACCTCAGCTACATCATTCGAGTCGACAGTTCGGCTCAGCTGGAGATGTCCGCAAGGCTGGTGTTTTTTTTATTTTTTTTATTTTTTATTTTTTTTAATATCTACCCACTATACTTTCGAACACATTTAATTTTCCCAGAATAGATAAACAAACTAGTAGCCTAATTTAAACCACCACAACGCTGATCAGGCAGTTACTAAGGATGAATGAATGAAAGAACGAATGAACGGACGCTGTCAGTGATCATGTTCTCTCTTTGCTCCTCAAACTTGAACCATCTTGAACCATGCTGAACCGTCACCTCTGTCCTGTAGACTTTCCCATGGTGGAAAACTTACTGACTGCTACTAAGCGCAAACCCTGGAGATCTCTGATAAATAAGACACCATATTATACAATTATACTTGTGACAACAGGTTTCTTTTATTTATTCATAAATCCATTTATTCGTAGGCTTAGATTATACGGAGTGCCTGCCAGACTGAGCTGTTACTAAAGAAACAATATTAGAACAATCCATCGACACTGAAATGCTGTGCACTTGACAGTGGTTTGGCAAAACTTGGCTTGGTTTTATTAGCAGGAGTGTTTTTTTTTTTTATTATATGAATTTCCATCCAGGCTCAAGTCATTCAAATTAACTTAAAATCAAACTCGTTACTATGAATTGCTGATATTCCTGAGCATATGCTTTTTCTTAATGAATGAGCTTAATTAGCTTAATGCACTTATGTTTTCTTCTGAACTGATGGATTTGACACTTCTTGTACCCTGACAAAACACATTACCGCATCACAGGAAAGCTTGGGCACTGCATGTGAATATATAAAGAAGATCCGGGCTGACATGGGTGGTACCAACATCCTGGCCCCGCTGAACTGGATCCTGAGGCAGCCGCTGTGGCGCGGTCATCCTCGCCTGCTCTTCGTCCTCACCAACGGAGCCGTCAGTAACATGGGCAAGGTCATCGAGCTGGTCCGCAGTCACTCCCGATCCATCAGGTATGAAAAAAACCGCAAGATTGTAGTTAGACAATAGACTGTTGATGTACAATAGAATATGTTAGAAGCTGATTATTGGACCGTGGAGTTGATTATTTTCCGATCACAGCACAACCTGAAGTCGCTCATGCTTGCCAACCGTTCAACTTTTTATTGATTAAAGAATGACATATTGTACTTTTATCCATGAATAGTTACAATCAATCTTATGGAATGGCTGTGGAACGAGTTTACTTTATCTGTCGTTCCCTCACCGGCCGCTCTTTTTTTTCTCTCTCGCTCTCTCTCTCTTTCTTGACGTTAGTGCAAAGTTCTCTGTCTTGAAGACTGCCAGAACCAGAAAACATAAAGAGCCAGCTTTACCTCTGACTGTTACAAAGCTATGACACCGGAGACTTCTTTCTAAAACGTTCTCCTTTTACAAAACTTCACCTTAGCAACAAGTACATCTTTTTCACTGTTAAATACTGCAGCAACACCTTTTTTTTTTTTTTTTTTTTTTAACCTGTTTATTATTAGGCTTAGATTATTGTGGAGCATCCGTCCAACAAGTCCTTGTGTATGCCGTTACTATAGAAACAGCAATGTATTAGAAGGAGCACATTAATATGAGCGTGTGATTTGAATTACAGCCAGAGCTGCTGTTATAGAATCTTAATCAGCATCTTCTGACCAATCAGAATTGAGAATTCAACAATGCTGTGGTATGATATTTACAGTATCAATGCATTTTCTTCAGTTCTTTTGAATGCGAAAAAAATCAAAGAAAACAGAGCTTAGTTCTGAAAATGGCTGCAGTTCTTTCTTGATTGGGGGGGGGGGGGGCAAACAGACAAGCAAATATAATACAAGTGCGTAATCAAATCAACCTGGCTGCCGTGCGTGCAAAATGGTATGCTTCTGTAATCCGTTTCAGATTGAAATAAACAGGATGTTGCTGGTATTCACACGTGGTTTTGTTTGCGCCGACGGCTGTCTGAGATTTACAGCGTAAGTCGCAGGTCTGTCTTGTGTCGATATGCAACATCCGGTCTAATGTTCATGCAAATTTCTATCAACGTTTGTTCATCCCAGTAGATCTGATGCATTATTCGAGCATGAGAGAGGAAAAAACCAAAACAGTACCAGTACTAAGAGCGACTGACAACTCTGACTCTTTGTCTTTTAAAGAATGAACCCCATGCCGTGATTTCATTAGGCACACAGTCTGCCCAGACCTCCAAGGCATATGGAATTGTCCTTGCTTCGCATCAGCTACAAAGCAAACCCTGCCTAATGAGCAAATAGTCATGAATCTCTAACTCCGACTCTGATGAATCTTGGAGATCTCACTGACAAAACTAAAGGTCACGCTGAGGTTTTTAATCACCTGTGTTTTCCTTCATCTCATATGCATGAGTGACCCAAAATACATCAAAAACCTCAACATTAATCACGAAAACAAAACAAATGAGAAGCCCGATTTACAAATGTTTAAAAAAAAATATATATATTGTTTTTTTGTAATGACAATAATCCGGTTTGTAAAGAAGTTCGCTCACTGTTACGAAAACATCTCTTCGTTACAAGAAAAGCGTTTTGTTACGAGAAGAGCTTCTGGTTATTATAATGAGTAAAACATCTCATTACCACGAGATAAACATCTCATTATTACGAGAAATTTCATTTCATTGTTATGAGAAAAAGTAGCTCATTGTTACAAGAAAAGCGTTTCTTTGTAATAATGTGATGTTTTTATGCAATAATGAAATGATTACTCAGAATAACAAGATGTTTTTCTCGCAATAATGCAATGTTATCTCATAATGACAGGATGTTTTCTCATGAAAATGAGCTGCTTTTCTTGAAAAAACAAGATACTTTTTCCTCATAACAATGAAAGGAAAGTTCTTGTATTAATGAGATGTTTATCTTGTATAAATGAGATGTTTATCTCGTATTAATGAGATGTTTATCTCGTATTAATGAGATGTTTATCTTGTATAAATGAGATGTTTATCTCGTATTAATGAGATGTTTATCTTGTATAAATGAGATGTTTATCTCGTATTAATGAGATGTTTATCTCGTATTAATGAAAGGTTTATCTCGTATTAATGAGATGTTTATCTTGTATAAATGAGACGTTTATCTCGTATTAATGAGATGCTTATCTTGTATAAATGAGATGTTTATCTCGTATTAATGAGATGTTTAGCTTGTATTAATATGTTTAGCTCGTATTCATGAGATGTTTATCTCGTATTAATGAAATGTTTATCTCGTTTTAATGAAAGGTTTATCTCGTATTAATGAGAGGTTTATCTTGTATTAATGAGATGTTTTACTCAAAATAACAAGAAGCTCTTCTCATAGAGACACTTTTCTTGTAACAATGGGATGCTTTCGTAACCATGAACTGTTTTTCTCATAATAACGAGATGCTTTTCAAAATGTTTTCTTGGAATATTTTCTCTGGCATTTTTCTCACAACAACAGGATGTTTTCTTGTGAAAACGTGGCGCTTGTCTCATACGAGATGCATAGCTCGAAATAATGAGATGTTGATGAGAATGTGCTTCCATAAGCTTATGTCTGCTCTTGATCTCAATATGAATGTGATTGTTTACGTCGCAGGTGCTACACGTTTGGTATAGGTCCAGGAGTCTGCAGACGGCTCATCCAGGGCCTCGCGACTGTTTCCAGAGGTGCTGCTGACTTCCTGGCAGAAGGAGAAAGACTGCAGCCTAAGGTTTTCATTCACACTGACATGTTTATCCTGCTCTGAATGTCGCTGCTTTGCAATTAGAGCTCGGATATAAATTGCGGCGCGCTTACAAGTACCAGTAATTAATAATTCATTCTGCTCAGTTAAAACAGTAGGACATTGTTTAAAAAAAAAAAAAAAAAAAAACGAAGCAAAATTTTCCTTCATTTGCTTTGTCTGAGATTTCAGAGAGCATAATAATTATAGTCTACTTCCTTGAAAATCATCGTGCGTCATGTTCATGTGTTCGGAAATTTTGTAGATGATTAAATGCCTGAAGAAGTCCATGGCTCCTGTTCTGAGTGACATCTCCATCGAATGGCTCTATCCTGAGACTAAGGAGGTGCTACTGTCTCCAGTGGGAACAACATACCTGTTTCCTGGTGACCGGTTGATTGGATACAGCGTGGTGTGTGACACGACACGCTACCACTCCAACCCCAAGTCTGTGAGTAAAACAGGGCTCTGCACAAGCAAAACTGTGTGAAGGGAAAAAACCAACCCTGTTGTGTTGTGTTATTCATACACACGTAATTTATACTCATACCACAGCGCTGTTAAATTCTTAATTAGTCGGAAGGTGTTGATTTATTTTCTATAACAGCAGCTCTGACAGTAGTTTTGTCTACAATTCAAATCACAGGTTTATATTGTAATCGTGCACTCATTCGAATACATTATTGTTTCTATAGGAACAGCGCATTCACAGGGACTTACTGTATATAGTGTGTATAAAGTAAGGCTAATAATAAACACATTAAAAATGGTTTAACAACATACAGTGAGGGAAAAAAGTATTTGATCCCCTGCTGATTTTGTACGTTTGCCCACTGACAAAGAAATGATCAGTCTATAATTTTAATGGTAGTTGTATTTGAACAGTGAGAGACAGAATAACAACAAAAAAATCCAGAAAAACGCATGTCAAAAATTTTATAAATTAATTTGCATTTTAATGAGGGAAAAAAGTATTTGACCCCCTCTCAATCAGAAAGATTTCTGGCTCCCAGGTGTCTTTTATACAGGTAACGAGCTGAGATTAGGAGCACACTCTTAAAGGGAGTGCTCCTAATATCAGTTTGTTACCTGTATAAAAGACACCTGTCCACAGAAGCAATCAATCAGTCATATTCCAAACTCTCCACCATGGCCAAGACCAAAGAGCTCTCCAAGGATGTCAGGGACAAGACTGTAGACCTACACAAGTCTGGAATGGGCTACAAGACCATTGCCAAGCAGCTTGGTGAGAAGGGGACAACAGTTGGTGCGATTATTCGCAAATGGAAGAAGCACAAAAGAACTGTCAATCTCCCTCGGCCTGGGGCTCCATGCAAGATCTCACCTCGTGGAGTTGCATTGATCATGAGAACAGTGAGGAATCAGCCCAGAACTACACGGGAGGATCTTGTCAGTGATCTCAAGGCAGCTGGGACCATAGTCACCAAGAAAACAATTGGTAACACACTACGCCATGAAGGACTGAAATCCTGCAGCGCGCGCAAGGTCCGCTGCTCAAGAAAACACATATACATCCCCGTCTGAAGTTTGCCAATGAACATCTGAATGATTCAGAGGACAACTGGGTGAAAGCATTGAGGTCAGATGAGACCAAAATGGAGCTCTTTGGCATCAACTCAACTCGCCGTGTTTGGAGGAGGAGGAATGCTGCCTATGACCCCTGGAACACCATCCCCACCGTCAAACATGGAGGTGGAAACATTATGCTTTGGGGTTTTTTTTCTGCTAAGGGGACAGGACAACTTCACCGCATCAAAGGGACGATGGACAGGGCCATGTACCGTCAAATCTTGGGTGAAAACCTCCTTCCCTCAGACAGGGCATTGAAAATGGGTCGTGGATGGGTATTCCAGCATGACAATGACCCAAAACACATGGCCAAGGCAACAAAGGAGTGGCTCAAGAAGAAGCACATTAAGGTCCTGGAGTGGCCTAGCCAGTCTCCAGACCTTAATTCCATAGAAAATCTGTGGAGAGAGCTGAAGGTTCGAGTTGCCAAACGTCAGCCTCGAAACCTTAATGATTTGGAGAAGATCTGCAAAGAGGAGTGGGACAAAATCCCTCCTGAGATGTGTGCAAACCTGGTGGCCAACTACAAGAAACGTCTGACCTCTGTGATTGCCAACAAGGGTTTTTAAACCAAGTACTAAGTCATGTTTTGCAGAGGGGTCAAATACTTATTTCCCTCATTAAAATGCAAATCAATTTATAACATTTTTGATGTGCGTTTTTCTGGATTTTTTTGTTGTTATTCTGTCTCTCACTGTTCAAATAAATCTACCATTAAAATTATAGACTGATCATTTCTTTGTCAGTGGGCAAACGTACAAAATCAGCAGGGGATCAAATACTTTTTTCCCTCACTGTATATCTCCTCTTATGCTCCTAAACTACAGAGTTCACTAATGAGCTGATATCAGACACACACAGACATTAGACATTTTTATATCTTATCTTAAAACATACTTTTTTTAGGTTAGCTTTTACTTTATAATTTTTTTTGACTGTTGATATGTATGTATTCTATGTCTGTTGATGCATATGTATTTTTTATCGATTGTATTCATACGTGGTTGTGTTTTTTATGTAAAGCGCCTTAAGAAGCTACTTTTAAAGGCGTTATATAAAATAAAGTTTATTATGATTATGATGTGCCCTGCGATGGATTGGCACATCATCCAGGGTGTACCCTGCCTTGTGCCCCATGCTCCCTGGGATAGGCTCCAGGTTTTGGAGGATAAGCGATATAGAAAATGGATGGATGGATGGATGATTATGATTATGATTATTATTATTATATACTGCAATTGTGATGGATATAGTGAAGTTTTCTGTAAGGTGATATTTCTTTAACATTCATGGAAGGAGTCTCCAGTGTCAGTGCTTTGTAATAATCAGTAAGTTTTCCACCACAGGAAAGTCTTCAGGATAGTAACATGACAAGCTTTTTTTTCTTCCTTCATCTTATTAATTTCAAGCACAAGAAAAAATGGATAGCAAAGGAACAGTGGTTTATTTCTGTTGAAGCGTAAGTGAAAATAGGAACGAACTTGTCTCTTGCATGTTCCACAATGATAAATGCAACTATAAACAGATCAGTATAATTACACATACTTTAATCAATACAAAAAAAAAATCATCACTGGCAAATATCTATGGTATAAGAGGAATATAAAACTTCAGGATGTGCTGTTATATATATATATATATCCATCCATCCATCCATCTTCTACCGCTTATCCTTTTCAGGGTCACGGGGAACCTGGAGCCTATCCCAGGGAGCATCGGGCACAAGGCGGGGTAGTCTGGTCACAGGGTGCCAGTCCATCGCAGGACACAATCACATACACACTCACACACCCATTCATACACTACAGACACTTTAGACACGCCAATCAGCCTACCCTGCATGTCTTTGGACTGGGGGAGGAAACCGGAAACCCCCGCAGCACGGGGAGAACATGCAAACTCCGCACACACAGGGCCCCGGCAGGACTCGAACCTCGAACCCTGGAGGTGTGAGGTGAACGTGCTAACCACTAAGCACTTTTTACAATGGATATTGTTTCAAAGCAGCTTTACAGAAACATATAAACACAGGATACTGATTTTAAGTGTGAGAATTTATCCCTATTGAGCGAGCCGGTGGTGACGGTGGTGAGGAAAAACTCCCTAAGATGATACGAGGAAGAAACCTTGAGAGGAACCAGACTCAGAAGGGAACCCGTCCTCATCTGGATAATAACAGATAGTGTGAAAGTAAAAGAAAGTTCATTATGGTTATTACATGAAGTTTTTGTTGAACTAGTCCACTGTTCACCAAAGGAGACCTGAGTGCAAAGCTGTATGTGGTAATTGCAGTCCCAACCGTAGCAACCGTAGTCCCAGCAACCACAGCGAGAATGTCCATGTGGAATTGAGGTCCAAAACCATTTCATGGTACTTCAAGCGGTACCATCCTAAGCAATCTCCAGGCTGTAGCCTCCAGTTGATGACAGCTCCATCCAGAGGTAGGGCATGAGGATGGATCAGGCAGACATGGATTTCAGATTTCACATTGTGCAAAGCATCTAAAAAGTTCCTGAGTGCAAATGGAAAACCCACTGAAGTTGGCTGTTCCTCCTACAGGCAGCATGCAATAGTGACATTATATCTGAAGATGATTTTAAAAAATTTTTTGCTGTTAAAGCAGTAGCTTGTCAATTTTTGAGTATTGCAAACTACCTCTTCAAATGTCTGATAGGACTAGGTGCTGATGGAAGTCCTAAAGATACAAATCTGATTCTTTGGTATATCAGACATAGTATATGGAGAGCATATTGCAAGCTGAAATGCTGACATGCTTACTAAAAAAGGGCAAGTGAGAGGAAAACACAAGCCTCCCATCCATCATGAGCAAACATCATACGCACAACTATAGGACTCCAGAGATTAGCACCTTTGGGAGGCTTTCCCTGATTCACATTATCAGATTATTAGTTGAAATCCCATGACTGGGACTGAAAAGCACTGCTTCAAGGATGCTAATTTTTCTTCTCTCAGAAGCAGAGTTTCGTTTTTTCCCCTTCATCATTAATCACACCACATTTTATTGAAATGACCTGTTTTTTTCTTCCTTACAAGATGCCTCAGTGTTTACCAAATAAATGGTAAATGGTAAATGGCGCACTTATATAGCGCTTTTATCCAAAGCGCTTTACACTGTGTCTCATTCACCCATTCACACACACACTCACACACCAATGGTAGCAGAGCTGCCATGCAAGGCTCTAACTTGCCATCGGGAGCAACTTGGGGTTCAGTGTCTTGCCCAAGGACACTTCGGTATGTGGAGTCACGTGGGCCGGGAATCGAACCGCCAACCCTACGATTAGTGGACAACCCGCTCAACCACCTGAGCCACAACCTCCCAAATAACAAAATGTCAGCTTAATTGAACCAGTTCAGCCCTCTTTTGCTCTCTCTCTCTCTCTCTCTCACTCACTCTTTCTCCTGTGGTGTGGCAGGACAAGCGACGGCGCTACAGCATGATGCACTCCAACGAGTCGGCCAGCTCAGTGTTCTACCACAGTCAGGAGGAGGACCCAGTGAAGAGCGGCTCAGACGGGCATAGTGCTGTCAGGGATATATCAGGCACAGGAACGTTTGATGCATACCAAAACACCATGTCTGAAAGCAGCCCTGGCATGGTGGAACAAGATGGAATTGGTAATAACCTAAAACTTTAAAACATTTAATTTCATCAAAGTGCTCAAAGACATCAATCTAGTGAATGTTGCTACCTCCAGCAGTGAGATCAGAACAGTGTTGTTTCACAGATGGATTACTCTAGGTACTTGCGGCATGCCAATCTGTACATATTGCTATTAGGGCTGATATTGGATCGGATTTGATATCATTTTGATGTATTTTTACCATGTGATGCTGACTGACACAATACAAGTTGTCTAAAAACCCATATCCAGAGATGACTACATTTTGTTTTACCTTAAAACCCAATTTAGTACCTTTTTTTAAAAAAAGTAATGCTGCAAAATCCTCTAAGACTAGACACTCTTAGTCACAGATCAAGTTCTTTATTAAAAATGTGTTCAGTGGACCAATAGAATGATCGTTCATTCTTCTGTGTGCTTTCTCTTTGGCCTAGTGATTGTTTAATTATGGATAATTCCCATCACAGGGACTAGTATGAGCTCTTCTCCGAGAAGGCGCGCATACAGCACCAATCAGATTGAAGACTATAATCCTCTGAAGAAGGCCTTCACTCCCAGTGACCCAAGCTCAGTGGTGGGGAAAAACCCTCTGAGGAGAGCCAAAGTCCAGGAGCTCATCGGACAGACGAGTCCTGATAATGGGGCCAAGTGGAAGATGAACTATCAGGTCAGTAAGACTTCAAAACATATGTGATACGGAGTAGCCTTTTAGAGCTGCAAGAGTGCCTTACATAAATATTCACCCCCTCCTTAAACTTTCCCAAATTTTGTAGTGTTGCAATCTGGAAGTGAAATGGAATGAATTGACATTTAACGTCATGAATCTAGACAAAATAGTCCATAGACTGAAGTGTCAGGTTTGAACAATAATTTACAAAAAGTACAAATTTGTGATTGCGTAAGTATTCACCCCCCACCCCCCCATTGATGTGAAACTCCAACATTATTTCTGGTGCAACCAGTTGCCAGTGAGATAATTAGTTGAATGGAGTTGATCTGTGTCCGATTTAAGTGTCATATGATCTCAATAAATAAACTTGTTCCTGAAAGGTCCCAGAGTTTTCTAGAGAACATACCTAAACAAGCAGCACCAGAAAGACCACAGAGCAATCAAAACAAGTCCCAGACAAGTTTCAGAATGTATCAGTCAGGGTTTGATTATTTAAAAAAATT
This sequence comes from Ictalurus furcatus, assembly GCF_023375685.1. NCBI lineage: Eukaryota > Metazoa > Chordata > Actinopteri > Siluriformes > Ictaluridae > Ictalurus > Ictalurus furcatus. The sequence goes on from NC_071269.1 coordinate 5,103,910, forward strand.
ATAGAGTATCTCTTGGAGTGTCATGAAATACATGATTAAATCATGGAAAGACTATACGACAACCGAGACTCTGCCTAGAGGAGGCCAGTCGGTGACCAGTAAAGGAGGGCATTAGTCAGAGAAGCAACCAAGAAGCTAAGGGTAACACGATACTACCACTACCATGCTTCACTGCTGGGGTGCTGATCTCAGGGTGATGAGCAGTGTTGAGTTTCCTCAAAACGTACCACTTAATACTTTTAGCACCAAGGCTAAAAAGTTCAGTTTTGGTCTCATCTGACCAGAGAACCATTTTCCACATATTGAGTCTCCAACATGTTAAGGATGTTATACGGCTCACCATTTCTCCATAAAGCCCAGCGAAGTCTGAGCTTGTCCTATGAATATTTCCAGGTACCTTCAATTATCCAGAGGAAGCTGCCCACCAAAAGTAAATCAGTGGGTGCTATAATAATTTATAGAAATGAGCTCAGTCTTGACTGCTTCCCATTAGACACCAGACCTCACTAAATAAAGGATGAAAAAGAATCAAATATGACTAAAAGTTTTCTTTAACTCTACGATTATGCAGCATTAAGCTAATTAGAATAAACTTGCAGTTAACACAATCAGTAAGGTTAGAAATAATCATACATAATTTTCTGGTCTCAATAGCGAAAGGCTTTTGTTGGTGATTGTAATAGCTTTTGATACACGAAAGAACCGATGCAGTATCTTAAAATTCTGTTTCACGGTTTTATTTCTGATTGATGTTGAGATTTCCTGGCGTAATCTCTCCAATGCCATCTGTTGCATCCGAGCATCTGGCATGATGATAAGAGACTAAAGGAACCAAACCCTGAGGATTCCACTGTTTATTCCCAGCAGTTATTTGATCGCGTTTCCTACCTCGAGTTCAGACTCGGAACAATTCAATCTTCTTTCTGTCACATCCATACACAAATATAGTTTTGCCCATTTGTTACAGCAGACCATTCCCTGGACAATTATATCAAGACTGGAATTTACATTTCAGAAAAGTAATTTACGTCTCAGACGGACTGGCTTCCAGGTACACACTGATAATGACTTCCTGTGGTGCATGGCCACATTCCCGGTAATGCAAAATCCCCTTTGGTTCAGTTGACATGATAAAAAAGAGGGGGCTATTGGCTGTCATGGAAAGATGTGTCAGTGCTGCAATTGCCATGGCAGTGAAAAGATAATTAGGTGACAAAAATACGCCCGGCCCAAAAGAGTAACTTGAATGCAATCAAGAATACAAAGAGAATCCTCTTCTCTCTCCTAACAAAGACTATCTTATGCACAAACCTCAAAGATTTCTTGAGAATCTCACAAGTATTTATATATATATTTTTTTATTAACTCAAGAGTGTGTTTCAGCCAGCCTTTCCTAGTGACCGCATTTCAGAAAGGAGTAGCTGAGAAAACTGGAGATATATTGAATACTTTTGCCCATTGTAATGCAACGAGAAAATGAAATACACATATAAGCAACAGCTTAATATTAATCAACACAATGATACCTCATTACTATGATAATCAATGGCTATGCATGCATCACTCAGGGGCTGTTAATGTATTCTCTTCATTATTTCAGCATTATATAAAGATCCAGCATTATAAAAGCATCTCCTAAGTATTAAGTGGAGTTTTATCGTAAAAGGAACATCAATATGCAGATTCAAATTAGCATGACAAGCCACAGGCCAGTGAGACGAAATGAACAAGACCTGTGATTTACCCTTGACTAGTTTAAGCATTTTCTATATGATCATAAAGAGCATTTTAGTGCGGGAAAAACTAAGAAAATGTTATTGTGTGGCACCGCTACATGTGGTCTAACAAGGTTTTGCCTTTTCTACATCTCAGTTGGAAATAAATCAAGAGAACACTGATTGCCAAGATGTTATACACATATTTTTCCCTTTCCCTAACACAAAGAATTTCGTATAATGTGCAAAACCCCTGCCATCTTTTAGGGTAATTAACCAAAGGCTCTATGAATACTACGTTTCATTAAAATGTTGGCCAAATATGACATACTGTAGTCAACTATACAGTAGTCTCAGTCTCAGACACTCTACTCGTCGGATATGGAGCATCTTATGTCTTTTGTACACTGTTCTGGCCATGAGCCATGAGTTTCTAGCATTATTATTATTATTTTTAAATAGAGCAAGCAAGACAGTCACTGGACTAAAAGACAACTTTTTCAAAAGTTTTACAAGAGTTTTCAAGGACTCATTAGTAAGTAAAGTAGATAATCTCGCTTAATTGCTGACAATCTTCAGGAAAAGGTCTTTATGTGGTCTCTTCTAGTGAAATCAGGCAGGTCTTGGCCAAATTTATAAAATGAAATGCATAAGCAAAGTACTAAATTGGAAGGGTATAAATTTAAAGGTATTTTGGTGGCAGTTAGGTGTAGCTAGCTGAACTCTAAATTCAAATCCCAAACCAGCCATTCCTTTCAGTGACTAGATCACAACACCTGAATGCAATTCACTGTAGCAAGCAAGAGCTTCAAGTGCTTCTTAAATTGACAAGCAAGTGGAAACGCTTCCTTGTCTTCTTCAGACACTGGTGCTCCATATCTTCTGTTTGCAGAGCCTGTGTGTGTACAGTTTTCCTTTGGAAACATATTTTATGACAGCTGCCACATTGTGAGGTGAACGTCACCAACTTAAAACTCCCTAACCACCTGCTTTAGGGCATATCATATCATATCATATCATACACATTGAAAGAATGCTATAACAGGTTTGTATGTTCTCCACATGCAGCCTCAGCTGGCCAGCCTGTGTGCTATTTCGTCCAAAGGGCACGGACGCCCACAGCCTGACGAACCCCACGGAGGCACTGAAGCAGAGGAAACCCAGGTGAACCCCAGTGCTCAGGCAGCCATCCGCGGTCCAAACTGGGAGAACGGCTCCAAATCCTCCACTGACAGCCCTTCCCTGGGCAGCACAGGAGAAGCAGGTCAGTCCGTTCATAATGAAAGACTGTGTAGATCAATAGTGTCAGAATGAATGCGCTGAATGCTGCCATTACGTCTGGGGGTTGAATGGTTCAGTGGTCTGGGGAAACAGCATGTAGTTAAAATCATTTTTAGTTTTTCAGTAGCAAGCCTTGTAAAAAATGCACAAACAACAACAAAAAAAAACCCCACACAAAAATGGTTCTGTCACTTGTGAGCAAAACAAATTAGCCACAATGGACACCAAATCTAGGAGGCTAAGGTGATCTTGCTCGGAGTAATCTCAACAGTCAACAGTCAACGATTGGCTGTATGAATCTACAGTCTCAGCTAGAGAGAAACCAACCCCAGCCTGTACTTCATACCATTTAGTGTATTTTTTTGAAGAACATTGGTGGTTGTACTGTAGTGCTTTTGTTCTTGGTTCCACAACAACAACAACAACAACAACAACAACAACAACAATAATAATAATAATAATAATAATAATAATAATAATAATAATCCATTTCTTAACAGCAAATAAGACAATGTATAATTTTTCATATATTTTATCCTTGGGAAAGATTGAGTTCTTAGCCCTAATAGCCCATTTATATCTCTTTTATTACAACACATAAAGTAAAATGATCCATGCAGTCTTGCTGCTGTAATTGTGAGCTTCAATGTTGTCAGACGTTCAGATGTTTATTGCACTGTGTTTTCGCTTGCAGATGGCTACACCCATCAGCTCTGTGAAGCGGAAACACCTCAAGACCCACACGCTCCAGACTTCAAGCACGTGAACAAAAGCAAAGGAGACTGCAAGGCAGTCGTCTCGGGACTGCTGTGTGGGAAACCTGTGAAATGGGAGGTGAGCTTCGACATCGAACCCTACCTGAAAGGGCGTGAGCGAGAGGAAAAGGTTCATGAGGATCTCTGGAACGAAACCTTCCATCATCTGGCTGCGAGGTCAATTATTCAGGACTTTGAGCAGATGGCTGACAAAGAGTGTGAGATTGAGCACGGTAAGTATTAAGATGATGGACTTTCTGTAATCAAGTGTCGTGTTTCGAGTAATCTATACCGAGAGATCTATTCTGTTCTTTATTCTACATTGATCACGCTGTGTCTCCAAGCTTTGCAAAAAAAAAAAAGTGTGAGTAATCACATGCCTTTCTTATTTCTCTCAGGTTCCGGTAGGCGCTATCAGCTGTACGCCTTGCAGACTAGCAAAGCTTGCAACATCCTGAGCAAATATACAGCATTTGTGCCCATTGATCTGGACAGCAATGAATATTTACCCATTTCTATTGAGTATCGATATGCTGGTGAGTCACATGTCTGTTTCCTTGATGAGCTTTGAACTTTCTGTCAATATGTCAGCGCCTCTGTCATGAGAGTTCATTTAAACCCTGAGCTTCTCCCAGAGGAGATCAGGGCTGAGCTTCAGTTCCCTCGTGAGTGGGAAGAACAGGAGCGGACTTTGCACTTATTCTATCAGAATATAATAATGAAGTTATGTCAGGTGTCATGTTTAGATGTAGTCATTACCTAAATAAAACCCAATGTTGCAAATTTTATACCAATGAAATATAAAGTATATAAATTAGAGCTTTACATGGAGACTGGGTTTGACTCGGAGCAAAATTTCAACGAGAGTCTTTAGCTGTACTACTTTCAAGCATAATGACTTGAGAGGTAGCTGGTGTATGATGTGTACATTCAAAAGATTCTTGCTAATTCGAACCTGACAGCTCTGTCTTAACTCTGTATTAGTATTAAACAGTCATGCCCCCCCCCCTGCCCATTTTTAAACCAGAACATGCTATGCTCTCTTTCTTTAAATGAACATATAACAGTGCTATTTATTGAAGATAAGCATGGGTAGTAATAGCATAAAAAATTGTTAAAGTGCCCTCTTCTAATAAGCTGGCACAACAGCAAGATTTGCTGTAGTTATGTCCATGCCCCTTCATGTCAATTCAACCTTATGAATTTAGGACAGCTCAATACATACTGTATTAAAGCCTTTAATTTGCAAAATTTCATTTAAGAGAAAGACAGTAGTGTTCAGAAAATTAAAATCAAAATAAAAATTCAAGTTTGCCTGCCGGAGAACCATTTCCCTTGGGTTTGGACAATCTCCTGATTTCTGAGCACTCAAGATTGGCAAGTATTACTAATTAGTGGATACTCGCAGCGCTCGTTGTTTATTCCCCAAAGTGAAGCAGAAGGGAAGATCGCCAGGCTTCGTGACTTTTAAGGCATCATTGAAAAAAGTTCTTCTGAAGTGGGAAGAATGTAGGAATGAACTTAATGCTAATATCAGTCTGTGGATATTCTCAGGGGAAGAGCGAAAGGGTAGCTCACATTCGAGCCAGCGTTCAGGGAGCAGGAAGAGTCGTGGTTATTCGGTAGGGTTGGGCCACTCGCAGTCCGGCTGCCTGGCTGAAGGAGAAGACCAAACAACGCCAACTTGTAAGCTGTTACGATATCACTTGTGGCCACTACTGAAATTCTACATTCACAATTTCGAAGTCTCATATATTTTTTTAAATATTTAAATCCAAAATCTAATCTAATCTAATCTGTCATTTTGAAACCCAGTTGAAGACAGAGCCTCTCCTTGTAGCACTCCTTCATCAGCTGGATGGGAACGGTTCAGCTTCACAGAAGGTATGGTTTCCTGGCACTGCAGCGGTAATAATCCTGAAAGCACCATTAAGTGCACACATGCTCCACAGGGAGTAGTGATGCTACTTAAACTGAAACATCCACCCCTCTGTGACTATCTTTGAGGATCAAGCGCTGGAGGCTAACCTGTTGCTACTGCTCTCTCTCTCTCTTTCAGCTTCTCAGAGGAGTCCGACTGTGACCTCAGACCATTCGCAGAGATCAGTGGAAAGCCTCTTCTCAGCCAGGTGAGTATGAGAGATAAAGAAAGACCACATTCTGAGTCATGGATTGATACAAAGACAGAGGAACACACAGTGAGGGAGAGAGATATTGGAAGGAAATGACAGATTGCCAGTTTTCATTGCATTTCTCTCTGCCACTCAATTTTGAGAGGCGATAGAGGAAAGAGTAGTGACAAAACCCTCAGTCCATTTCCACTCGACTCAGTTAACCACAGACTTTGGCAAAGAAACTACAAATTACCTGCAGTCGTTCAACTTCTCACCCTTTTCTTGCAATGCAAATTGATGCAGATGTAAATTACAATGCAAACATTGCGAGCAGACGATCTACAATTTGATTATTCCGTACTCGTTTTTTTCCCCCTCACAGTGGTGCATTTTCATTGCTTTATGAGTGCTGTTATCAAACGTCGAATGAAGTAAGCCCTGCGTGGAGAAGGTTTCCATGTGGTGCAGAAAAGCATTTACTTGATTGCCAGATAACCGCAAGGTCAAATCCTGACAGTCTCACAGTTATCCATGCCTAGGAGATTTACAGTATACACTGATCAGCCATAATATTAAAACCACTGACAGGAGACATTGGTGAAATGTGGTATGTGTCAAAGTAATATCTTATATGTGATGTATGTCCCATATGGAATTCTCAATAGCTCACGCTGCAGGTAATCTAAAAGGGTGCTGTTTACCGAATAACAACCAGCTTGAAAAGAAATTATTCCAGAGACCCGTGTTGTGAGGAATGAGGTTTGCCTTTGGTGGCATGTCGTAAAATGTTTTTCCTTCTTTTTTCTCTCAGGTTGAGTCTCACCAGAACACGGCTCCTGACTAAAGCAGCTCGGGGCTTCATGTGCCGCACACAAAGCAAAGCTGATTCAGTGGGAGAGAGTGATAATGACAACAAGAACTACATACCTCTGGTTCGTATTGTTTCATTCTGTGCAAGTGTTTTGTACCTTGTGTCAACAATGCGAGCAACAAAAAACAAACAAACGAAAAAACAATCACAGTCTAAATTGGAATCAAATCCAAAATATCCCATCGTCAGTGTTAATGCATTCTCTTTACAATACACACAATCGCTAGATAGTTTTAGTGACTACAAAAGACATTTAAAAAACTTTTTTTTTTAACAAAGGCCTACACATCATGTGCAATTGCACCAAGGAAAAAAAAAACAACAAAACAAAATAGTGGCATCATCAATTCACCAAACACATTATATACACTTTAATATTTGGGACTAAAGTTTAGCTAAGAGTTTAGCTAGTGTAGAATTGTTAAATTTGAATAAATGGTAAGTCAGCTGCATTCTGTTCGTATTAAAGTGTTAAATCTCTCACACTATTCCATTACTTACACTACACACTATTTCTTAATGTTACATGGAATTTTAGAGATTTTATTGTCGATTCCGGTGTTCATGTGACTGCTCATCCATAAAATCCCCCAATAATAAGCTAAGAACAATGGCTGTTGCTTATAAAAAAGATTACTGTAAGAGTAATCTTGTCTCTGTAATTAGAGGGACAGCCCTCATGTAAATATAAAACAACATCCCAAGCCTGTAGAAGTTTAGTATGCTGTAATTTTCTCATAATAATGAGATGCTTTTCTCATAATAATATTTTCTCATAATAATATGATATTTTTCTCGTAATAACGTGATGTTTTTCTCGTAATAACGTGATGTTTTTCTCGTAATAATGGAATGCTTTTCTAGTAATAACGAGATGTTTTTTTTGTAATAACGTAATGCTTTTCTCTTAATAACATGATGTTTTCTCACAATTATGCAATGCATTTCTTCTTAAAAAAGTGACACTCTTCACACAATATTGCAACGCTATTTCTATAATAACTAGATTTTAGATAAGTAATTAGATGAGTAATTTTTTCTAATTGTCTTTGCAAAAGGCAAAAAAAAAAACAAACCTTAAGTTGAAAAAGGAACAGAAAGACACATACTGTAGCATGTTAGGCTTCAGTGATGTTCCTTCATTATTACAAAAATGGGGACATAATCCATGATGAAATATTAACTGTGGAAGAAATACATAGTTGACTTCAGGTAGTGTTTCCTTTTCTGAAACATTTTCTTGCTTGTTGGAACGACGTTTTTTTGTGCATTGCCTGCCACTGAAACTTTCAGTCCTGTATGTAAAAGTTACATGAATTTGTAGAAATTAATAGAACACAATGGCAGAAATTGGCCAGCTGGCTCGCACTGAGTGGGTGACGACGTTGGTGCTCATAGTGGGCGACTGTCGAATCCAAAGTTAAATGTCAATTGGTCTCTAGTCCTCTCAGGCTGAAATAATGCTGACAACCAGGCAGAGCTTAGCTCTAATGATGTATGGAAAAAGGGCACTCTGAAAAATATAGGCCCAGAATTGATTTGGGAGACGTGGACAGTACAGTAAGTTCTTCTGCTTAGTTTTCTCTTAGTCACAGCCTGGTGTCTATTGGATTCAAACTTATTAACTTTTTTGCAGCCTACAGCAAAACCAAAATCACAACGCAAGAATAACAAAAAAGAAACAAACCAACCAAAAAGTAAAAAAAAAAACCAACAACAACAAAAACAAAAACATGATAGCAAAAACCAACAACACAACACAACAACCAATAACACAAACACAACCAAAAAATACGACATCGAAACCAAAAATACATCAAAACTAAACACACAACAACCAATAACACAAACACAACCAAAAATACATCAAAACCAAAAATACATCAAAACTAAACACAACAACCAATAACACAAACACAACCAAAAATACGACATCGAAACCAAAAATACATCAAAACTAAACACACAACAACCAATAACACAAACACAACCAAAAATACATCAAAACCAAAAATACATCAAAACTAAACACAACAACCAATAACACAAACACAACCAAAAATACGACATCGAAACCAAAAATACATCAAAACTAAACACACAACAACCAATAACACAAACACAACCAAAAATACATCAAAACCAAAAATACATCAAAACTAAACACATGACAGCAAAAACCAACAACACAACAATCAAAAACACAAACACAACCCAAATCAAAATAGCAAAACTAAAACAAAGCAGCAAAAACAAAAACGCAACATAAAACCAAAAACATTACGGAAAACACGACACAAAAAACAAAAATACAACATGAAACACCGAAAACAAGGCGCAAAACTAAAACACAACAGCGAAAAATACAAATACAACATCAAAACCAAAAATACATCACAACCAAAAACACATCAAAACCAGATACACAACATCAAAACTAAAAAAACTACAGCAGAAAACAAAAATACAACATGAAACACCGAAAACAAGGCGCAAAACTAAAACACAACAGCGAAAAATACAAATACAACATCAAAACCAAAAATACATCACAACCAAAAACACATCAAAACCAGATACACAACATCAAAACTAAAAAAACTACAGCAGAAAACAAAAATACATCAAAACCAAGCGCACAACATAAATACAGCACCAAAATCCAAAGGCACAACATCGAAACCAAAAACATGACGGCAAAAGTAAAAACACAACAGCAAAAAACAAAATACAACGTCAAAAAAAACAAAAATACAACAGAAATCTAAGAACTAAAAACACACACAAACACACACAAAACAAAAATGTAACATTAATGCCGGCTGTGATCTACACTAGGTTTGTGTGCATGTCGGACTGAGACGCTGTTCAGCTAAACTTCCTTTCAACAAGCTCTCCCTCATCCTTCCCAACTTTACTTTGATTGCTGCAGGTATCTCTGCAGCTGTCCTGTGGTGCATTTGTCCTGGACGCTGCCTTGTGCGAGGCCATAAACGTCCCCATGGACAAGCTGAAGTGGACGTCCCCGTTCACCAGCCACAGACTCAGCCTCCCCCACCTGTCCTACTCCAGCAGCAGGAGAACCGACAGCCTGGAGGTCCAGCACAGCTCTTCACCTCCGCCTAAAGACTCGGATCTCTCTGAATCTGAGGACACGGCGCCCCGCAGCCCCCGAACCGACAGCAGCTCGTCCGGTTTTGGCGAGGCCTCGCTCTCTCCCAGCTATTCGCATCCCGACAGTGGACGGGGGGCCGATTTGGGGAATATGGAGACACCGGTGTCGCCTGGAGGTGCGCAGAGGATGGCGCAGGAGCCAGAGGGCATGGTGTGGGCTACGGCCGTGGCCTTGGCGTGGCTCGAGAACAACTCAGCGAGCTACTTCATCGAATGGGAGATGATCGCGGCCAAAGCGAGCCTGTGGCTGGATGCGCAGGTGGTCCCTGAGGGACGAGAGCTGGCGTCGGTGAAGGCGGCGGCCAATCAGCTCTTCATCATCCTCAGACACTGGGACGAGAACCTGCAGCTCAACATGCTCTGCTACAACCCCAACAGCATGTAGATCTCGAAAGCTCACTACTGGATGGTGATTTTATTGGTTTGCTTCTGTACAGCATCGTGTGTCTGGTTTAACTCGATCCACACTCCATGCAAGTTGTCAAACCGTGGGTCGGTCAGTTCAGTAAACACTGAACGGAATTTAAAAACGGCGTTAGTGATGTGATAATTATACCTTATGCTGAGCTCTTGCACCTTTTTAAAATTCTTTTCCTTTGTTTTCGGAAAAACAAAAGCGACACATTTTGAATTCGTTCGTCATATTATCGAAATGCTGCAGTGCCACAATAGCTTCTATGAAAGCCAGTAAAATTTGTTCCATTAAACGTTGTCTCCAGGCTAATTAAGCTGCACCGGAAGACGAGAAAAAAAAAAGATCATTGGATGGTTAATTATTCACTAACGGAGGTTATATGCAAACCAGTAGATGGTTGTGACAGCTGAAGTGGATTCTGTTGGCACATCCACTCAGGGATGACCACGCTGACGTCGAAGCATGCTATCGTTTGTTAAAATTCTGTTATGGAAACGAAGCAGGATGTAACCGGAACGTGTTTGTGTTCGTCTCGGACGAATGTGTCGTTATGTACTGTAAACGTATGTTTATTTGGTGGACGGCGTGAGTAAACACGGCCGTTTCTTCGACAGTCATCGACTTACACCGTTCCACGCTACAGCGTTCTGTGGAAATTCTTTTCATTAAGGCACTGAAGGATCAATCGCTTATAACGGACGCTTGTTCTGTTGTAAAAGGCAGCAGTAATATATTGTATTTACAACGCAGTGTTATTCGATTGTACTTGGAGACTTAACAAGATGTCAAACTATTGCTGAGACAGCACTTCCTGTCGAGTGCTCTCCAGTCTTAAGTGCCTGACCCCAGCTGAACTTCTCCAATGAACTATGATTTGTTTATTTCTGTAATGCCACGTGTTTATCTCTTGTGCGCTGTTTACTAGTGTATTTATGAAATCTGTGAAGCTGTTGTTGCTGAAGTTTGCCATCGTTTGATTGCCTTTAAGTGTGGCAAATCGTATATATGAATTCCAAGAAGTTTTCTGCTCAGAGTTATCCACATGAATGGCGGTGTTTTTATTTTGTTTTTGTTTTTTTAATTCGTTTTTTTTTTGTTTTTGTTTGTTTGTTCCATACAAGATTGTAACTGTCACTCAGGTATCGCTGCTGTGTAGCTGTGAGTCCCTGTGGCGAGCACGAGTCTGTTGATGCATGAGTTTGTCTGAGAGCCACCGCTGATGTGTAACGTTTTGCTCGTGAACGTGGCTCTGTGTGTGGAAAAAAAGCCAACAAAAAACGTGGACGCTATGTTTGAGGTCAATCGTGTTTTTTCCCAAAGTGGTTATCAAGCGCTTGTCAGCTCGCTGTAGTGCCTCTCGTGCAATGACGGAGTGTGTAACTGCATGTAATAAAGTCTTGCTGCTGAGTAAATGATGAGAGAGTATGTCTGATTATTACAGTGCCACTGTCTCTCAGTCTGCAAGCGGAAAATAAATAATCGACAATGGGTGTACTATATACCATGGCAGTTTACCAAGGCTAACATCCATCCATCCATCCATTTCCCATAACGCTTATCCTATACAGGGTTGCAGGAGAGCCTGGATCCTATCCTAGGTAACTCAGGGCGCAAGGCAGGGGACACTCTGGACGGGGTGCCAACCCATTGCAAGACACAATCACACACCTATCCACGCAGTACGGACAATTTGGAAATGGCATTCCGCCTACAACGCATGTCTTTGGACTGAGGGAGGAAACCGGAGTACCCGGAGGAAACCCCCGGACTTAATAAGATTTAAAAAGAAGCACACACCATGTCATGTTAACAAGTAACTACAAGGCACAAACTCCTCTGTCCTGAAGACTTTCCTGTGTCGGAAAACTTCATGTTACAGCTTTACCTTTGACTGTTGCACACTGGAGACTCCTTCCAAATGTTAAATAAACATCTCCTCACAGAAATCCTGCCCAATCAGAATCAAGAACGCAACAGTGATGTGGTATAATAACACGCTAACAACTCATTACTTAGCTACTTTGCTGACAGACGGAATAGAAGACAGTAATTATTGAATGTTTACATTTATACTTATAGCTGTTATTACTATTATTATTACTATTGTTATTATTATTATTATTATTATTATTATTCAATAACCAGTCTAGCTTGTCATTATTCCTTTAAAAAAGTTAACATTATTGTTCGGTCCTATAACTAGACAGTTTAAACAACATTAGTGGTCGTACCGCATTCTGGACAACAACAACAACAACAACAACAACAACAACATGGTATATTGTAATAAAACATAACAAATCCTTTCCTCTACTTGCTCTATCTCAGGCTCTGTCGAAAAAGCAATACATTTTGTAACCAGCAGATGCTGCACCACACTTTGACAAGTGGAAAAGAGACGGAGGAGTTGATTTGGTAGCAAAAGGATGCATCCTACGTTAGAGATTCAATTTTCACTCTTGCCTTTCTTTCTGAATATGGCCTGCATTTCAAACACTGAAATGTATGTGTACTTACTTAAAGAGTTCTCAAACCCTTGACCACAACGATTTTTTTTCTTTCGATTTCCATCTACTCCTGAAATGTTGTCTTGGTAACCGTGATGCACTGCAATCAGTTTAAAGGGGCAGTTTGTAATTTTTAGAGCACCTCTGCACCCTGAGAACAACAACTGCAATGAAAACATTGACAAGACTTCACTTTTCCTCTCAAACTGACCCCAACGACTCTGTTGAAATTACCATTTACCATGTCGGTTGAGCTTTAAGAGAAAGGGGCGGAGCTCATTTCTGGGCCAGAAAAATGTAAACAAAAGCCTGAAACTTTTACATACATTTTTTCCCCCAAAATGTATTTGTAAAAGGAATGATTAGAAGTTAAAAAAAAACAACAGATTGAGTCAAAGTAATTTCAAATATTAGAATTTTGTTTTTCGAAGAATTTTTTGTTGAAAAATTAGTTAAGAACAATTTGCAATGTGTTTCTGAGTGAAACGGCATGTTTGAGTAACTTTAATAAATAATAAAAAGTTGCTATGGTTTAAGAGGAATAAAAGACTTGAGGATGTTCCACATCATAAAATGTGACTATAAACAGACGACGTGTTGTTCTTTAATAAATGAATAATTGTTAGCGTTAGCAAATTGCTGTAGTATACGAGGAATAAAACATTTGGGGACATGCTGTATTAATCACCGTTGTGAAGATAACAGTAACACATCACACCACCCCGTCACTGATGTTTTTTTGCACAACAGTACAAATGGACAAAGAAGGATTTTGTCTTTTGAAGTCGTTCATACAGCGGACTCTGACCACGGCCATTATGTAACGAGGCAAAAAGGGTCCGTTCTGATTTCAGGCCGTCTTCAAAAGCAAGAAATAATCTCATGTTATGCCTGATCAGAGTGTGTGTGGGTGTGTCAAAGGGCAAAAGGATTGTCAGTGGTGTCTCCATAGCAACAGAAAAGCCCGGCATTTCTTATCATATTTGGAAAGCCAGCGAATAGAATTTGTTTGTTTCTTTCTTGATGATCCAACAAGAAGCTCAAGAATGCCAGGGGCGTGGCTAATCACAGCCCCTCCTATAAGGCAAGGTAAGACTGTGGTCCATGTGTGTTATAAAAAGCTACACAGAGGATCATATTGCAAGCCGCATGGCTGTGTGACACCGAGCGCTGATGTCAATGCAGGCAGCTACATGAACCATGACAAAGCCATTGTGGTGTGTTAGCGTCCTGCCAGGCATGCAGATGACCTAATTTACCAGCCAACGGCTGTGCTACTGTCTCAGCACCAGGTTTAGGAGAAATCCTAAAACTTCAACACAGTATAGACCACTTTATTACAGAGTACAGATCAGAGCAGCTCTGTGTTTTAAAACTAATTACCACAGATGAAGGGATGTGGGCTTGGAGAGACAGTGAGATGATCAGATCTGTGATCAGCTACGGATATAATACGTCTTTGATGATGGTATCAGTAGTAAAGCATGATGAACAGTGTGTGTGTGTGTGTGTGTGTGTGTGTATTGGGGAGGCTGAGCTAATCAATCCTCATTAAAACAGAACTGATCTTCAGGATGTCCTCTGTGACCTCACTGGTGCAGAAATCAAAGGGAGCTTCTTCGTAAGAGCTGCTTTGAAAGTGTCTCTCCTCCAGAGCCTGTTCACTGAGACCATGCAACACACACACACACACACACACACACACACACGCGCACACACGCGCACACACGCCTCTCAACTGTGAACTCTCATCAGATCCAGAAGCTTCTCCACAGCCTTCATCTTCCTCAGAGGACGTGCTGAGCGTGCTGCAGGAGTACTAATGAGTACCGTACTCTCCGGTCATCTGTAATAAAGGGTACCTATTATGCCGCTATTAAGATGTAATATAAGTCTCAGGTTTCCCCAGACATGGGGTGTCTGTGAAGTTTCAGCTCAAAATGCCCCACGGATCTTTTATTATACCATGCTGTAAATGCCCGTTTTTGGGTGGAACAAAAACATGCTGTTTTCATGTGGGTCTCTTTAAAATGCAAATGAGCTGCTGCTCCCCGCCCCCCTTTCCAGAAGAGGGCTGTGCCTTTACAGCTCGTGCTTCGGATGTTACGGCAAAAACAAATCAGGAGAACCAATATGACTGACACCGGAAATACGGTGTTCATCCCTATATGTATGAATTATATGGACAGTAAGCGTTTTTGTGTTAAAATAAAAATGACGACATAGCTCTGGTCTCTGTGAATACATTCAGAGTTACAATGGCAACTGTAGCCGCATTAGCCATGGAATTTGCTAACAAGCACATTCGGAAAGGCGATTTGCAAACGTTCACATAATATAAAGAGCGATACTTACGTCTTCTGGATATGAAACTGGATCACGAACAGTTGGTATTGAACCATCCTTCATCAGAATCAACTTCATCAGCAAATCCTGCTGTGTATTGACCCTCGTTCAAAAAGCAGTCTGGTGTAAAATGATTCAAACGAACATATACGAATTTCGTTGTTTCAAAAATAAAACTACTACACTGCGTCTTCAGTGGCACTGATGCCGGGAAGACTCTTGTGTTCATTCTTACAGCCGAACACTTACAACGCTTATGAAGCTGAAACATTCTTCTTATCACTGTAGCTGCTCCAGCACGGTGAACACGACGGACTGTGTGCAGCCCACTCAGGGCAGGGGAGGATCTATGCTAATAGGGCATGATCCGTCACCAGTCATGGGCGGGGCCTGTTCCAATCTGACGTCACGTTGGAGATAGAAAACGTTGATAAAATGTTGATTGATCTAAAGTAAATACTACCGTATTAAAGTAATGAAGTGCTATTTTATTTACTGATGATGCCATGAACGGCCGTGTTGGCATGGCATCATATCCTGAACTCGGGGTTAAGAAGCATAATTCAGAGAAGGAATTCCGAGTTGACAGGGTGCTTTCCAAGTAATGAGCTTTAGTCAAACTTAACACAGGATCGCAGATAAGAAGAAAGCTATTTATACATAATATAACCTTTTGGGATATTATGCAACACAACTCACCTTATTTCCAGCATCATTAATACACCTCCATTATTATTATTAAAAAAGTGTCATTTGCAGGGAACTTTGGGTGACTGACTTAATTGATCCTGTTTGTAATCCACTGCGTCATACTGCTTGATATAATCTGATGACAAGTATGACTATTTTAATACTGCAGTTTACCATGGTGATTAGGACAGTGTGTGCTTTGTTAACTTTCAAAAGTGCAGTGTGCTTCGGTTAGAACTTTGGTTCCTATGGAAACTGGCAGTGTTATGAAGAACTGAGCTTCGGTCCAAAGCCCTTGATCATCTTTGATCAACAGCTTTTGTACAGTTTATTATTTATGAGCTAATGATCGACTGTGTGAATGATCTTCGTTCTCGATTAGAGAGAGTCAGCTGAGCCTCCTTCGAAGCTGACCGTGAGCTATGATTCATTGCCTGTAATCATTTATGATGAAGTGTACACGGTGGTCTGGATTTCCCAGTCACAGTCAGGAATTTAATTACTGACCTTTCTATAATGCTTCTGGGTGATTCATTGACGAAGAACATGAATGCAGTTAATGCTCTTAAAACACTTCAAGGGTGCTGTTCTAGGAAAATAATCAATGATGCAGCAGTGTGATGCAAAGTAGAGTTACGCTTACCACTTTGAAGTGATTATTTTATTCCTCTTCCACTACAGCAATTTGCCAAATCGAAGAATGTTTTATTCATTAAAGAATGACACATTGTGCTTTTTATCTTTAGCTTGTAGTTATATTTATTGCTGTGAAACAAGTTCTTCTTTTCACTCAAGTCTGAAAACTTTACAGCTTTATATTCTCTGAATTTTACAAAGTACTGACACTGGAGAATCCTTCCAAAGATTATGTAGCGTGTCTGCCTTCAAAGTCCCTGTAAACTAGCTGTTACTATAGAAAAAATAATGTTTTGGAGCGAGCGCATTAATATAAACCTGTCATTTGCCTTATAGCTGCACTACTGTCAGAGCTGCTGTTATAGAAATGGAATCACCTTCTGACCAATCAGATTCAAGAATTGGTGTAAGTGAAATAAATCAGTCTAGAAATGTGAGATTTAACTAATAAAATAGTCCCATTTAGTCCCAATAATATTAAAAAGAAATATTTTTATTATAAAAAAAGTCCTAAAATAGTCCCAGTTGATGAGCAACAAGACAAAAATTACTAAAGAAGAAAAGGTAGAAAAAAAAAGGAAGATAAAGTTATGTAAATTTCCAATATAAACTCTCAATCTGGGAGAGAGACTTTGTAAGACCTGTTTTCTCTTTCTTTCTCATTCTATTAGCTTAAATGACCATAAACCAGCTCTCCTTCCTCATGAGATCATATTTTATACCGCTACATGACCCTGACGATCACACCAACAATCCCGCTACACCTCAGAGCATATTCATTTGCATTTTAATTTGCCTCGGGCATAACATTTATGAACATGCGTCATCAGGCCGCTCGTGTCTGGCTGGAGAGAGATAGACTTTTGATAAAACGGTGCTTACTGAAACCTGAAAATACAGGTTGCATGTTAATGATAGGAATTAACCACTCAGACTGAAAAGAGAAACAATATCAGGATCAAATGCCACACGGCATAATTAAAGTCATTAACCGAAGATAAACATCTAATAAATAATCAGGATTTTAGTGTGTGTAGTTTGCTTAACTCCCATTAGTGAAGTGTGTGCATATAAATTGCAGAGCTGTCCTATCTAAATCTCAACTCGCAATTCTCATAATCTCAAATTGTAATTCTCATAAACTGAAATAACAATTCTCATAACCTCAAAGAGCAATTCTCATAATCTCAAATAGCAATCCTCATAATCTCATATAACAATTCTCATAACCTCAAAGAGCAATTCTAATAATCTCAAAGAGCAGTTCTCATAATCTCAAATAGCAATACTTAATCTCAAATTGTAATTCTCATAATCTCAAATAGCAATTCTCATAATCTCAAATAACAATTCTCATAATCTCAAATTGTAATTCTCATAATCTCAAATTGTAATTTTCATAATCTCAAATAGCAATTCTCATAATCTCAAATTCAACCAAAGACAGTAAATCACTGACTAGTAAAATTTATGGACAGTATTAACTTATTAAAATAAGTTGTTCTTTATTAAAAGACAACAAATAACACTGTTTGTTAGACATATTTAACACAACAGGCAATCGTTACCGAACATCGAAGTGATCTTAAGTTTAATACAGGGCTTTCATACAGTAAAACATCAAAAAATCTGAATAGCTAGTCTAGGTCACTCAGCTAGCTAATGGCTTACCTGTTTATGATTCAGAATGTTGTATACTGAGTTGTGAAATGCAAATATCTCCACGTTCACATAACCTGCAGATCATTATATCATGCTGTTTTCTCTGAAGCGATTAAAGCTGAAGATAGCTGATAAATTGGACCAGGGATTCTCATCTGTCTTCGCTGTCTCAGACACTGCTGCTAGGAATTTGACACCTGAAGTGTAGACATTCAGCATACTGTCATACAATACATACTGTCTTGTAGTTGGCTTACAGTCTTCTGGGGTGAAAGGTATTATTATTTCTTTAACTCAGACATAAATATAGCTGTATTATTCTGTATTATTGTACTTCAGCCCAAAATGCAAACACACACACACACGCACCCACAATGTTCTCTGAACAGATGATACCAGGGATTTCCTCATAAGCTCTAATTTGTATAATAGTAAGTGGCACCTTTTAGCTGTCAGGTATTATTACTTTGGTCAGTCTTGGATGAAGTAATCCTTTAATGATTGTAATTCTCAGTGCTGAGAGACTGAGGTTATACCCATGGCAGTAAGGGAGAGCTTTAATAATGCCGCCTATGTTCTTCATCACAGAGTGAATCAATCATCCATTTCATAGTATGACCCTGGAATGGTCCTCTAATTGATGTAGCACACATCATTGTGCCAGTGGAGTACTGATGTATGGTATATACACCTCCAGTCCTATAGGTTAAGCTTCAGTGTCAAAGTAGGTAAAGCATTGGTTAGAGGAAGGACACTAATTAGGAATAGGCTATATACTATTGTGTAATTATTTCTAAGTCCAGACCAACTCTCTGCAATAACTGCATACTTTATAACCAGCTTCAAAATAATACGCATTAAGATGCGTTTTGAGCTATCTTTATTTTTACAGATGAGATAGCAGTTTGTAAGCAACTCAAAATTGTTTACAGTAAGTCAGCTTGATGCTAACTGGCAGTTATGTTGCAATTATCCCACTTATTATCATATAAAGTCCCTTCTGAAAGTACTGGAACAGCAAGGCCAATTTTTTTTGGTCTTTGCTTTACACAGAAGACATTTGGGTTTGAGCTCAAAAGATGAATATGAGACGTCAGATCGGAATTTCTGATTTGTTAAACAGATCTGTTAAACAGCTTAAAACCTAGCATCTTTTGTTTGAACCCACCCATTTGGCAAATGATGAAAAATATTGGAACATGTGATTTACAGATGTTGCTTGCTGCCCAAGTGAGCCCTGTTAAATTGATTGTTTAAACAATTAATAGCTCTGAATGTCTACTCTTGATTTGAGCCCTAGGTTTTGTCTGTGAAGACTGTGTTTGCTGTTAAAAAGGATAAACCAACATGAAGACCAGCGAGATATCTATGGGAGAAAAGCAGGCCATTTTGAAGCTGAGAAAAGAGGGGAAATCGACGCCATTGCAAAAGCATTGGACATAGCTAATATGACAATTTGGAATGTCCAAGACATCAAACAGGTCAGCCAAGAAAAACATCAACAAGCTGATGACAGAAACATGGTGAGAGCTGTGAAGAAAAGCCCTAAAACAACAGTCAGTGACATCACCAACAACCAATCACAGGGCAGGGGTGAAGGGATCACAATAAACCATTCAAAGAAGACTGAGAGCAGAAATGTCGAGGCCATACCACAAGATGCAAATCACTCATCCGCAGTAAGAAAAGAAGAGAAGAATTTTTCCTTCATAACGGGCTTAGCTTTTTCAGACAGGCATTGGAATGAAAGACTGAACATATTATATACATTCACCTACCACTTTATTAGGAACACCTGTATTCCTTCTCATTCATGCAATCACCCAATCAGTCAATCATGTGGCAGCAGCTCAAAGCATAAAATCATGCATAAAACTGTGACAGGAAGCCAGCTTTCTCACAGCAATGACTAAATGTTCCACCGCCCCGGATCAAACAGTTCTTCAGCTTGACCATAACATACACGGTTTCTAAGGAAAATGTTCTTCCTTCACTGAAATAGTCCATTAGAGGATGTGAATTAAATAGCAGATACTGTAAATGAAAGCTCTTCCCACTGAAAAAAATGTGTGTTTCCAGGCAACTGTTGAATGCATTAGTGTTTTAAAGTTGTTTCCTAAATCTTTTAAACTTTGCCTTTAAGTTTCCACTTATTGATTCTAATTTAATCTCCAACATTCAGAAGAACATTGCTGAAGGTCAATACTTTGCATGAAAGGCTTTGCTTTTTTTCCTTTTTTTTTTTTTTTTTTTTAGGAGAAATCATTTTAGGAGAAAACATTCATGCTTCCTGTACTGGTTCATCTGTACCAGTGAGTGTTTTCGGGGGGAAGGACCCAGATCTGGTGAGATGCACATTTACAGATGTGCTACAATTGTTGCCTAAGCAATCACAGGAAACAAGAGCCATTGTTAACATACAACATAAATGCTATTTGATAGCAACCCTGTCAGTCATGTGTTATCTGTGTAATAGCACATTGAATGGCTAGAATGGCAGTAGACAGTTGTTTAGACAGGTCGTAAGATGATGTGAGCCAAACTTGGTGAAGACTGGACAAAATTTAGAGGAGAATTAGCCAAAATAGCAGTTAGTTGTGAGAATTTTTAGCATCTTATGGTAACTTTTGACCAGTAGGTGGCTCTGGCATGAAGTTTGTTACATATCCTCAGGTCATGGCCCTAAGGATGCCTACCAAGTTTTGTGTCAGTGTACAAAGTCGTTCACTTCCTGTTTGGCGGCTTCACTATCAGATTCATTGGCCTATTAAGGGCAATCTGTTTGGAGTATTCACAATTCTCTTGATAACGTTTGTGAGGGTTACTCTAAAGATGATGTATGCCAAATTTGGTGATGATTGGACAAACTTTATAGGAGGAGTAACAAAAAAAATCAGTTTTTGACTAAATCCAAAATGGCAGAAAAGGAAATTAATATCACAGGATGTGTTGAACTCGGCTCGACCAAGGGAATCCAGGGTTATGAGGATAAACGTTCTTCTAAATTAGGCCCAAATTTGACCCAATGGTGGTGACAGAGCGTTGGCTTCACTTGGCCAAAATTTTCTCAAAATGTTCCTTAGACCCTCCCCAATAAGTGTGCCAAATTTCACAACTTTTTTTACCGGATGTTTCTATGTGCTGCCATAGACATCCTAGCCAGAAGAAGAAGAAGAAGAAGAAGAAGAAAAGGTAGAGTAACAATAGGGTGCCTATGCACCTTCAGTGCTTGGGCCCCTAATAATAAATAATGTATAAGTATAATAAATTAAATAAATAATAACATAACCATAGAAAAAATTCCATTAATACAAAATAATAATAATGTATTTGGCAAAGTAAGGAATTGTAGCTCAGAAAAAAAAAAAACCTATTAAAAAACTTAAACTCGAGTTGAAACTTGTAACTCAAGATTTCTGACCTCCGACTAGGAAAAACCAAAGTAAATACCCCACCAATTTGGAATTCTTACTCGGAAATTCGGGAAGGTCTCCTCAACCAGCAAAATCAGATCAACCTGGCTTCTCACGGCATCAGCATTTTTATCCTTGCGTCTATTATATTAAGACTTAAGTCGAAAGTACATATCTATTATACAGAACTCTATCATGTAAACTCTTTGATATACGTGCGTGCGACACAATCAAATGCTGACACTTTTCTCAGGAGACTATATAGTGTTGCATAAGCACCTAAGGTGAAGCAGATTTATTAGCTCCAGTCTCTTAGCTAAGATGATGGTGGTTGTCTCTGCACTCATGCCTCGAGGGGAAAGGCACTGCAGTGCACACACGAGGTTGGCGAGTGGTAGGTGGTAGCTTTAAATTAATCATGAGCGACAGGGATGATTCCTATAGGGCTTCGCTCTACGAGAGACAGAGGATTGAGTGTCGCCGCTGCCTGGTGACGGCCGGGTGGTTCGGGCTCTGGCAGGATGTTGCAGCGTTATTGAGGAAAGCACAAGCTCCATGTCATTTGATAGACCATTACTAATTCAACATCGTGACTGTATTATTACAGAGGAGTGCATGATATGTATAAGTTAAAGTACATGTGATCCAGTTTTGTACATGTGTATGAGATATACATATCTAGATAGACATAGATGTAATATTTTAAAGATAGTAAGTAGGTAAGTTGTGACATGATTCGTTGTTTTAAAAATTTAGACCACTGACTGACTTTTGCATGGATCATGAGCTTGTCATTATGAATGGCCTTACTAGCTGTAATTATTTAATGAGGCTCTGCTACTCGGTCATGCCATAATCACATCACAGTGTCTCACTAGAAGGTCTGTAACAGATCCAGACCTGCTTTTAGGCTTTTATGGTAACCACCAGGTGCATGGGGGAAAAAACAATTACCACTCGTCTGTTTTAGCTAAGATTTAGACACTAGTTAATTTAGATACCAAGTTTAGATACACACTTTGTTTCTTCCTATAGGAAAAAGATGATTAAGTTATGTAAAATGATTAATAAGAAAGTGTTTCTATGTGATAGGTACGATCACTTTCTATATCATTACTATTAAAAATTGTTTATCTGACACTGATCTTAGATTTCTGATCTGACTGATCCATTTCGCTCTAGGTATATTTAATCTGTTTTTTTTTTTAGTCAAACTTTTCTGCCTTTTTCTCTTTCAGCGACATTTCGGCTGAAACTGTTTGGTGGCGTACCTAAAAAATAAAGTAAACTGATGTTCACTATATACTTGTTTAATGTCAGTGATGTCAAACATACATTGATAGAT
This sequence comes from Ictalurus furcatus, assembly GCF_023375685.1. Taxonomy (NCBI): domain Eukaryota; kingdom Metazoa; phylum Chordata; class Actinopteri; order Siluriformes; family Ictaluridae; genus Ictalurus; species Ictalurus furcatus. The sequence goes on from NC_071269.1 coordinate 5,126,834, forward strand.
TTTGATTTGCTTACAAATCATAATCGAATACAGTTCAATACAGACCCCAGTAGGTCAGTTAATAGTTTCCTTGTATCTTGTGTTCTCTTCATTATGTTGACATTTGCATGGTAATGCTAATGCCCTCCAAAGGGGAATTTCAAATTTCATAAAAATGTCTGAAAAATGTGCGAACGAATTCTTATTTAAAAAATGCAAGTCTATCAATATATATATTTTTTTATATTTGAATAATTATTGCTTTGCTTCCAGGTCTTGTAATTCTGTGTCCTTTTTGGTATAAGATCAGCTCTATAACTCGTATCTCTCATAACTTTTATATAAAACGTCTCATTTCTGCTCACCTTCTGTACTGTTTATAAGTTTTCCATCTGGTGGTCAGAATTCTGCAAACTTTCAATCTAGAACCTCTAAAGGTTACGTTCTATCTAGAACCCTACAACAATTTTTTTGATCTCAACAATTAGACTGCTTTCAAGAAATTATGAACCAATTAACTATCCCCAAAAACCTGTGCGTGGTTAACTAGCCCAGGGGTTTCGAAACTTTTGTAGCCATTTAACCATAAAAACCAAACAAATAAATAAATAATACTCAGTACAGATGTACTTTCTTTTCTGAATATCATACAACAATTCAAATATTAGACACAATTAAATAATTTATTGGAGCCATAGACTTATTGGGGCCATAGACTTTTTTTTTCCTTCCTGAACTTCCCACTCACAGAACACATTTTTATAAAAATTCAAGTTGACATTATTCACTAGCTTACTTGTTATTCAGTTAGTGAGGTTTAAATGATTTCTACCGACCCCCCTGGCTATGCTTCATGGACCCACTTTGAGAACCATTCATCTTTGATGATGTCCTTTTAAGCTGAGGCTTAAAGTGCATACTTAGTATTCAGAAAACTGACCTTATTTTCCACAGCAAACGTGAAAAATGACATTTTTGCGATCGTTTCTTTCTTTATACTTGTATCTATCCCATATCCAAATGCCTGCACAGCTAAAAAAAAAATAATAATAATAAAAATGAGTGCCGGCATCTGTGGGCTGGTTATATTTACTCGTTTGGCCTCATGAAAAAAAGTGAGGCTGAATGCAATCCAAGCAGCAATACTGCAACTCGAGTGTAAAATATCTCATATGAGTCATGAAGAAAAGAAAGTTAAGCGCTCCACATTGTTTAATCAATGTGATCATTGACTTGACAGTTTTGTACTTGTATTTGTTGCTGTCTTCAGGCACATCAGCTACAAACCCACTCACCTGCCAAGAACGTTTACAGAGTGATCACGTCTCTTTCAGTCAGCCCTTTGTTGTTGAAGAGACTCAACGTGCGTATCATCAGGGCTCTACAGATGGTGCTATCCATTTTAACAGATGAAGCTGTCGGTGATCTCCTAGAGTCAATTAATAGTGGACAGGGTTTAATGTGCTTAGGGCTGGAAGATGTTTTCTGTGTCTATCACATGCATAAAACATGTTGCATGCTGTAGAATGTGCGTACTTGCACGTGTGGATGTGAATCATATCGTCTCAGGGAGTTTTTCCTTGCCACTGTTGCCTCTAGCTTTAACCTCAATAGGGTATACATTTATACATTTCAAATTGATATATTTCTGTAAAGCTGATTTGTGATAATGTCCGTAGTTAAACGTGCTACACAGATTAAATTGAATTGTATTGAATAGAGATGTGGAAAAGAAAAGACTTTCATAATGAAATGTGATGAATAATTTGCATGAATAATCATGTTTACTGGAGACACAAATCCATGTAAGCATTATTGTTGAGATAATATATTACTTTATTACTGAGATAGTATATTACTTTATTGTTGAGACAGTAAATTATTTTATTAATTAGATAGCATATTATTTTATTATTGAGACAGTATATTATTTTATTACTGAGATAGTATATTACTTTATTACTGAGATAGTATATTACTTTATTGTTGAGATAGTATATTATTTTATTATTGAGATAGCATATTATTTTATTACTGAGAAAGTATATTACTTTATTACTGAGATAATATATTACTTTATTTTTGAGATAGTATATTACTTTGTAGTGGAAATAAAAATAAGCTTATGAGAAGTTTATTATTATTATTATTATTATTATTATTATTATTATTATTATTATTATTATTACTACTACTACATATATGTAGTATATAAAATAAAATTAAAAACTATAAAAATGTATAGTATATTTATTTATAATTATTCCTAATGCTTATATATCATAAAATTAATATTTATATAGTGTATATTTCTGTATTTATTATTATTATTATTATTTTGTTGTATTATTTATCGTGGGGCACAGTGGCTTATTGGCTAGCACTTTTGCCTTGCACCTCCAGGGTTGGAGGTTCGAATCCCACCTCCGCCCTGTGTGCGCGGAGCTTGCGTGTTCTCCATGTGTTTCAGGGGTTTCCTCCCTCAGTCCAAACATGCATTGTACGCTGATTGGCATCTCTAAATTGTCCCTAGTGTGTGAGTGTGTGTGTGATTGTTTCCTGCGTTGGTTTGGCACCTTGTCCATGGTGTCTCCTGCCTTGTGCCCCGAGTTCCCTGGGATATGCTCCAGGCTCAATAAGTGGTACAGAAAAAGGGATGGATGGATATCATTATTTTATTCATTTCTGCAGGTTGCAGCTCAACACGTAACTCAATCGCTAATTTCATCACAGCCTTATTAAACAGCATCAACCTTACTGCACCGTCCGTAAGCTTTAGTGGAAAATACAATTCGTTTTTCCTCGAAAAATTAAACTGGAAGTAATAAATCGGAGTTATGCAGCTAGATCGAGGAAGCACATGCTCTTTGATCGTGTGTGGGATGCTCAGACCTGCCATCCTCCTCCACAAAATTAAACTCATCCTCAACTTTGTTGCGAATTCTCTGCATGTCTGCGTGCGTGTGTGTGTGTATGTGTGTGTGTGTGTGTGTGTGTGTGTGTGTGTGTGTTCGAGACAGCTAGAGAAGGAGGAGGAGGAGGAGGAGGAGGAGGAGGAGGTGGTTACCATGGCAACAACTTTGGCAGCACTCACCTTCAGCATACAGTACTCGGTGCCAGGAGTGTGTTACCATGTGCTATCCCAGCTTCCTGCGGGACCGTCATTTCACACAACAAACCCTCGCACACACTCGAGTCTGTCAGCTTCTGCTAATGATGACAGGGATCACAAGAAGGGAGCTGAGGGGCTTGTAAAATGAGATCAAATTGATCTGAAAAAAAACCCCATCAATCATCCTGAGAGTATAGATTTTTTTTATAGATAGATAAATGCTCCTGTACTGTTCTTACACTGGAGTACAATGAAATAGCAGTCATTTAAGACATAATTAACCACTATTATAACTATTCTACAGCGTGCGACAGAAAAAGAAAATCTGAAAAGAGACCTCTTAGCTCTGTAACAGAAATGAGATTTAAAAAAAAAAAAAGGAAACCAAGTCGTATCCTATTTGGCTTTTTAATACGGCAAAAGTCGGCAGTTATCTCACGCTTTAATCACAGGAAAAAATCAATTCTTTGGCTCATTCAAGTTCACCTAATGAATTACCTCCTAAAGAGTTATATTTGCGACAAAGATATCTTGCTACGTTAAGACAAACCTTTAAACATTTCCTACTAGTCAAAAAATTGCTGCCATAAAATTCATTTCTAAAGGAACTTACTTTATAATGTGCAGTAAAAACATTCCAAAAAAAGTGTACTTTCTATTTTAGCAGTGTTCATGAAAACTTTTTATAATGAAATCTGAATCATCTACCAGCCTCATTATCATCCTTTAATAATTCAATGACTGATCCAATTATGTGAAACAAAGCCTTACATCCTGCAGGCATGATTTGCATGAATAAAACTGAGTTCGAGTAATGTCTGTCTCACTGCAATGTTTGTTTCTGATCAAAACCTAATGACTTTGCGATAGTAAGCCTGCCTGCTGATCTCTGTAATACGATTTCTTAAGTAAATGACGCACGAGAACGTACAGTAAATAATCGAGTCAATTACGCCACGTACAAAGTAGGAGTAAATCGATACGTCAATTATGTTTTTCAGCAAGTTCAGATCTCTACGTGTTAAAGTGTTAAACTAAACCTCGCCACAATTGTGCATCGAGTACAGTTAAAGGCTGTGGGGCACGGTACGTTGGAGTAAAATGCCACATAAAATAGTGTTTTGTTTATAAAGTGTTAAATGATTCTGTGTAAATGCTGTTGGTATCAGTGTGAACGAATAGCTGCTATAATATTGCCTTCAACTGGCAGAAACGGGATTCTGCAAATGTAATACCTGCTTTTTGGTAGTACTAATTTGCAGACACAATTGCTGTGTCTGAAGGGCTGCACAGTAAATTACACTGCAGGTGCTGAAATAATATATTTGCATAGACACCACTATGTATTTAGCACTTTTGGTGCTTTTGGTGTAGATCACACGTTCTATTATGCTAGTTTAAAACTCAAGCTTGGATCGTTTTCTTGAGGATGTTCTCAAGTTTAAATGTGTCTTCCAGACTTTAAATATCCATTATTCAGAAGACTACTTCAGGTCAAAGGCCATTTTTTTTTTTTGCATTTGAGCGTTGTCTCAGAGCAAACATTCCCGTCAGGTATATGATAATGCATGAGAACTCAGTTTCACCCCATGCAAATGCATGAATTGTTTTATCTATATCTATGAGAAGTTTTGCTTTTTTAAATTCTCTATCACTTTTTATCCTCGTCCAAGCTCTCTACAAATTCACAGGAAGGGATTTTGTTGGATTTTTGGATTTATAAACATCATTCATCGGAAATCCAATAAAAAAAAAACCCTGCCCCATATAATCTCTATTAAAAACACCTCAAATATTGTGTAGGTCCCCCTTGTGCCACCAAAACAGCTCTGTCCTATCAAGGCATGGACTCCACGAGACCTCTGAAGGTGTGCTGTGGTATCTGGCACCAAGACATTTAATCCTATAAGTCCATCTCTTCCTCAGTTAAGTGACACACACGCATCCGATCGTCCACATGATGTTAAAGAAAACGTGATTCATCAGACCAAGTTACTTTCTTCCATTGCCATGGTCCAGTTCTGATGCTCACGTGCCCATTGTATATGGTACATCCCACCCCTTGATAGGTGCCACTGTAACGAGATAATCAACGTTCTTCACTTCACCTGTCAGTGGTTTTAATGTTATGGCTGATTGCTGTATGTTTGTTGTTGGTGCAATTCAATTCTTTTCTATCTACAGTAAATACAGACACATCGAAGCTCCATTCAGAACCTAGAGACGATTGTAGTGTGTTAGATTCAAAGTCACATAGCATTTGAAACTTTTTTGAGCCAATTTTGCTTCTTAGCTCCTGGCCACAGATGCATGTGGTATCAGTGGGATTCGAATTTGGATACGGTGCACGATATGGTGAATGCTTTTCTGTCGCCCCTAAAATGTTTGTTTAGCTGTGAAAGCAAAGAGGGAGCAGTTTTTCTCTGGTTGGATGAAGAAGAAAAAAAGCTGGTGTTCTGACATGCACTGAGTCATCAGTCCACTGGGCAATGACAAATAAAAAAAATAAACCCTGACTTAATCTGCTTGTCCTGTGAGCTCGAGGGGATGATTGTCCACTCCTGCTTTGTGTTAGCAAAACGGTTAATGGTGCCCAAAGTCATGAGAGAGAGATCCATACTGAGCCGCACTGGAGGTGAAATGGATTCAACAGCACTGTCGTTGTAATTCTCCTAGATGGAGAAACGATCATATAAACAGCTCTTCACCTATTCTGCCCCTGAAACGATGCCATCCTTTTAAATGCATCATAATGAATGAATTAGGGGAAAATGAGCACAGCTGAAGTGTCTCCCTTTGTGGTAAAATGTTTCCATGGCAACCACCGTGCATGGGACATTGGTTTCAGGCTAGACAAATAAGTGTTATATATCGCTTTTGCACACAATGTGTTGTGTAGGCTTACAGTAAAGCAGAAATCATGCTCATTCTTCTACTTTAATACAAAGAAGTACCACTGTAGCAAGAAAATATAGATCACTGCTAACACTACTAGTGCAAGACGCTAATGACCTGCTAATAAGCTGATACATGCTAATACTGCTCATTGTACGGTACATAATGGATATGCTAAACCTATACTTATAAGTTATGCTGAACCACTTCTAAAATCTTTCACAAGTGGTGCTGTTGGATGGAGCCTGAGGGACACTGGGACATAAAATAGATGCTTAACACCATTTCTCTAGAGTCTTGAGAGGCTCTTGAGAGCGTTCGGTGCTAACATTGAATAGAGGGCTGCTGATTAACTGAGAACGAGTGCTGAATAATTGAGCAATTTGATGACCAAGTCCGGGTGTTGGTTCAGGGGCCTAAGAGAAAGCTAACAAGCTAATTTGGGGTACTTCTCTGTTGCCATGGCAACCAACTCCAGCTCACACTCATGAGGAAAGATGGCAGGAAGTGGATTCGCATCACACTCTTCTCAGGGGCTAGCAGATGTGGACATAATATGGTCTTTAATTCTTTATTTTCAAAATGTTGAGTAACATATGTTTAGTTATAGAGTTCCAGAGCTATAGCTGTTTTCACCCTATTCGTTGAATTTTGAATTTTTAAAAAATAGATTTTACACATGGTATCAAGAACAGTGATGCAGACCTGCCAACCCCGAAGTGAAATAATGAGTAGTACGTAGAAGTAGTAGTATAATAGGAGTATGGCTTGTTTAATGTTACACGTGGAAACTGTAAAATAGTTTCACACAGCTGACTTTTTTCACTTTTGTTTAGTCTTTAATTCAGTTAAAATTATCTGCCTTTTGGACTAAAACTGACAATTTCCATCTGGAATTTTTCTGTGGCCAACCAATGTAAAAGAACTCAAAACATTGTCCATTTACCTTGAAGGAAGGCAAGAGTGCCACAACTTTCAAGCCTGAAAATCAAGTCAAGACGACAGCACCAGCCAAAACATTACTAGTGTGAGATGGGGGGCAGTGGGCGGGGCTTCCAGGGGTGTCAATTATGCTGCGTTTGACTTGACTCAGAATTGGGAAGTAAGGCTGTAGGACTCGAGTCCAGTCTTGAGATGTTTTCTGTATTGATCAGCCGTAAGATTAAAACCACCTGCCTAATATTGTGGGTTCATTCCATCTCAAGTGGTCCAATGCAGATTGCTCGCCTATTTTTAATTTTCCTAATTTTTTGGAGTGATTACCTCTATGTACTGTCATTGCAAAATCACCAGTTTTTTTTTTTATCATTATTTAAATGTTTTTTTAATTTTACTTCGTTTAACTACGACGGCCATCTTTGTGTCATGGCGAACAACAAATGTTGGTTATACATCTGTCTATGGAAACCTCACTATTTTGGCTCAGGATTCCTTGGAACAAAAACTGATCTCTAGAGTACATTACAAGGTAATGTACATATGAAAGATGTACATATATAAAGATTTTGCACATTCGTATTTTTTAGACTTAGAACTTAAGTCCAAATGTAATGCTGAGGATTGCACACAGTTCCACATTTAGGGCCAATTTATAATGGGAAGTGTTCGAGTCTCAGTCTTAATTTTTTTAGAGGGCACATAGGTAAGTATAATGTGCATGCAGAACATTTCAGGTTTGAGACTTCTCTTAATTTTTTTTTTTTTGTGGGTGAGAAAGTGCAATACACGAAAATTTTCCTCACTTTCGGGTTTAATATCTCTGGTAGGGGACCAGATACGAACCTGAAATTTTCACAGAAATAAGTCCTCTATAGTAGCAATCTGCCTTAAAAATTGTTTGTTTGAGATTGGAGGTGAACTCTGCAGGACAGTTGACCCCAAAGGCCAGATTTGAAGAACCAGCCTGAACTATTATGTTTGTACAGGTGTACAGTTGGTACGCGGTTTGTATATAGTACTGTAGGTTAAGCACAAATTATGACTTTTAGCATGTGTCTATTAAAGTGCGGTCTATGTCTATAAGCCCTGAATATCACTCCCCTTTGGAAATTTGGCACTTTTCCTCCCATTTTGTGGACTCAAATAAAAAAATAAAACGGCCTTCTGTGTTGACTTCATTTAGATTTCAACAAGTTTGTCTTGATATCTGCCAAATTTCATGTAGTTGGGAAAAAATATTTCTGGCCGATCCAGAACTTAAATCCAAAACATGGCTTCCCAGATAATACAGTTTCAAAAATATTGTTCACGGGACTGAAAAAGTGTGATGTTGGAAATTCTGCAAAAACAGACTTTTGGTTTTATTAAAAAAAACCAAAGAATGAACAAAATCTGAGACATGAAGCTGATTATTAGTGGATGATAAAAGATTAGTTATGGAGAGCTTAAATGTATCGCAAGGCCAAAATATAGATTTGTAAAGTATGCTGCTTGATTGTGGAAGAAAAAATTAGAAGCACGACATAAAATCAGTCTCACAAGTGATCATTTGTATTGATTTTTTATTGTGTATTCACATTTTGATGGTCATACTTTCCATGATCAACGTAGCCCTGTTAAACGGTAAGAAGTGCAACATTTACTATATGTAATATTCAGGAGTTTTGAGGTCTGTCATTCCAAAAGTTACTGCGAGTACACCAGTTTCACCGCCACACAGCGAGGCACTTCAGCCCGTCTCATGCAAAAAGCAGTTAGAAAAGCCCTGAAAAACGGACAGGACGGCCAGGCTCGCGGAATTTCACAGTACGCAGAGCACAAAGCACAGCGACAAAGCTCGACTGGCATACTTTTACAAGATTTGGCACAAATTGTGATCATAAATATCCTGTACAGCAGAGAGTGGCGACCACGTCTGAAAGTGCTAGAACTACAGCTGCAAATAAGCCAGTTTTACAAACTGTTTCTCTGTACAAAAGTTAGCGATTCACTTTTTACGCTGCTCAGGCAGTTCAGCAACAATAAGTGTTACGATTAGCAACATCAAAAAGTTAATTAAAAAAAACAAAACAACTGTCATCAGTTTATAGAAATGTTTGCTCAGTCTTTTAGTGCTGCAAAAATGTATATAATAATAATAATAATAATAATAATAATAATAATAATAATAATGATAATAATAATAATAATAGATTTCCTTAAAATGAAAAACACATCACTGAAGTAATTCACAGTTCCATTGTGCACAAGATGTTCAGATACAGAATGAAAAAACAAAGAGAGAGCGAAAGGGAAAAAAAAAACAAACAAACAGGAAAAACATAATATAACAGTTACCATTAGTCTGTGATTTTGTGCTTATTAATAATCAATGCATTCTCACAATACAACGGTACCTTCACCACTAAGGATTAACAAGTAGTAATATTAGAGTGATCTCAACTCATAAACTGGGGGGTGGGTGATCAAAAACATGCCCTCGGGAGGAATCAGTGGGTCAGACGTTAGCGTTCTCCGTGTGAGAGCCTGCACCGGTGCTGCTCTCCTCATCTCATGTGCTGTGCTGTGAAATTCAACCCATACTGCATAGCACCAAAGAAGTGCTGTTTCACGCAGGGGTGAGCGATTCTAACATGAAAAAAAAAACGTCCCCTTTTTTTTTTTTTCTACACTTTCGTCGGTGACTTCTCCGTCGTGTTTTGGAGCACCTCGTCAAGTCTGTCATCTTCTATGACGACTGGAAGAAAAGAAGAAAAGAAAAAAAAAAAGGTGGGAGAGAAGACGTCTGATTAGGTCTTAATGAAAATACTAATGATTTTCCTCAACAACAACAATACATACAGGTTATATAACTAGTTGAAAGTATTGAATTATTTTTTATAGATGATTTGAATGAAGTTAAAGACATTAGAAGGATAACACGAGGATACGACACAGTCCGCTCCGCACTGTTCCAATCCCATCATCACCAGCTTCAGCTCGCTCTCTTCTCCTACGTACAGGTATTATGTAATCCACCTAAATCCATCCCTCGACCTGATATTATCTTTCCAGACATTACACCAACCACGGATGAGCAAATATGAATAGATGATAACAATGTGGGCAGTAAAAACAAGCAAACCAACACAGATCACGTTTCTACAGATAAACATCTAGGCACAGATGCTTAAAGATACACCAGAATAATGCATACACATAGATAGATGATGACATGACAGAATAGTATAAAATAACACACAATGCAAGCCTTCAAGGACAAATCAACCCTGAATGGCTTCAGCGGTGTACAAATTAAAACTCTGAGCTGACTTTCCTACATTACCCACAATGCTGTTTGATGATGGTGCCACAGGGATTTAGCCTCTTGCTCTAATCCATGTCTACCTAAAGAGAGTGATGCAGCGGCGGTTTAGTGCTTTCAAAAGGATCAGCTTCCAAAGCTTTTACTCGAACACTGACATCGACGTGATCACGCTCGTCATGGACCCGAGTCTCTCTCACAACTCGGCGCGACCGTGTCGTATTGCTGCACTGCATTCTGGAACTTTGTGTCCAATGAGTTCTCATTAACATGACATGGAACGGGCTGGCACACAGGCAACGTATTTGCCTCACAGCTCCAGGGTTCCCGCTTTATGTTCTCCACATGTTTGTGTGGGTTTCCTCTGGGTTCTCTGGTTTCCTTCTCTGAAACATATGTTTGAGATTGTGCCCCCCCCCCTTCCTGTTTTTTTGCGATTGTTGCAGCCGAAAATGCTGGCTTTTGCTGCGGCTTCTCCTGACAACCCCCCCCGCAAAAAATTTACGATGCAATTTACGTTGTTTTTTGTGCTTATTTTTTTGGTGGGAAACTACTTGAATTGTTGATGGTTTTTCGCCGTGATGTTGGTTGGTAAACGAGACCTTTTAGCTGTACTCACGTTCGACACACGTGAACCAAAGAGGGCTTCGGCTGAACGCGCGTCGTGATGATGTCACATGACGCGTCTCGGCCCAAACCTGCAGAAAGTCTGCAGTAATTCTGAGAAATTACAAACGCCTTAGAATATCGCGAAGTTTGCTCAATTTTGCGTTCATTTCTGTGATCACGAAGTCCCAGACGGACCGGATAAACTCCACTGTAAGTGCGCTAGTGATAACCGATAACAGTGTCCCTCTGTGACATCAGAGCGGGACACGATCATAACTTCATACGTGAATAACGGAAAAACAAAATTGACAAACGAGTTAAAACCAGAATTTATAAACATCTCACACATTTTTCAGTCTAATCGTATGAAAGGGACTCAGGGTGGACTTCTCCTTTAAGGGGCTAACTGGGTTTACCTGGAAATGTTCAGCTGAAATGAACTTTAAAAAGGTACAGCTTGTGTGAAACTCTTGAAAGTCTCCTCACCTCGTTTGCTTCGTCCAATCTGTCCGAGTTTTGGAGGTCTTTTGTTCTGTGTGGAGCTGAAGAAGTTGTTGGTGTTGTGCAGGCGGCAGGTGAGAGACATTTGCTCCTCGTCTCCATCGTTACCGTACCGACTTATATTTTCCTCGTAAGGCAACACCTGCGACATGATTCTCTCTCTCCGTCTAAACCCAAAGTCAACAAAAACATATATCTTAAATTCAAATAAAATAAATGAAAATATCAAACAGACCAACAAAATAGATATACATATATATTTTTTTTATTATTATTATTTACCAGCGAACCTCTTTAGGTGTTTCGGCCAGAGCAGGTCCTATAGTCAGAGAAACCACGTGGTGCACAGAAATCACACCAACACGAAATACGCCCTCCCACGCACGGATTCGCCAGACGTACTGCCAGCCAGCCAATCAAATTCGCTTCGTGAGGATTCTAACCCAATTGCAATACAAGTAGGCGGGATCTCACGAACCGATCCAATCAGCGCTGAAGGACTCGGATTCTTTCAGGAGAATAAATTCAGCACAACACGTATGCGTGTCCGAAATGGTGCCTCCCTATTCCCTACAAATACAAAGTGCACTATGTTTAATCTTTACTAGTTAGGGCACATCGTTTGCACACTGTACATCTGTGTGGGATTTTATTTTCTATCCACTAAGCTTTCCAACGCTTAAGAAAAAAAAAATAGAAAAAAGAAAACTATTTTTTAAATAGTGCACTAGGTAGTGTATACAGCGTGATTTGGGACACGTGGGTTGTTTTCGGACCATTTCAAAGTCGTAACACAGCTGATGGGGGAAAAAAACAGCTGATGGGAAGGGAAAATCAAGCCGAGATTAGATCAAGCTGAGTTTCTCTTATTACTGTGTGAACTGCACTTTTTTAAAAATGTATTTTTTATTTTTTCGATATTACTATCTGCAAGATGCATGTTTTGTTTTTCAAAAACTGATCTTGTTGATCAATTTGCAAAATACAGCCTTTTGGAGTTTTGTGACAATTTGCACAAGAATTAAGAAATAGGCTTTAAATCAATAAAAAAAGTTATTTTTTAATGCGTTTGTAAATACATCAAACCTTTAAATAAAGTGTAAAATTATAATTATAAGCATATTATGCATCATCATTTTAATTCAAGATATTATAGCTTATTCGGACATTCAAACAACCTTGTAATGGGTCCTCATCTCGTTTATTCATTATTTTGTTAATGTTGCATAATTTCTCTGAGGAGTGCGAGTTTACACTGGTGGGAATGTTCCAGATGTTCTGCAATAAGCTGAAACGGATTAAAATAATGCAAAGCCTTTTTAAACACAGTTTAAATAAGTAAATAATTAAATCCTTTTTCTTTTTTGTTCTTTTTACAAACAACGTTACAAAGACCGCTATTGCAACATTAATAATAATAATAATAATAATAATAATAATAATAATAATAATAATAATCCATCCATTTTCCCTACTGCTTATTCTACACAGGGTTGCAGGGGAGCCTGGAGCCTATCCCAGGGACCTCAGGGCACAAGGTTGGGGACACTCTGCACAGGGTGCCAACCCAGTGCAAGGCACAATCACACACACAGATTCACACACTATGGACAATTTGGAAATGCCAATCAGCCTACAAGACATGTCATTGGACAGAGGGAGGAAACTGGAGTACCCAGAGGAAACCTCTGAAGCACAGGGAGAACACAGGGTGGAGGCGGGATTCAAACCCCCAACCACAGAGGTGTGAGGCAAACATGGTGACCACTAATAATAATAATAATAATAATAATAGTACATATGTATTACATATGTTCATACATACATACATAGCCTTCCTTGCCCAAGTATTCACCCCCTTGAAATTTTTCCACGTTGTAGTGTGACAGCTTGGAAATGAAGTTTACTTTGTTGGGATTATGTCATAAATATTCACAAAATACAGTCTCCAAAATAAAGGTATCAAACTGTACTTTCCTGGTTGCTGCCATGGTACCATCAAGGTACATTTTTGTATGTATCTATCACCTGGGAAGGTGCATGTGTTACCTTTAACTAATTTTTAGAGTAAAGCTTTAAAAGGTTTAAAAAAGTTAAAAGTGGTAGTTTAAGGTCAAATTATGTACCTAAATAAAATTAAAAAATTAAAAATACTATATTCACATTTCCAGTTCAAAGATAAATAATAAAAGTACAGATGATGTACCATGCCAGCGACAAGAAAAAAAGTAAATAGTCTGGTACCTTTATTTTCTGAGAGTGTGGCCTTACAATTTTCAAGTGAAGTGGTTCTACACTGGAGTGGTTCAAATCCAAGAACTTGAATGTCAGAATGTCCGAGTCAAAACCCAGACCTCAGTGCGATCGTGTTAGAATGTTAGCGATATACTGCGTATCAAATAATACAATACAAACAATACAAGTTTATCTCAATTCCAGGTTATAACAGTAGCTATAAAATGTGCTAAACTTCAAGGGGAGCGAATACTAATGCAAAGCCCTTCATATAATAGATAGACAGCGCCCTCTTCTGGTGAGGTTTTGTCTTATGTAGAAAACCCTTCATCACAAACATTACACTGAAATACATTTAAAAACAACAACAACAACAATATATATTTTATTTAGAAAAGCAGTTTACCATTTTAGATTCCTGTTTGGAAATCAAATCATAATCGCCATGGAAACACTGATAAGCCTTTCTCTTCCTCTCAACTGACCCCACCCCTACTGTTGCCTTTTCAAGGAAAAGGGGGCAGGGCTGAGGAACTGTGTTAGGACTGCATTACAAATTGCACCTTCAAACAATGTTTAAACCAAAAAATAAAGTAGGGTGGTGATTAGTAAGGGGTGAAATGATAAAGACGAGCCGTCACCACCCCGGCGTTGATGATTTGTCTATAACGTCATGCACTGAAGTGTTTTATTCCTCTTGTACCACACCAATTTTCCAACAATTACATGTTCTATGTACATGTACTTCTTTATTGCTTATAGTTAATAGTTTAATGTTGAGGAACGTCCGTGAAACGAGTTAGTTCCTGTTATCACTTACATTGCAGCAGCTATAAACGATCGTTCTCTCACTTTCTCGAAGGTAACGAGACCAAAAAATTGCTATCGCAACTTCTCCCATTGTGAATTCTTTCCCATGATCCTTACACAGTGCTGACACTGGAGACTCCTTCCATATACAATGTCTTCTTACAGAACGTGTATAGAACACCGTATCAACGATTTGTGGATAGGTTTTCGTTGTTAAATATTGTCTTTTATATCCATTTCTTGTCATTCTTAGATTATCTGAAGTGTCTGCTATACAAGTCCTTGTGCATGTAGTTACTATATCTAGAAACGAGAACGTATTAGAAAGAGTGCGTTGATATAAACCTGTGATTTGCCTTGAAGTCGGCACTACTGTCCAAGCTGCTGATATAGAAAATCGAATCTACATCCCCTGACCAATCAGATACGAGAATTCAGCAGGTCAAACTGACCTTTTTACTGTGTTGTAGAAACGTTAAGCTCCACCCACCATCTGTTAACTACCCGATATGTTTTGGACACTGAGCTGCTACAAACATCGCAACATCTTGAAGGTTACAATCCGATTGGATGTCATCAACAAGGTCTCTACCTCTGGACTTGAAAAAGTGCACACAATCCTCTTTTTTTTTTTTTTAATGAATGTTTGATGTTGGTCATGCATTGTTAGTACAGTTGCTTTTTACTATTTAATTAAGTCACTTGTTGGTGAAAGTCACCAGACTCTCTAACCACAGCTCGACTTCTGTGGGCAAACTTACCCGAGTAAGAAATTTCAAGAGATCTGCACATTGATCTGAAATGACATTTTATTTCCTAAAGAATTCAGCTGAGATTTTATTTATGATAATTAGAAGAAAACTTTATTGAAGCCTTTTATGAATAGAATTTTTTTTTGAAAGAAATGAATTCAAGCATCATCATTTTAAAGCCCTTGAACAACAACAACAAAAAAATTATATCTGTCTAACATGTATATTGTGTATAAAGCCTGTTGTGTCAAACCTTTCACCTATGAATGCATCTGCATTCCCAAATACAAATCTTAAAATTTCACCCAACACCCATGAGATCACAATATCTTCACACAGGTATAAATCACTTTCAGTGCTCAAGCAAAAAACCTCCATGGGCTTTTCTCCTCTTTATAATGGAAGTGTTGTAGTATAATACATAGCTTGTATTCCATCTGAAAGTTTCCTTTTGGTAACAAAGTTGATAATCGACCTGAAAACGTCATAGTGTTCAATTTTCATCTTCTCTCTCGCGCTCTCTGGCTCCCTCTCTCTCTAGCTGCCAGCAGCCAATTAGAGCAGCCCTGGGAGCAGGAACGATTGTTCTAACACTGCTCTGAAACCAGTTAGACCCATCTGCTACTAATAAGTCCATCAAACAATATAACATCACAACAATTTATGTGAAATAAAGCTAAATTCATCAACAAATATTTCCTGATTTTCACCACAACCTTTATTGAGGTATTTTGCTCTACAATTTATCACAATATATTTATCTTTTTAATCATCAGCTCTAATATATATATATATATATATATATATATATATATATATATATATATACACACACATACACACATTTGGTGTTCTGCTTAAACAGAAGGCTTTTAAATAAAGGATTTGGATTTTCACCCAGATTCACTATAGCACCTACCTCCATGTTGGAAATTTGTAATATTTTCAAACAAAATTACACGATTTACTACTCAGGGTTTTCTGTCCGGAGAGCTGATTAGCTGTTGTACAGAGGCACCACGCGGTCTATAGTAGCCCTGCACACGGGGCACTTCTTTGGCACAGGTATCATGCGGTAACACTGCCAGCACGCGCACACGTGGCCACACTGGAGAAAAACACACGAGCGCTGCTGGCTCAGGCACATGACACAAGCTCCGACCTGCACGGCCTCGTCTTCCCCGGCCGTCCTCGTCCTCCTCTGCTCTTCAAACTCGTCCATCATCTCGCGCTCCTTCTTCTTCTCCCTGTGCCAGGTGTAGCGCTTCCACAGCACGTACGCCACCGTGGCGAAGGCTGCCAAACCCATGAGCGCCGTCAGAACTCTCCAGAACCGCACGCTGCTCTTGTGGCTCTCCAGCAGCGTGTCATAGTCCAGGCTGCTCAGGAAGTAGCGCAATCCTTGTTTGGGTGGCTGCAGGCGCACCACGCCGCCATCCATCACCAGCTCGCCCACGCCGGTGATGCTCGCGCCCAGCCGCAGCATTTCCTCCACCTCGGTCACGCCCTGCGGCCGCTCTCCACTCAGGAAATGGCCCACAATGCTGGTGAAGGAGCTCGTGGCTTGGTGGAAGTTCTCGTACGTCTTCTCCAGGACCAGCTCGGCGTCAAGGGGGCGGATCACGCGCACAGTGGCTGTGATGGTGTCGTCGTGTGACGCGAGGTCAAAGGGTACGGTGTTGGTGCGCTGGTGGATGACCTTTTCATAGTCGTACCTAGATTTCAAGCTCGGAAGTCAATTTCAGTACGCACATTTTCTTCACAGCGTTTTGTTGAATTTGTTATGTATAATGAAAGGTATAACGTACTAAGCATGAAACCAAATCCAAAAACTCATATGCAACATATGCGTTTACCAGATATGAGTGGTCCGATTCCACACCATCTTCTTCTCCTTTAGTGTCAGTCTGGCGATCACACCTTGGCAGCTGTCCACAAACTGACTGTTCAAGGTGTCTTTAACAGACCGAACAACCCCTATAGAGAGACAACAGACAGAGACTCAAAATCTTTCTCTCAATTACAGTATAAATTCTGCTGAGGAAATACTCAAGCCCTGATACAGATCGCTAATGAGGCAAAAAATAGAAATAATGTAAAAGACTGAATGGCAAGCAAGAAATCAAACAGCAAATTTAATACATGTTAGCATAAGTAAGGAATAAAACACATGGGGGGGGTGCGCTGTTATAGGAAAATAATCAAGGACATTTGGTTGATTTTCACTAAGTAGCACAATTGTTGTCACACATTTACTCTGATATTAATTCGTACCTTCTATAACAGCGTATGGTATACATTTGCCTGGAGCTTCAGCAAGGATACTCTGCAGATCTTGATCTAATGATATTTTCTTGGCTTCCTGTTAATCAGAATATAATCAGACGCTATTGTAACTGTGCCAGCCGTTCGTCAAAATAAATCCCAATCATTTTTATACTTACGCTTAATCTAGCAGCACTGCTGGCCTTCTTCCTGTACACCGAGTAAAGGAGAGCACTGAGAGCTGAACTGGTGGCCAGGAGCAAAATCTGGCCTGTGGAAGGTATGCCACTTGAGTCCATGTTCCCCTCTGGATTACAGATAAAAGAGAAACCTTATTAATCATAATCATCACGTAATAGTCTCCTGTAAAAGAAAACTAACACTAACAAGCACATTGAAGGTGTAGGACTCACAATATGGGGAATTTTCCACAGTGACACCTTTAGCAACTTTATAAAATGTTTTTATTTATTTATTTATTTTTTAAAAACGACAAATCTTGCTACTTCTTGAACTGATGTTAGTGAAAGTCCTGCACCCGATACGGCTCTTCAGCTCATATCACAGCTGCTGGTTATAGGAGTTGAGAGAGCAGGTTCACTCGAGTCACCACTAGTGTGTAAATCCTGACTGAATTGTGCTTGTGCAAGCTGATGTAGCAAACAGCCAATCAATGACTGCCACTGTTCTCAACAACCAATCACTGATCACCATAGTTCTAAAACGACTAATCCCCACTGTTCTCTATTCTAACTCTATTCTATTTCGAAGTATCTTCAGAACATCTTCCTTCTTCATGTAACACCACCAGATATGCAAATGAGCACTCAATGATTATGCAAATTTAATCCATGATGTCATCTGGCGACTTGAGCATGCATTAGCTACTTTCCCCTGAACCAACACTGATTTTCATGTCAGAACAAATCTGTTATCAGCTGTACAGCTTCAGTTTCAGGTAGATGGCTGAGAAAGAAGAATGAAGTGTTATTTATCCCAACATTTAGATTATATACCGTTTTAACATCATATTATACACGAACCATAACTGCATTTGTGCATAATAACTAGATTATTAGTGTTATTTTAACTAAGTTAGTTGCTGCAGCACACTTTCAGTTTCAGGTATAAGCTACAACAGTCAAATAAGTCACATTTAAATGATTATTGAATAATAATTTACCTTAATACTAACATAAAATGTAAGTCTCAAGCACACAGACTCGGATATATAACTGTATACTTACCTAATAGCTTTAGCTAGCTTGTTAGCTTGTCTTCCTACTGTAGCTGGCTAACTGAAAGCTAGGCTAACATTTCATTCGAGCTGTTTTTATCGTTTACACAAACCTCAGGGCTACAAGGAGAACGACATTTATGTAGAATTTATATTTCTGTTCTTTAACCAAAACACTTATAATGACAAAAATAAATGAATGTCAACAACTCATTATATCTAGTAACTTCCACTTAAACGTCGCCCCTGGCTGGGTCAGTCCCAATTCAAACATGTAGAGTACAGTAGAGAAGCATTTACAATTGTACCGTATAGAGTGCACCTATGTAGAAAACGAGTTGGTTTTTGGAATGCGGCCTTTTTAAAAACCTTCTGTGAAATTTAAAAAGCGGTGTGAATTAACTGCCACCTTGTGGTGTGGAGGATACAATCTTTTCACAGCCACTATTATATCACTGACGATTGGGTTGGATTGTGTTGGATTGGATTAGATTAGATTGGGTTGGATTGGATTAGATTGGGTTGGATTGTGTTGGATTGGGCTGGGTTGGATTGGATTGTACTATATTGTATTGTATTGTTTACCAACTAATTACTTTTTGATACAGTGACAAGCATTTTGTATCTTTTAAAAACTTTTTATTCATTAATTTTTCTTATTTTATATCAGGCACCAAAATTCTATGGAGTGCAAATAATAAGACTGTGTGTGTGTGTGTGTGTGTGTGTGTGTGTGTGTGTGTAGATAAACTATATATATATAAAAAAGTTTGTGCCTTGTAGTTACTTGTTAATATGACAAGGTGTGTTTTTTTATCTTATTAACTCCGGGGGTTTCCTCCGGGTACTCCAGTTTCCTCCCCCAGTCCAGAGACATGCTTTGTAGGCAGAATGGCATTTCCGAATTGTCCGTAGTGAGCGAATAGGTGTGTGATTATGCCCTGCAATGGGTTGGCGCTAGGGATGTCACGAGAACTGGTACTTCGGTACCAAGTCGGTACGACATTCTTAAAACGTGACGGTACTTGTTTTTCTGCAGTAGTGATAGTACCGTTTCTAACGAAAGTACCAAATTGCAATTCTTCCGGACCTGAAGGGGGCAGCAAATACGCGCAAGTGTTTTAGCCGGTCCACGAGTGGTGAAGAAGAACAACAACAACTACAAGCACACGGGAAAAACTACAGAGGATTAGCTCCGCCCTGACTTGTTGAGAGGAAATGTGGTATGGAACATGGAAATACTTCGCATTCGAGGAGGATGACAATGAACATATAATCGATGCTATCGTTCATTTCAAACAAAGCGAGGAAACACCTGGAATTTGGCGAAGGACCTGAAAGACGGTCCTATATTATGCTTGTTTGAGGCAGCTGGCATTGTGGCCGTGAAACCAGCTAACGTTATGCTCCATGTAATGTTTGCGAGAGCCAGTTATTTGTCAACAACGCTAACACATTTCAGTGTTATAAACAACCTCCTAATGGGCAACCATGCATCGCCATTCAGCCCGTGTCCTGTCAGCTAAATGTAGCCTAATGTCACTAATAATTATTCACATGTTCATGCTTTTAATAAATCTTTTTGGCCTGCCACCATATCAGTGAATTTAAACTAATGCTTGCATTCAGAGTATAAGGTGAGTGTGTGTACGTGTGCGCGTGTGCGCGTTTAGGAGTGCACCTCCACTGTAGCCTTCACTCATTGTCAGACAGTGTTTGATACTAAAATATCACCCTCTCTGTCTCTTTTTGCCAGTATCAGCCAGAAGAGGATGTCTGCCAGGAGAGTTTTTAATTTAATTAAAAAAAAAAAAAAATAAATTTTATACCACACTGTGGTATCGGCTTTGGTATCGAGTATCGTGTACTTTTGGTGGTATCGGTACCGACTACTAGATTTTTGGTATCGTGACATCCCTAGTTGGCACCCCGTCCAGGGTTTCCCCTGTCTTGTGCCCCAAGTTCCCTGGGATAGGCTCCAGGCTCTCCTCAACCCTGTGTAGGATAAGCGGTATAGGAAATGGATGGATGGATAAAAGGTACTTGATTAAAGGATAAAAGAACGAGTGAGTGCGTGAATAATCATTTTTAAGAAATTAAAAATGTACTTTCTTAACGGATATATAAATGCCTTTCGAGTGCAGGCGTTTAAAAAATTTTCAGAAACGATATCAGTTTTGTTCTTTGCCTACCTTCTATCTATTTTTGAAGGCTAATTTATTTAGAAAGATTTCTTTAGGAACTGAACTATCTTTATTTCATGATCATTGTTCAATCAAGACCAGTATCTCTTTTCACGATGTTCACATTCATTGAGAAAGGAAGAAAGGTGGAAGGAGCACAAGAGCACAGACTCGCTGTTGTACTGTAGATGGTAGTCTTGAGTCATGTTGTTCCTGTAAACTGTGTAAGGAATAACACACTCTAGGGCATGCTGTTAGAGGAAAATAATAAAGATAATAAGACAAGCTTGGCAAACTAGAAAGCGCAAAGATGTCTATTCTGAATACCTTCCTGTGGTGGAAAAAAAAATACTTACCCTGCATCCCAGTTGGTATAATATCCGTATTAAATAGTGTCCAAGATTAGAATTTGTGTGTCCCAAATTGTAGTATGTTGAAATGAGTATCCCATAGCTACCCGGATGGTCTACTATTTCTGATTGATTTTCAATGTGTGGATCCGTAAACTAGTGATGGGAAGTTCGGATCATTTTACCGACTCAGATCTTTGAATCTCGTTCAGCAAAATGAACGAATCTTATTTCCGACTCATTTTGTTCATTTCAGTAGAATATAATTCAAATGTTACACGTTAAATTCCCCAACACATCCAGTACTTACGCAAACGTTGATCACGTTTGGAATAAAAAATAAACTATAGGCTAATGCGGCCAAGGTCTTCAGGCTATGCGGTCTGTTAGTTCATCTCACTTCCCGATCCGAGTCGTTCTGTCACATCACGTGTCACGAATCACGTCAGTGATTCGTTTGTTTTGTGTTGACCGTCCCATAGGCTGAATGCATTGGGGCTGTGACGTGATGAATGAACGACTCGAACCAGAAGACTCGAGAGCTGCACTAATCGTTTCTGTTTCCTGTACAGAACCTATGGGGACGTTGCAGCGCACGCACGTTCAACACAAAACTAACGAATCACTCGCTGAGACAACTCGTTGTTCCCAAGTCATATTATAGATTCGTTCAAAACGAACGAATCGTTCATGAACGACACATCACTACCGTGGACAATTTTTCAGCTAATATTTAGCAGTTTTGTGATGGTTTGATTCTCCATATTTGAGGATGCATTTTAGAGTGGTGTAAATGAAAAAATAAATCAAGGGAATGATAAATGAAATAAGAGAGTATAAATAATATAAGGCATAATGAATGAAGTACTCTTTTACTACGCAATCAAACGTGTGTATTTTTTTTGTACACAAAAAGAGTACATACTTTTAGTACATAGTATAAGTATGCCAATTGGGACGCAGGGTCACTGTTACAAAGCCCTGACACTGGAGACTCCTTCCATAAACGTTTAAAAAAAAAACATCTCTGTCATATAACAACAAATGTTTAAGTCTATTTATGATGAGTTTTAGTGGTTAGGTTATGTGTCAATACAAAACCCCCACGCTGCGTTCCTGTATGCAGAAACCCTGTGAATAGTTGCTCTGCGGAAACACATCTTCCGATGAACAGCGTTGCAGGTGATGAAGTCACGGACTAATAAATCTTCCACGAGCACAGAAGCCGGTGGCGCAGCAGCAGAAACAACAACAGCAGACTTCACCCAGTGACTCTGGTTTGCATGATAAACAGTTATGTGTAAGCGGCACAAAGCTGCACAGAAGGTTATGGAGATAACCCCGAGAGTGTGCAGCAGAGGAGTGATTAGAGACACCAAACTCTGCTGCACTATTTCAGGCTCACAAACACACACACACACAACTCTCTCTCTCTCTCTCTCTCTCTCTCTCTCTATCTCAGTATATACACATATAAATTAAAAAATGTCAATTATCTTCCACTGTTCTAAACAGAAAAAGGTTAATCAGTCAAAAACCTGCTAATATGCACATCTTTTCCACTTGGGATACGACACACAGCACAGATGATTAATCAGGACTCATGGAAGCTGCTATAGATCGTTGATGTATGCAATTTTTTACAAATTTTCTGCATATCTAGAATGAATTACTTCATAGAACCAATAACTGAAAAATACTCTCATCACTGTATCTTATAGATGGAGTTAAACTGTACAGTAGATGTAAGAGATTATACTTGTAAGAGAATATTTGTGTAAAACATCCATTCGGTTAGGTATTAAACTTCTGTACACACGCGCACACACACACACACACACACACACACACACACATACACACACGCATATATAAAACACTTAACCTGGGTTTATTTCTTGCCGTATAAGTGATCGCTGCTGAAAGCCTCCAGTCCAGCATGGGGCTTTGTGATTTTTAAAACAGATGTACAAAGCACACTTTAACTTTAATTCGGTGAAAATATGTACGAAGCACTCACATGGTGCCCCCTTGTGGTGTGAAAAGACAAGAAACTGAAATTTACGTAGCTATCTAATGTGACGAACGTCATAAGCAGTGATCATGATACGTTTATATCTATCTGGGGCGGGAAAATGCAAAAAGAGAGAGAGAGAGAGAGAGAGAGAGAGAGAAAGCTTTCTTGCTTCCTTCCGCTTGTTGGTGGAATTGAAATGAAATAAAGTTAATGGTTAACACAGGTTAAGTCGCTAGATTGTTACTACTAGCTATGAGAATTCATTTAAACTGCGAAACGAAACGTTGATCAAGTATGGCTCTTTTAAGAACTGTAGCAACTCAGTGGAACGTCGCATATGATAAGTATTTTTTAGTATTTAAAAATTTTTTTGTACATGTCAATGTAGAACTGCTCACAGATTATCAATGGCCACAAGTTATCTAGTGAATTTACATAAATACAACAGAAATCTACAGATTTTTTGATTGTAAGATTGAAAAGATTGAAAAGAAGATGGTTCAGGTTTTTCCACTGAAACAGGAAATCAGGGCGGGACATATCAAGTGGCTCCTCCCCCTTTTAAAATAGCCAATAGTGTTTAGCTTACCTCACAGCCTGGGCTAAACCCTACTTGACAGTTAGTACCATGGATTTTTATAATGTTGGGGGCGGGACACTTCAGATTCTAGACCGCATTTGATTGGACAGAAAATCTGATGAGACGCTGAAGTACAGAATGATGTCATCAAAATTGTTGATCTGTATCGGTGGTATAGAGAGACTGTACATTTTTAATGCGTATATCTTCTAAATGTGAATTTTGTTATTGTTTTGGAGTGCAGTAGCTTATAGATAAGCTTTTTAAAAATAAAATATTGTTGCTGTTTTTTAAATGCACCTTTATGTTATTATGTGATGCTTTATGGTTATGACTCATGAAAATGCATGCAAATCGTTTCCCTTTTATAACACACTCATGTGCTTGCACACACACACACACACGCACACACACACACACACACACACACACACACACACAGAGACAGATGCACAAGTGCAGGTATATGGACGCATGAGCAATCTCGAAATGTTTTCCAGATGGAGTGTGTTTACCTGCAGCTGAGTAAACAGGACGTTACGATGAGTTTATTAATAGCTCTGGAGTTTCATACATCTTCACTCTAAATGGCATGGGCCTGTTCGCTCTCCCTGCACTAACAACACAGAGAGTCTTGACAGCGGGTTTTTAAAAAGATTTTAAAAAATCGTTTAACATCTTCATCTCACATCATATCAGCTGTGCAGCCGAACATCCTTTTTAATCACAGTGTTAGACTTGGGCAGTGCAGACACAGACACCTTCTCCTTGCCTTGCTTTTCGAACTTCTGCTAAAACGCACATAATGGTTTTTCATATTCGCATCAATCCTGGTGTGACACTCCTAATGCACGCCGTAATGGCCTCGCGTTTTTTTTTTTTCAAAACACATTGCAATTTTTCCTTTCTTCTCGATAGTATGACAGGATCGCTTTTTCTGTCTTCCTGCCAGCTTGTGTGCATCGGCATCTTTACTAGACGAAAATAAACAGGCCAGCGTTGTTTATTGGCGCATATATACATTAAGCATACTTTTCAAATTAATAATACAACCTTTCCTTATTAAGTTAACCATGTGCTAAAGAAAATCATGGTTTGCTACCAACTATGATCTCAAAGCACTGCTGCATTCTGAAATCTGATTGGCCAGGGGATTGGTCCTGTGATAAAAGCAGCAATCTTCTGAGCTGTAGTCACTTACTGCTTTTATCACAGGAGAAACAACACCACAGCTCTGTTTATGATGCTGTTCATTTGTAAAACACCCAACTGAACACTGTATTTCCATATTTGGGCAAAATCTATTCACACATACCAACTGTACACCTATAAACATGATAGATCAGGTTGGTTCTTTAAATTTGGCCCTTGGGGTCAACTGTCCTGCAGAGTTTACCTCCAATCTCAAGCTCACAATTTTTTACAGCAGATTGCTAATATAGAGGACTTATTTCTGTAAAAATTTCAAGCTTGTATCTGGTCCCCCACCAGAGATATTCAACCCGAAAGTGAGGAAAATGTAAAAAAAAAATAAAAAATAAAAAATGGCACTTTCTCGCCTACATAAAAAAAGATAAATAAATATGAGAAGTCTCCAACCTGAAATGTTCTGCATGCACACTACACTTACCTAGGTAGCCCCTAAAAAAATTAAGACTGAGACGCGAACCCTTTCCATTATAAACTGACCCTAAATGTGGGGCTGTGAGCAATCTTGAGCATTACATTTAGACTTAAGTTCTAAGGAACATGAATGTGCAAAATGTTTATATATGCTGTATATATGTTTATATCTACCTTGTAATGTGCTGTAGAGATCAGGTTTTGTTCCAAGGAGCTAGGAGCCGAGATATTAAGTTGTCCGTGAACAGATATATAACCAAATGTGTGCCATGACATGAAGATGATTAGTTAAACCAACTAAAATAAATAAAAAAAACACTGGTGGTTTTGCAATGACAATACATAGAGGTTCATCACTCCAAAAAATTAGGAAAATTAAAAACGGTCAAGCAACCAACAGAGGGACTAATAGTCTAAGACTAATAATAAACATGTTGTTGTTTAACAAAGCAAAACCGTGTAGGTTTTCTTTAAGAAGATGTTTATTTAACATTTACGGAAGGATTCTCGCATTTTGCGCTTTCTTGGCAACATGAGAACATGGCTGATGATGGAACGACTGCATTATTATAGCTGCTATAACACAAGCGATAACGGGATCTAACTGGTTTTGCGGATGTTCCACGCCATAAAACGTAAACATAAACAAATACAAAGTATGATGTCTAATCCTCTAATAAGTAATAAAATGCAATCGTCTGCAACGTACTATGGTACAAGAGGAATAAAACACTTTTTTATTCACGTTTTTATTCCTCATTTAACAACACGCGAAAATCATCAGCATCTAATAAATAAAGTTACCTGCGAGTCCTACAAATAAAACATCGAGGTATAATGGTTGAATATTGATGTCGCTAACTCTACTGTAGTAAGGGTTTCGAACTAGGAAGTGGAATTTTACGCGACGAATACGGACGGACGAACAGAGTGATTCACTCACTGAAACATCCCAGTGGGGTTATACAGGCACTCATAGAACGCTGCTCGACCAATCAAATTAGTGAACTGGAAATAACTTTTGTATATCATGAAGTATAATGTGATAAGTGAGTAAACCAGTGCATCATGAAGATGCTACCTGCATGCTTGTGTGAAGAGTGTGGTGTGGTATGATCCATGAGATCCAGACGTAGTTACAATATCAATGTGGTTTTGTTTTATTCGAAGCATGGGTTTTGTCTTACTCTTGCCCTCCTCTTTATTTTTTCCATATTGAACACCTGTGGACTTATATATTGGGGAGCGGAGGTGTAAAATGGGACCGGTTTAGTATTTTTTTTATTTTAAAGTGCTGAGGGTTTGAAAACTGTGAGAATGCTGTAGCGAGGTTAGTTTAAATATAGGATGACTTTGTGTGTGCATTTCTTCACACTGATATACTAATAAAACTACAGACAGTGTCTAATATAACAGAAAATGTTTGAGCGATAATATATGCACTTGGGACTTTTTCAACTTAGATGTTTGAAAGTTAAATACAGTAGTAGCTGCTCACGATTGATTAGTCTTTTCCATCATCACTCTTATCATCTGGCTGCGTCATTCTCGCTGTCTCGCTCTGAATGTGTCATTATGCATGATGTTCGATTGTGTGGATTTTCCTCTCATCCTGGTTGTCATTCATGCCGCTGATTTATTTGCTGACTAAGCAAAACACGCCTCTGTGAACAAACCTCGGAGCTGGCAGTAACAAAATGTTCTGTACAAAGTGAACATAAGAAAATTATAATCAGCAAGGTGGTGTGATGAAGCGGAGCTCCTGTTACCACCCTGAAGATCCTAAAACAACACGTCCCAAAGGGTTTTCTTCCTTTTATACCACTGCAGATTGCAAATGATTACTGTACAATTGTTGTGAACACTTTACAATAACAGTACATGAATTAATACTTACTTAAATATGAGCTAATGATAAGGTAATCGTGTACTATTCATGAAGTAATCAAGGTAAATTATAAAAGTAATCCAGTGCCATCCAGTGATATTCTTTATTAGAGCGCACGTTTGATTTAGTTTACCCCTACGTGTTAATTCGTTCATTAACTAACAAACGTGTACTAACGTACTTAAGGTGGTCGTTGGACGCAGCTGTGCTCTCTTGTTTGACGTAAAACGGTTGAGCACTGCCGTGTGTGTACGTGTCCTGTCACAAAATGCGGTGAAAACTCCCACACAACGGTAATAGTGTGATTAAGGTGTGTACATGTCTGTAACGTGACTAAAATAGGAATTACTCCAAGTGTCTTAATTCCATTTGTGTTTACTTTGAGTATGACTTTAGTCGGATTAAGGTCATCAATAATCACTGTTTACATGATAGTTTCTTAATCTGAGTATCGTCTTAATCGGGTTAATATCGGATTATTGTTGTCCATGTAAACGTAATGAGCAACTTTAACCAGGGCAATGGTATGATGGATGAGTTCATTAATGTTGCATTTTGTCAGAATCCGTTCCTGTCAGGCTGAATAGATTTACATAAACCACATGACACTCAGAACAGAGAGATTTTGATGTAAACTGCATAAAAAAGGCGCATAAGCCATGTAATGTCTGATGACTAACAACTAACGTTTGTTCTTTTTTTTTTTTAATGCTCTTCTGAGAAAATCTCATCTCCGATCGTTAAAAACAGACCGAAATGAGTGCCAGAGCATCTCAGCTAGTTAAGGATATTAAAATCATGCCATCTATTGAGAGTCATAACGCATCCGGAGTGCTGCCTCTGAGGACTTACGAGACAAAAGCAGCCAGTGAATAATGACGCCGATTGGCACTGGCTTGCATCACGCTGATTTTCATTTCCGCTCTTTAGAAAGTTCAGCGGGCAAGGCGAATTTGCATTCAGGGCCGAGTGCTAATGCATATGCAAATAAGGGTGAATCAGTTCAAACCGGGCAAAAAGCTTACATGCTTAGGTGAGACTAAAAGGACGAGATAAACCGTGTGTCTGGATGAGCTAGTCGATAATTGTCAAGTGGTGTAGATGAAGCTTTATTGGCTAAAATATCATTCGGCAAAACCAATGAATGTGAAAGAAAAATGAACGAGGACAAATGAATGGCAAGCACGTTGTCTGGGCCACAAAATGGACGGCTAATCCTTTTTATTTTTCCTTTGCCATATTAGATAGAGGACAAACCATCCCTGTTTGGTAGTCAGTGCATGCTTGTTTAGCTGCAGGTCGCAGGTACTGTACTCGGCACAGCGAGGCCAGGATGTACGCTGTCATCATGCCAGGCATTTCCTCAGAGCGAGAGCACAACAGTGGCTATAAATCACCCGTCTAAGAGCCGGTCCTCTTTCCCATCTTTCATTACAGTGGATTGAGTCGAGTTTAGTCAAGAGCCTGATTTAATTACACACTGACCGGCAAAGTAAGAAAACAAAGGAAACACAGACAGGAGGGGCTGGTGGACCTTTCATGCAAAGATAAATAAATGTACACGCTTTCATTTTTCATTCCCTCCAGGATTGTGATTGCAGAAATGAACACAAAATCAAGTAAACTCAGCAATATTCGGAGGAGCTTGTGATTTTTCCAAATTACCGCAGATTTTCCGCAGGTTTGGGCCAAGACGTGTCACGTGACGTCATCGCGACACGCATTCATCCAAAGCCCTCTTCGATTCGTGTGTATCGGATGTGAGTACAGCTAAAAGCTCTTGTTTACCAACAAACATCACGACAAAAGTATTTCGTGTAATTGCAGTTTCGCTAATTTAAGCATTTTTGGCTGCAACAATCACAAAAAAACAGCGCGAAATCCTGCACAGACTGGTTTTTGGCATCCACATCAAATGATTTGCTGTTAACAAATGTCCGAAAGCAGACTGTTTCAGATTTTTGTGGAACGGAGCGCAACAGCACCACCGATGGTCGTTGGTCGTAAGAAGATTACAAGGAATGATATGAAGAAGTGATGCTGGGGCTGATTTCTTTCTAGCCCAGAGCTTAGACAAGGTGTATTGTTTACTCTGTCACCCTTTTACCCCTTAAAATGCCTTTGGATGATAAACTAAAACTATATAGACTTAGCACACATTATTCAATAAAAGTACAAATTAATTTTAGTGTTTTAGTTCTATCTCTTGTTACCAAACAGCTCATGTTCACCTTAATTTACCTTACATTTCCCAAAACATTAACTCACGTTAAATATGAAAGTACATTTTTCTGCATATCTTTTTTTTTTTTTTTTTTACCATGACTGATTCTATATTTCCTCTATTTTCATGACATATTTTTATCATTCTCCAGTGCTGCACAATATATTGCACAAATTATTTTTTTTATTCGTTATTATTTATACTTTATTATTTATCCTGAGAATGAGGAAACTAAGTATTTAAATTGTACAAGAAGCTACTTGTACTTAGCACAGATGCGTGTGTGTGTGTGTGTGTGTGTGATCATTCTTATTATGCCATTGATGAGCCCCCCTTGATATAAAACACGGCTCAAGACTAATAGCTTCTTTGTCAAGCTATTGATAAACATCAAATATCACGAGCAGCCATTAGCGATTCAAATCCCACACTGCTGTCACCTTCTCAAACGGTCAACACCAGGAGCTCTGCAACACAATCAAAGTCACAGTGTGTATGCAGAAACGGAGAACCAAAGAGGGAGAGGAGGACGTTTAGATAAGAATAATTGGTTTGATTCGACACTGTTCCGCACCGTGAGCTTCTCATGCAAGAGGAGGGCCGATAACAAATGGGATGGGGTAGTAGAGGGGAAAAAAAACCCAAATGGGATCTTCTGACACCCTTGCCGACTTTCAATGAGAAAGAAAAAACAACATCAGCAGAGCTGACACCGTTCCCCCTGTTCAGTTCAGCTCCAAGAGCAATAACGTGTGTATTTTTTTCCCGCTCCACTGACGACCGTTCTGCTGAACTAGTTTAATGAGCAGCAGAAGCAAATATTCCACTAGATAGCATAGTATCTACAGGTACTCTTAGTTATGTAAAGGGACACAACGAGTCCCAATTCTCTGAAGAAATTACTTGCAATAAAATGCTGATACTGTGTTTGATCTTATATTCATTACAAGGGCTTGAGTGCATCGTGAGATCACATTCCTCTGAATAATAAAAAAAACAACAACAAATCTGCAAGAAATTATCCATCTTGTTTCATATAAAAAATTTTTCCATAAAGCTTTCGGATCACTGAATTATTTAAAGTATGGCCTGTGCCAACGTGAGAGCTTGTCATTTCGGGAGAATAATTTACTTCCCGTGAGGCCAGAGCCGTCTTTCGTTCCAGCTTGCTTCCTCCATCATTAGTAAAAGTCACACACGTAACGAATTTCCTCACACTCCCGGCTTTCATATGCAGACGACGAGCCGCACTACAACAAGGTTTTCTTTAATAATGCATTCACTCGGATCAGAGAGCGGCTGCCGTGTTTTTCTGCATAGGGTAGAGCATGTAACTGTGACTTCATTACTTCATCTGTATACAAGTGAGTCACTACTGCGTGTCAGTTTTTGTGACGAATAGTTTGTGTAAGGAAAGTAAAAAAAAAAAACTTTTAATATTTTCTGCCTACATGTTCAAAGCTTTTTTTAAAATTTAATTTATTTTTTTTTAAACATTTACGCTTGCTAATTCTGTTTGCTACGTTTGTGAAAAATCATGGGTGCAACCTGCAGTACAACTGTAACACCTGTTTATAGCTATACAACTTGTTTCAGAGGCTCTCACACAGCACATGCACACATTTCCTTGCTCATGAGGATGAACTGCACTTGGTGGAGAACTCTTAAAAACATTATCCTTTTAAAAAATGTTAATAATAATAACAATAACAATAATAATAAATCCTTACATTTATATAGCACTTTTTTTTTTTTTTATCTAGACACTCAAAGTGCTCTATATAGTTATGGGGGGTGGGGGATCATCAACCTCAACCGGTGTGTAGAATCCACCTGGATGATGTGATGGCAGCCATAGTGCACCAGAACACCCACGACACACCAGCTATTAGTGGAGAGGAGAGAGTGATGTAGCCAATTCAGAGATGGGGATTATTAGGGGGCCATGATAGAGAAGGACCAATGGGGGAATTGAACTAGGACACTGGGGTTATACCACTACCCTTTTACAATAAGTGTCCTGGGATTTTTAATGACGACAGAGAGTCAGGACCTCAGTTTCATCAGAAAGACGGTGCTGTTTTTACAGTATAGTGTCCCCGTCACTTTACTGGGACATTAGTCCCCACACAGACCACAGGATGAGCGCCCCCTGCTGGCCTCACTAATACCACTTCCAGCAGTTTTCCCCAGGAGTGCTCCCATCCAGGTACTGGCCAGGCTCAACCGTGCTAAGCATTAGTTGTAAACCAGACGAGAATTGCAGGGAGATATGGCTCTGGCCATATAGAATTGTTATTTGTTGAGTTGTTGTCATAGAATTGTGGCAAAACCATAGTAACCATATGGAAAGTAACGGGAAAAAGAAGATTTGTGAGCTCTGCACCATCAGTCAATTACAATACGTCTTTCAATTCCGGATTGTTCCATGTACGTTTTTTTTTCTCCCACATGCACTTTCTTAATATTTTCCAATCCACCCTCACAGGTATATCACACATGTAGTACTGAATGTTCGGTGGTTTAGTACTGATTTTTCCAACTATACTTGTAAGTTTACAGTGTTTTGTGAATTATTGTTCACCTACAGTACGTGATGTTACAGTTTAATTGCCTGTGTAATTGTAATTCAGGACTCTTTTTGTTTTCAGTGAACATGTATCGTTCTCGCTGATGGTATGAGTAAACTTGCACTTGATTAAAGAAGAAAACATATACATGATGGTATGTGGACGTCTGTCATTTAAAGCATTGTTGATTATTTGAACTCAAACCAAAAATATGTCACAATTGTACCAGCTCCTCCCGACTGTGTGACAGTTCATTCTGATTAAAATTGCTGGTTTACTTCTGAAAGTTCTTTTGAGTGTCTTCACATCAGAAGAGGAAAAACAGCAAAACAGTGGTGGTCATAAGTGGAAAACCTGGCTTGGAAAAGATGGCTCTGGGTCAGTTTTTCCTCAGGCATTTCCTGATTTCATTCCTCGGCTCTCTTCCCTGCTCTGCGGCGTTAACTTCAGTGGCAGCTAAGTCAATATGAGCCACGTTCATCAATCTCGAGAAAGGCCAGCGAGTCATGGCTGAGTTCTGCCCTGCACGTTAATCTTCTGCAGCTCTTTTTTTTTTCCATATTGTCACACACTCGGCCCTGGTCCAAGAAAACTGCACACGTGTACTCACTCAAACAAATAGCTTCTACTCGAATCTCCTTGAAAAAAATCAGTCTCACTTAATGGAGTACTTTGCGTTCCTCCAGACAGGTTCCCATGATGCAGTGTGGATGGTAATAGTGTGTGTATTTCAGAGAAGACTTAAAAGGTAGAAATGATGAACATTGCTTTGAGCAATGAAAGGTTTGGTGTTTATGTAAAAAAGCTGTCCACTCTCAGGACCAAACCTCAGGTGAGCCAAACACTACACAACTTCTCACACTTAAAGTTTGCATGGCTTGAAAGCAGTGATTTGATCTCATACAATATGTTCATGCATCCTAAGTGCTTGCTTGATTGATGTACACAACAGTCACTAGCGTTCACCCCACAGAATCTCCCCAAAAACTTGACAGTAGCTTAGCCAATTAGCTAAATACGTACAATACCAAAGAGATGAATGAAAGTCTTTTCACAACCGTGGAAGAATTCTCACCTCCGCCTTAACCCATGCCTGTTCATTTTAACCCGGGTGACATCCTAGCCGAGTTTTGGAGTCATGTTGTATGTGTTTGAGCTGAGGTCGACCTTCACCGGCAAAGATGGTGACTGAGAGCCGCAGAGTCATCTGACAGGTCTGAGTGTCAGATCATAGATCTTACTTTTAGTCATTGAGATGACCTGACGGGGGTGTAAAGGCGGAACGGCGTTCTCGAACAGTTTGGAGTGACATTTCTGCAGTAAACAGCCACAAATCGGTTAAACACTCCCCAAAAAAGTGTTGACTCGCTCAAACGCATGTCTTAACAAGCTAGTCAGGAATCATGGCAAAAAAATAAATAAAAATGCACCAACAAATCACATTTCTTGCGATCATGCTGCTAGCCTCCACTCTCTAGACAGCATTTAATTGGACGAACACAAGACTAGTACTGGATGAACTATCAAAAAATTGTTAAGTCCTTTTCTTTAAGCCATAAAGGGAGTTTTGCTGCAGCAAAAAGGCAACTGCAAAGCCTCTCAGAATCCCTGGAGGGAATCAGTGCGATCCAGTTATCACGTGACCAAACAGATGAAGCTGATGTAATTCATCCTTCCACACCTCGCTCTGGTATGAAGGCAGGGAGAAAGAAAAAATGCATAACACTAGAAAGAAATGCATAATACTGCTTGTAATTAATGTAGTGGTATAATCTTGTCAATTAAAATACAAGCAGTTTGATGATTGAGAAATTTTTAATAGAATGGAACCAGTGCAGCTCATGATAAATGGTTGGTTATTAGCAATGTTGTGTAACCATGTCATATTACTAGTGTGGAAGTAAGATTTTAGGCCCCCGTGTCTCATTATGTGTCGCTCTTGACATCCTCCCCTCTTACAAAAATTGGTTTTGAGATGCCACTGGTCCACATTTTAGCAGTCCCTGATCCACGAGTCCAATATCCTCGAGCGCTCCAACTGCCCTATTACTAGCAAATAATCACTAGCTGGGAACTCAGATGGGACTCACTCCATCACATTCAGATCTCATCTCAACTGGACATGTGCAATAACCCCCCCCCACAATCCCCTGCTCCACAACCTCCACAATCCCCCTACAGTCCACAATTCCTTGTCTCACACCCCGCAGCTGATAGAAATACTGCCGTGTATGATTCATCGCTGCTGACCTGACCGGCTGAACGGCTTCCCTTGAGATCCCCGTCTGCTGTAATATACTTCAGACTTCAGGGGAAAAGACAAGGAAATAGCGCGGGGATTATGTAAATGAAATGATGGCTCCCAGAGATGTCTAGCAAACGAAAACGTGGGTCATACTGTAGAAGCAATGTACTGTATCATGGATGTGGAATTACACTATGACACTGTATATGACAAACAGCTGCAGTTACATCCTTTCAATCTCTATGCTAATAGAAATTAATGGAGTGTAAAAAGATCAGTGAGTCATTTGAGTAAGTGAGTAAGATTGAAGTGAACCATTTTCCCCTGTATTGTTCTGCATGAAATGGACAGATGCACTGCCAAAACAGATCAGAAGAACTAATAGCTGTGCTGTTTCCACTCTGACAAATGATTCTTTATTAGAGTATTAAACCAATTACTCATCACTCCTATTTAACTTTTCACACATTTTGTAGTGTTCAATTCCGGAACTGAAATCTACTTAATTGAGATCATGAATCTACACAAAATAATGAAGTGGCAGTGACAGCCCAGATCTCAGACCAATCTGTGTCAAGACTTGTTGAAGAAAATCTTCAGAACTTTTTCCAAGAAGAATGAGCAAAGATTAACAGGATCCAGATGTGCAAAGCTGATAGAGACATATCCCAGAAGTCTTACAGCTGTTACTGCAGCAATAGGTGGTTCCACCAAGTATTGTTGCACCCAACAAATGTCTTTTTTTGTTTGTTTGTAACCTCTTTGTAAATAACTAGGGCAGTGTTAAGGCTCTGCACTACTGATCAGACAGTCGTGATTCAACCCCCAGCACTGCCAAGCTGCCACTGCTGGGCCCTTGAGCAAGGCCCTTAACCCTCTCTGCTCCAGGGGCGCTGTATCATATCATGTCTGACCCTGCGCTCTTACCCCAGCTTCCTAACAAGCTGGGATATGTGGAAAAAAAGAATTTCACTGTGCTGTAATGTATATGCGACAAATAAAGGCTTCTTCTTCTCTTTGTCACAATAAAAAATATCTTGCACCTTCAAATGTTGGACACATCGTGTAAAGCAAATAGTAAAAATCCTAATTAAGTCCATTTCAATTTCAGGTTGTTCATTTATTCATTTATATTCAGCAACCACTTTATCCTGGTCAGGGTCAAGTTTTATCTGGAGACTATCCCGGGAACACTGGCCACAAGGTGAGGGAATTCACCCCAGATGAGATGCCAGTCCATCCCAGAGCTCCATGCACACACATGCACAGCTACAGGAAATGATTATAATCTACCTACATGCATGTTTTTGGAATATGGAAACCGGTGAATCCAGATAAGAACAGGGAAAACATCTGAAACGCTGGACCTGAGCTCAAAATAGAACCAGGGACCCTAGAGTTGTGCGGTGTTAAGACTATCTTCTGCACCACCATTCTATATGGTAGCAATACAAAATATGCAAAAGTTTAAGGGTGTGAATACTTATCCAAGGTGATGTATAACGTTAATGATTTATATGAGTTTGTTAGGTTTGTATAAAAATGATCTGATGAGATGTTCACTGTGAATCAGCCAGAAATAATTGTTTTAGAGTTATAGAGACATATCACTGTCTCAACGGTCAAGACACCCACCACCACTTGGTTAAAAACTAGATATGAAAAGAGCAACAGTCTTACTGTGCTTCTAGATCCTTCACTGTTGGACTTATTGATGGTAGAAGCAGACGAGGGGCAGGAAGATTTCATATAAATGATGCGGAGACATCGGGCTGGGAGCCCAGCTCTGATCATCGCTCTCTCTCTGTCTCTCTCTCTCTCTCTCTCTCTCTCTCTCTCTCTCTATGTGATGTGAACAAACCAGAAGGAGAGGAGGAGGAGAGAAAGGAGGGGCGAGCGAGCGAGCGAGCTTTGGAGCAGACCAGCTGAGCCTCATTGCTCTCAGTCTCTCTTCAGCGTGTGACAGAGGAGCTTTCCTCACTCTTGCTCTCAGGCACTCAACAAACACACACTCGCTTCTTTACTTTTGAAAGGGGCATCGAGCCCCTCGGACAAATTGGGACCATGCTGCCCTGGAAGAGGAGCAAGTTTGTGCTGGTGGAGGATGACTCCAAGAGCAAAGCGAAGAGCCTGAGCGCTGGACTCACCTACCACTCACTGCTGTCCTCGCTGCTGAGGTCGTGCCCTGACCTGGTGCCTGAGTGCCCCTTCCACTGGCTCGCCGGGGTTTTCAACAACAAGCGCCAGAAAGTGGAGCTAAATAAGGAGGAGCCCATATACAGCGTCCGCTACCTGGGAAGTGTAGTGACTGTAGTGGCCAAGGGTGAGGGCTGCACGCATGATGCTGTCGCCAAGATCTGGGCATCCAGCAACTACGGTGAGCAGAGTGCCAAGATGAAGCTGAGTGTAGGGCCACATGGCATACGTATGGGTTGCCGCAGGAAACCCCCGCACCTCTACACCCTTAACCGTATCACCTACTGCACAACAGACCCCTACCGACCCAAGATCTTGGCCTGGATCTACCGGCACCAGGTCAAGCACAAGGCAGTGGTTCTGCGTTGCCATGCCGTGCTTTTAGCCAAGGCAGACAAGGCTCATGCTATTGCTCTCAGCCTGTACCAGAACTCTATTTCAGCCTTCAGTGAGTTTAAGAGGCTCAAACGTCAGAGTGATTTCCGACATCGCAAGCAGGAACTGCTGGGAGAGGATATCATGCCACTCATGCCCCTACGGAAGCTGTTGAATGGACAGTGTCACTATCAGCCACCAGCAGACAGGCCTGGGAATTCCAACCGCCTGTTCTCTATCACCGAGGAGGATGAGGAGGAGGAAGCAGAGGAGGAGGAAGGACAGGCAGACAACAAAGAGGAAAAAGTATCAAACACTGATCCACCAAATCCCGAGCCAGAGGAACCCCCTGAGAGAGAGCTGGGATACATAGTTCACGGACTAGACGGGTTTTCGATCACCATCAAAGACGAGGTGCACATGACGCTCAGCACACTTGTGTGACCACACATGGATATCGGATGGTGTGCACTTCTTTCTTCCTTTCCCCATTCTCCTCTTTCCTCTCTGTCCACTTCAGAAGAGCGCTCTCTCCTCAGAGGGATTCCTGCAGAGTGTGATCTGGTCCTCCATCAGCAAGTTTTAATGCTGAGTTGCTGCTGGCTCGCCTCGTGAGCACTTTCTCTATGGGTGTTTAATAAAGTGGAACTTTGTGAATAAACACAAAAGCACAATGAGAGAGTGCGTCACACTGCAAAGCAGCCCAGTGAGGACAAACACAGACGGAGCTCAGTCCTTGGGCTACAAACCAAACAAGGACAAAACACTAGACCTTCGACGAGCCTTTGTGTCCTTTTCATGTGATTGCATGAGAATACATACTTTTCTCAGATTTTACTGGATAATTTTGGAAATATTTTATTTGTGTAACATGTACATTTTTCTATGTGACCATCTCCCTCTTCTATCTAACTTTCCTTTCTGGCCAAAAACCTCTGTGAGAGCATTCAGCCTCTACACCAACGCAGCAGCACTAATGAATTAATCCATGATTTAGGATAGTAGCCATTGACTTGACGGGTTTACAGCTGTCACACATTACAGCCCCAGAATCATTTACCGTATGACCAGCGGAGACGTCGACCCTGGCATTTAAGGCAGGATGTTTTAAATGTTTGCAGATTTACCATCCCTGGTTTGCACTGTGACATGTCTGGGACCAATATGAGGAAAATATGACTATAATCTATGGTTCTTTCTACGTGATACACATTTCGATATCAGCTTGATCTGATAAACAGGTAAATAAGCTCTACTGCTTTAAGAGGTAATGCATTGTTCAAAATCATACGCCAACAGGCACTCTCATATCCGTAGACATGTTTTTATCTAACGGTTCTTTTGTGATAATAATAGTGTACTAGACATTTCACAAGCTGTCATTCCAATTGCACTAAATAACATGAAATTATAATAAAATGTTGGGGGAGAAAAAAAAAAAACATTTCGACGTGAAGATGCTGTTTTTGGATATGAGCAGGAATGTGTGAATATGTGATCTGTTTGTATGGTGAGTCCAGAGTGTCCAAAGCAATACAAAAAATGATTTTTCAGAATTATCCGTGGTTTTCACAACAGAGTATCACCAGCTCAAAAGATGAACAATCTCTGCACAAATGGCTACGCAGATTGACACCGGCTGTGAGTGGGCTCTGGAGAGGAAAACAGAAATCTTTTCACACACACACACACACACACACACACACACACACACACGCACCCACTTGGCCTTCTCAAAGCCAGTCGATTCGTCAGGTGATTAAAATGTACAGGAAATGACCACAAATCACTCGGCTCAATATTCCAGCACAACATAGTTCTGCATACTAATACTCGATTAGTATTATTACATACTATTACATCAACCAACTCCTACAACCTTTAATTAACAAAACAGAAACCTCATATTAACGTGAATTCCGTTTGCCCCAAGCAGCAAAGGCTTTTAATTTCGCACTGTTCACTTCGGAAATTGAACATCTCTCATTCAAATGCTTAATTTAAATTCGCAGGTTCACGTTATAAAGCTGTCTCTGTTTTTTTCATTTTGTATGCAAGGTTTGCAGAGCTAAACAGCCTGAACGTGCAGTAGAGTGAGATTTAAATTATTCAGATGAATTGGTGTTCGGGGAGCTGTTGAGGATCGGTCAATATACGTTTCAACTAATCGCCTCCCAGAAAACTAAAAAAATGAACACTGAGAGTAGACAGGTAGAGAGAGGCAACCTAAAGCCGGTGAAAGGACAAAAATGACGTTAAAAGAATATGCAATTTAGAAAACATGTCCACGTGCGTTTCCTAATAGCTAGCTGGCAAGTTAACTGCTAATAAATAGCTAGCATTTGTTATATGATAGACATATTTGCTGCAGTTATAACTTCTATGTACTCATATTTCCTGTAATTATTATTTTAAATAATAATTGTATTAAAAATTTAAATAAAAAATATACTGTAATTAAACATGGTATAATCTTATCTGTTAAAATACACCTTAAAAATAATTATTATAAGTGAAGCTGCAACCAGCATTTTTGGGGGCCAAGCACCCATGGTGTATGTTTTGACCATTGGTGGACAGTGGTGGAACTCTCTGACTCTAGGAGGAAAGGTCTAGATTAACAGATGGACTATACAGCTGCCACTAGTGCTGTGACCTGTAGTTGTGATTGCTACTACTCGGACCTGAAAATGTTTTTATACTTGCAATTTAAAAACATCTAAGGTATGTATGTTTGATTAGACAGGATGAGTTAAATTTAGGTGATGTGGGCCAAATCTGGTAAAGATTGGACAAAATGTGGAGGAGAAGTAGCAGAAATGACACTTACTCTTAGATGTAAGCATTTTTGGCATGTTATTGTAACTTTTGACCAATAAGTGGTGCTGTCACGAAATTTGTTCTATAGCCTCAGCGCACGGTCTGGAGAACGCCTACCAAGATTTGTGTTAGTGTGCAAGGTCGTTGCTGAGATACAGCCTCACATCCTGTTTGGTGGCTTCACTGTCAGATTCATTTGCACATCATGGGCAAGTCATTCGAATTATCAGCATTATTTGGATAACTTTTGTCCAGGTTGGTGTGAAGATGACGTTTGGTCTTGATTGGACATAATTTGTTGAAGAAATACTGAAAAAGAAGAAGATGCAGATGAATAAGAAGAAGAAAAGGTAGTATAACAATAGTGTACCTACACACCTTCGGTGTTTGGCCCCCTAATTATAAATATACCTTAATAATAATATTTTGTTGATCACTTATGAACTAAGTTAACTAGCTGACTAGCTAAACACTAGTACACTAGCTATGCAATGTTTGTCCCAAATAATAATAATAATAATAATAATAATAATAATTTAGAATCTACTGCACATAATCATAATCAACCAGTCAGATTTCAACGGGGGATTTTGATTATATAAATTGTAATTTTGGTCAAATTAGTAAGCAAAGCACCAAATTAAAAAAAAAAAAAAAAAAAGACTTTTTCACTACTTCTGAAAAAATATATATTAAGGGGAGCAAGCTAGTTGACTAGTCAGCTAGGCAACAGCTTATTTTAGTGATGAATGGAATATTGTGCTCATTGTTATGGTGTATTCCAACGGGTTTACTGGTTAATAAATCACTGAGAACATGATGATTCAAGTCAAGACTCTGAGATACTAAAATCGCTCTGGTGTCTACCTGCAACTCATCCTAGCAGTTAAATAGCCAGCTAGCTTCTGCTGCTATGTATGCTGTTATTGATGGTCCCACATGAATTTGCACTTCCCAAAACACTTGCTTCACCTGGATTCAGTAGATTTTTGCACCTGAAAACTGTCTCAGTAATTATAAAGACTCTTATTCACAATAACATCTCTTCAACACACTTAGTACTGTTTGTCTTTACTCTTCTGCACCTGTGTACTGTAACGATTTATAATTCCACTATCTCTGGTTTGCTCGTTTGGGATCTAAATGTACATCCGGAGTTCTGTAAATCTGCTTTGTGACAATGTTTATACAAATAAAACTCAACTGAATATTCACAGAGGTGAAGGTGTTCCTACGCCACTGTGTATAATAAACATTTTAAATAATGTCAAATTCTACATAGCTTTTTTTAATGATTTAGAACGTTGAAATATGCGGAGTGTTGTCCCATATGTAAGCGTGCCGTCTTAACCGAGGAACCACATCAGACAAAACGTATACCATCCTGTATGCATCGGCAAGTGCAAAATGAGGTCCAGATGGAAGGTACACTGGAGGAAGCAAAGACGTCTTTCATCACTGTTGCCCATGTGTCGAGCAGACGAGTGTTTGATGCTGAGCCCTGTGGGGAATCCACAGACTACATCTGCATCGAATCACACAGCACATGTTGTACAGCCGGAGCCTTGGGGGACAAAACGGTCTAACAGAACAGAGTGTGAGCTGTAACATTTCCTGCATGTTGTTGGTGTGTGGTGGATGGAGGCTGTGGTGGAGATGGTGATTTGGCTTTTCGTCGCTGCCAGAGAGTATTCTTGGAGACAGATTAAAAGAGTAGTGGGTATAAGAGTGTACTTGCCTTCAGCACAGAGAAGAAAGCTGAGTGTGTTTGTGTATGTGTGTGTGAACTTCTGTTACCTGCTCAATGAAGAACAACAGGAGGTACAGAGTTGTGGTGGTGCTTGAGGAAAGGTTTAGAGAAAGTGCTAATAAGTTCTCCTGGAAGCAGAAAGGAGAATGAGGTGTGCTAGGGACAGAACACACCCGATCAATGAGCCGCAGCACGCAGGCTGAGAGCAGAATTTAGGTGTTTAGTGCGTGCGTGTGTGCGTGCGTGTGTGTGTGTGTGTGTGTGTTTCATTTGTATTCTAGCACTCAACTGTCCTCTTGTGCTGTACTGCTGGATACAGCATTATTATCACTACCTACACATTTTTCTAGACCCACCTCCCTAGCCATACTTTATTAAATCTGCCCTCTCAAAGCCTCTCTAAATGATATTCTACTTCTTGTCATGACTAAATCCACTACAAGGCCTACAATTAGCGATGGCTCCGATTCAATACCAGAAGCTACCAGCAAATTTTTGATTAGATATTGGCGGAAAAAAGAACAAATTGGGTCCAATCCTGTATCGAATGGATCGGAATTGGATTAGGAAAAACACTTTTTTTGCACTATTTTGCACTTTAGGGGGCACTGTGGCTTACTGATTGTCATGTTTGCCTCGGACCTCTGGGGGTGGAGGTTCGAATCCCCCCTCAGCCCTGTGTGCGTGGAGCTTAAATGTTCTCCCCGTGCCTCAGGGGTGTCCTCAATTGTCCAATGGGTGTGTGAATGTGTGTTACTGTGCCCTGTGATGGGTTAGCACCCTGTACAGAGTGTCCCCTGCCTTGTGCCCCAAGTTCCCTGGCATAGGTTCCAGGCTCCCAAGTGACCCTGTGTAGGATAAGCGCTTCAGAAAATGGATGGATGGATGGATGGCATTTGCACTTTGTACGCATTATCTTTATTATATATTATATAAAGCTGTGGTTCCCTTTCAAAGGGAACTCCACGTTGCGTTTAGCATAACACTATGGGTGCTAAAATTGATATCTTGCCATCTCTACCTACAAGTATTTAATTTCATTGTATTTTTATTTGATCTGGACATTGGCCCACTCTAAATAATAATGACTAATACTTAATCAGCTGTGTTGTTGGAGAAATGATGAATTAATACAAACTAAATTCAACTAATAGAATCAAAACTTGTTTAAAGAAATATTTCAGCATTTTTTTTTTTCAACCTAATCTCTCACCCCCACATCCTGTATATACAGTAGTATAGAGTGCTGTAAAAATGAGTCCTAAAACCCAAAAACGTGTTAGCATTTTAGCACTTCCGGTTCCATCGTCCCGAAGTCAATGAGTTTTTTGAATGGGTTTTTGGTTAAGCACCTGAAATAAGGTCTGTGGTTAACACAAGCTCAAGATATTTTCATGTTTTCTTCTACATCAGTAATACCTCACTCGTCATTCTTTTAAGCTTTTACGTGTCTTGAAAAAAGGCATGTCTAAATGGGACTACAGAGGTTGTCGGGGACATTAAACGTCACCGTGCTGAACAGGAAAACTCCTCTACTACAGCCTCGTTGTGTTTATACTCGCGCTCTTGCAAACTATTCCAACTCAAACTTTCCAACTTGTAGATTAATTTAGGGTATTTAAAATATATATATATAGGAAGTGTAGCAGTTGTGGTGTTGAAGTCATGCCACCGCGGTATCATCGTTTATAGCCTGACATTAGCTTTTTACTTCTGGAGATTGTATTTAGGCTTCAAACGTTGTGTTCATTTGGGAAGATTATCTTGATGAAGAAAACGTGTAAGAATCATAAACTTTTGTTGGTCCCAGAGTTTAATTTCTGTAATAATCCAAAAGCCAATGGAAAAATACTATTGGCTTTTTGTAGAGGGAACCGGGGTGATGCTAACTTCCGGGGCGGCCTACAAAAATACGTCATTTTTACAGCACTCTATTGCCAAGATGTTTCACTCTACTGAGCCAATCCTGTTTTATTTGATTGGCATGACAGTTGGTTGTAACAGCTCATCCCGAAGTGTTTTTTTCTTTCTTATCCCACAGCAATTTGCGAAACACTACCAATTTTAGTTTATTCATGAACGTCATGTATTTAAACTGTTTATAGTTACAATGAATGTTTTGGCGAGACAAGTTGGTTCCTGCTATCTCTGAAAATGTACTGACTGTTACAGCACGCTGATACTGGAGACTCCTTCTATAAATGTTAAACAAACATCTCCTTACAGAAAACATCAACATTATTGTATGTTTTTGTTTGTTTGTTTTTAAAGTAAGAACATGTTTTTTTTTTTCAAAATCTTTTTATTATTCATTTTAGATTATGTTGAGCATTCGCTATACAAGTCCGTGTAGCTGTTACTACAGAAACAATAACATACTAGAACAAACACGTTAATACAACATATTTGAGAATTCAACAGCGCTGTGGTACAAATCTTCCCAACTCTAGAGCAATACAAAAGTACTTCGGGTTAATTACACTATGCTTCTTGGAAGGATCTGTGGTATCCAAGTCCAATAAGGCAGAGAGCACAAAACCAAAAACGGTTCCCTGTGAAAAGTTTTCCCTAAATTAATTTACAACTACTATGGATTAGGACAAACACTGAGTTCCCCAGCAAGTGCCCTTAGACTTCCAGTTTTTGTTCTTGGCCATGCAGTACTCGCAGATTAGTTTAAAAAAAGAAAAAAGAAGATGTATTACTTCAATACTTTTTAGACAGTGATGTAT
Source organism: Ictalurus furcatus (assembly GCF_023375685.1). Lineage (NCBI taxonomy): Eukaryota > Metazoa > Chordata > Actinopteri > Siluriformes > Ictaluridae > Ictalurus > Ictalurus furcatus. The sequence goes on from NC_071269.1 coordinate 5,171,025, forward strand.
GGAATAATATAATTGAAATATCAGGGATATTAAAGTGAAAAAATATGATCATGTGCAAAAGAAAAATTATGCGGGAAACTTTTACTGCATTCTAAGTGACTTCTCACACAATTGACTCACCACCTGCTGTGTCAAATAAACCGTTTTACAGTGTTCGCTGGGGTTCAGCTGGACTGATATAAACACTGTATGTTCACTTTGCTGTGCACCTGGCCTTGTTGCTGAGCAGATGTCATGCGTTTCCGCTGTTATGTGAGACATCATAAGCGCCACCAACCTAAACCATGGTTCCCTGTGGAAGTCTCACCAATCTCAGCTGAAAGTTCTGCACCACGATTAGCACTTCAGAGTAAGATCTGGAGTCCACCATCTGACTTGTAGCCTATGTAGTCTCGGCTACTAAATATCGCATGAGGGGAAAAAAATACTTGTTGGCCATGCTAGATTCCTTCAGACTGTCTCATCACGTTCCTGTCCAAAGGAGCAGAGACAGACAGTAAAGTGAAGAAACTTAATAGGGTCTAGAGTTCATCTCTGGGTCTCAGAAAAGATTTACAGGTACACGGTTTATAGGTTTCAGTAATGTTGCTCTCAATGTTTTTTTTTTTTCTCTTCAATTTTTTATTTTATTTTAACTCACTCTGTAACAGTCTACACAGCAAAGTTTGAAAAGACGCATGTCTTCTAAAAGAAATCGAAAAGAAACCATTTTATTCACACCGAGCAAGGAAAAGAGCTTTTACATGCTTTACAAAGCTAGATGATGATTAAAAAAAAGTGCAGCTAGCACAAGGACGTCCTTTAAATCAGCGGTGAACATTGCCCTTACCTAAACTGAGGCATCATTATCTTCACTGCAAGACGTCTTCTGCAGTTTTCTCATTATTTACTGTCTGATGGAGTGTAATGCTCTGAAAACTCCACCGTATATTAACTATCTAATCACAGTATCCTTATTTAAAGAGGATCACATTAAAATGGCATGTAATACTGCAATATACTAGGTCAGTGGTTTTCAAAGTGGGGGCCACAGCCCCCTTGGGGGCCACCAGGGGGCGCCCGGGGGGCCTCAACAATTTGGTGTGAAAAATAAATAAATACATGATTTTTTCTATCTCACTCTCAGACAACCACACACACACACACACACACACACACACACACACACACACACACAATCAATTCCTAATGTAATGTAAAGATGTAAGATGTAATTATTAATAAAAAAAAAGGGGGATATATTCAGAAGTCTGTATTTTTAATGTGTTTTAAGGACATCTTGCAAAAGGGGGGCCTTGGTCAAATGTTAATGCCATTTCGGGGCCCTTGCCCTGGAAAAGTTTGGGAACCCCTGTACTAGGTATTTGGTTGTGAAAACCTTGAACACACACTAGCACTGCTAGCAGTGTATTAAAACATACTTTTATATGTAGAATTGGTATTTTTGACTATTTGATTAAGTACTCTAATATAAAAATCTACAGCTAGTTAATTAAAGACATGTTTTGTACTATCTCTTAATTCAATCCTGTTACTTTGTGGTGGTTTCTGTTTCCAATTCAAGTAATTTGGAATAATGTGGACATTTTTTTGAAGCAAGGTTTTACTGTAAACATGCTTCCTGTTGAGTATTTTCTGTCAGGCTGTTTTAAAGCAGCTCCGGGACTGATCAAGAAGGCAAACAGCTTTCTGACAGCATCTCCCAGCTAGTAAGAACTGCAAATCAACAACAGAGTCAGTTCCGAGTCCTGTTTGTGAACACCAGCCCCTTTATCTTGAACATCTTACAGACCTCACCAGCTTCCTCTCTTCCAGAGAATATCATTGCAACCTCTAAACACGCCAATGGACCACACATGGAATGGAGGAAAAGTCTAACCCAGTGCCACTTTCAATTACAGTGTATAGATTGCCAACATACCATTTCTTCCCTTGTCCTACTGCCCTAGGCAACGGTACTTTGGGATCAATTAGACCCATTTTCCAATCATGTAGAGACATTATGGAATAGGCTGTCTCAGTTAGGCCAGAGGTTCTCAAACTTTTTGCAGATCTTTTTTATTCCTGAACCTTCCACTGACAGAACATATTCGGTCCAAGTTGACATAAGGTGTTAGTTTTTGAGTAGTTGAGATTTGGATTGAACCTGTTTCAACCGACCAGTCAAATCGGTTGATAACTATAATAGGTCAATAAAATATATAATAGCTTTGTTAATATTGTAAAAAAAATGTCAAAAAATAAAAATAATAAAATTAGTTAGGGTCCCATTCAACCACACAAAGGCCTCATCAGCACATCAGACTTTGGAGTTCCATATTATGCTTCATAATGTGGGTTTATGTTCCTTGGTCTGCACTTATATAGCACTTTTTTAACCTTAGCAGTTCCAAAGCGCTTTACACTGTGTCTCATTCACCCATTCACACACACCAATGGTAGCAGAGCTGCCATGCAGGGCGCTAACTTGCCATCTGGAGCAACTTGGGGTTCAGTGTCTTGCCCAAGGACACTTCGGTATGTGGAGTCACGTGGGCCGGGAATTGAACCGCCAACCCTACGATTAGTGGACAACCCGCTCAACCACCTGAGCCACAGCCGCCCATTCCTTATTAATTAATAATTTATTTGCCACTTATTACCCAGATACTAAAAGTACCAACATGGTGCTCTGTATTGCCAACATGATTGTTCATATTGGTATTCAGACCTCAGACATAACTCTGGATTTAAGCTTTATTCACAATTTGTGTGGGTTACGTATACAGGGTGAAGTTTGAGTAAAACAGAGGCATGTGCAATTCTGACCTTGATTGATTGATTCTTTCATGATATCAGCCCATTATTAAGTCCAGCACCACTGTCTGACAGTTTGATGTAACCACAATATGTCATGCTGACATTTATGTTTTTGGCTGTAAATAGTACATTATGGAATGCTATTTGATCTCAATTTTTAATACATACTATACACATGAGACTAACAATTAGTTTGTAGTATCTCCCGCTACAAAAAGTGCATCAGATGAGATGATATCTTAATTGGAGACATTGTTTATCTTAAGGACAAAAGTGATGCAAATGAGTGCTTGGTCAGCTTATCCTTCAAACCATTTTCTTTAACAGAATGGCGGAATAAATGAACAAAAACTCTGGCATTATTTTATTAATTCGACAAATCTAAGCAGCAAATTAAGAGCATTATAAACTAGCCTACATCCCACACACATCTTACAATTTTTTATTTTTTTTAAATGACCAATTTAGTGGTCCATGTGTGAACAGAGTAACGGTCGGAGCACCGTCTACAAAAATTTAAATGAACAATGTTAGGATGTGCTGGCTCAAGTGCTATTTTCGAAGCTGCTCAAGACAGAAGGTGGAAGCCTTAATGAATTTAACTGATCTGGACTGTGCTGCATGAATAAAATCCCACCTGCAAATTTGTGTCTCAGTGGAGACACAATTCTCACATGGTCAGTGTTCAGTCTCCCAGGAATTGGGCCCATATGTGAGTGTGAGTGCATAAGATACCATATTTAGTGACCACACTTAATAGAGGAGATCTTTGAGGATGCTTGAGTGTGCACCTGAGGATGCTTGTCTGTTCTACTCAAAGCCCCCAGCCAGATTTCTCGCTTTATCCCTCTGCAACTGAGTTCACTGCCCTCTGACACCCAGACTATCTAATATCATATAATATCAAAGTCCCTTTGATATTATATGAAGCCTTTCTTTCGTCCATTTATTTCACTCGTTAAAACTTACAGATTGCATTCAGACACCTTCCACACTGCCCAGCTGGCCTGCCATGCTGGTGACATCAATCCCCTCGTTAGAAGACCGATTATGAAACCGACAGTGTGAAACAGCGAATGAGCTCTAAATGAGTGACTTTCTAAAAAAAATTTGCCATTTGCTTTTTATTGATACAGCGTCAACACTGATGTCATGCCTAAATGTCATTCCGGCAATCAGGAACATGGTTAAGAATGTAACTTCTGTCACATAAGTGAGTCGATACGGATGCAATTGCAGGTACAGTTGGTAATTTATTAAATAACCAGGCAGACAAGCCAAAGGGCAGTTCAGAATCGTAAACAATAAACAGGCAAAGGGTCAGGCGATGAACAAACAGACTTTACTAGGCAATATTAAAGGCTTGGTAATGACAGAACACAAGGTACAATGAATGAAAGTCCTTATGTAGTGTGCTTGTGAGCGTGAGATTGACTGAACCCAGGTGTGATATGTTTGAAGCCGGGTGATTGTGAGCGGGGAAGCGTGTGTGCGCGTTCTGGGTAGTGAAGTCTGTTGCGGCCATATTAGTAGGCCGCGGTGTTTGCTGGGAAGTTGAGTCCGTGGACGGCCGCAACAAGACACCTTCCAGATACACTATGAAATCGCAGGTACTCACTCCTCTGCCTCTAAAGTTTTATTCCTTTCAATCAAAATTCAAATCCTTATCAAAATTCACTAAGGATTTTTCCGAAGTCAATGCATGTCCAAGAATCGTGGCCCGAATCAATAACTGGCGGAAAAATGCACTCAGGTCAAGATCAGCTGAGGTGAATCAATAGTCAAGACACAAACGGTCAAATTCAGAAAGAAAGTATTAAGCTAGATAAAAGAACTAGGACGTATGAAGAGAAAGTAGTCCAAAAGAAAAAAGCTCTCATCCAGCAACATTAATGGCTCTTCAGTGTGGTGAAGAAATGTAAAATCCTACATTTCAGAAAAGTAAGAACTCTAATTTTAGAAGCTAAGAACCCATATTGATCCACTAAACCCTTATACCGTGTATATTATGATCTAGAGAAGGACGATTCATCGCATAAACCTGAATGAAACTGTTCCTCAAGCTGGAGACCTACAGCAATCCTTATCTGATCTAACAGTAAATCACTACCAATAACTTCTCAGTGAACGGAGAACCTACAGTACTAACTGAAAACAGAAAGACATAATAATCGATTAATAAACAACAGAGGAAGGTGTGTGTGTAAGGAGAGCTAAAAAGCGCTGACCTCTTTTTAAAATCCTCACAGTTAAGAGAGTGGAGTCTCTCCTCATTATGCTCCTACACAACGATATATTAGATTAAAGCTCATAACATTGCTGTTCTCCTTTGGGCGCCGTTTGGCACTTCAGTTGAGAGAATGTGCAATAACAGAAGTGATTCAATAATTCTTCTAAGGTCTTTTCCAAATTGCTCTCTCTCTCTCTCTGTCTCTCTCTCTCTGCCAGTTTGCAGATTGCCTTCTTCTAATATGCTGCTTCTCGAGTCTTTTCTGTGTGAAAGAAACAGTGCCTTCAGGTGTTTAGACAGATGACCTCAGCATGCGCAGGCAAGAAGCAAACCAGGCCTGCATTCGTTGTGCTGCTGGTCCCTATTACAGTGAGACATCTTAGAGAGCGATCTCCTGCTGTGTACCAGACACTCACAGACATAACACACCCACTCATACTGTATTTGCCGGAAGCGAATGTTCTCATAAAGCTCAGTAATGTGACAAAATGACTTTCGAGGTCTTTTTTGCTGCTGTACTGGAAACCCCCCCCCCACAAACACATCTTTGCATAGCATAAAGAAAACTTGACAATGTAGCAAATCTAGCTTTACTTTAATTAAACTTGAGGCTTTGTGAATGAGCTTTTCTGTTGTACAGTGCATTTCTGTGTATGAGAAATGCACGTCTAAGAATAATAGCTCTGGTCCTTTATTCAGGGAAAGAAGCGTCGCTTTGACGTCAATGCTTGTACCTCTTTTTTTTTTCATGTGCAATCTTGGCCCAGTTCCCAAGTTTACTGCTTTTTAATTCTCATAGACTTCAACTTAGATAAATGATTTCCGTTCTACTGATTTCCGGTAAAGAACTGCGTCTGTGCTTTTTTTTTTTTCAGTCATAATCAGATCTGACAGTCTATTTTTGAATGAGCTTTCTTAGGTGATATTTCACAAGAGGCTTTTAGAAGATATTGGTAAATGCACTGGACAGATTCTCAATGAGTTATATCATGATGACTCAGCTGCTTTCTGGCCCGTTAATACTGCCGTTCATTCTTTGGATATTTGGATATTTGCATTGCATTAATAGCGACACAACAGGACCTCTGAAGTCAGTTAAGTGTCAGAGATATGTAAGAAGCCTGAGACAATGAAAATATTAATGAATCTAGTAATGCAATTCTATTTTTCTATACTGCAATTTTCTAAAAGATATGAGTTTTATATGTTTCGCACATTTACCTCGCATCTCCATGGTTGGGGGTTCGAAACCCACCTCTGCCCTGTGTGTGCAGAGTTTGCATGTTCTCCCCGTGCTTCGGCAGTTTCCTCCGGGTACTCCAGTTTCCTCCTCCAGTTCAAAGACATGCATTGTAGGCTGATTGGCATTCCCAAATTGTCCATAGTGTGTGAATGAGTGTGTGAATTGTGCCCTGCGATGATTTGGCACCTCGTCCAGGGTGTCCCTCGCCTTCTGCCCCGAGTTCCCTGATAGGGATAGGCTTCAGGCTCCCCCGCGACCCTGTGTAGGATAAGCGGTATGGAAAATGGATAGATGGATGAGTTTTATATGTCGAGAGTTCACTATTAAACAGTATAAACTACACCTTTAAAAATACTTTTTACACTGCAACACATGAATATCAGGATGAGAATTGAACTTATTGAGCTTTTCTTCCTGACAGCTGAGCATGGTGTTTTCCATGTGAAAAAGATGTTCATTTCTCAAGTGTTCTCTCAGTCTGTTCGCTCCCACAGGGTGACATGTCACATCCTTAAAAGCTGAAGATGGTGTGCAGGGCGTGCTGAAGTCACCTAGGAAACAGCCGGTGCCCAGATAACAAGTTCCAAAAGCCTGCTTTAATTGATTATGACAAAATGATTATGACAGTTGCTAACGGCAGTGGCAGCTGTTTAGCAACCATTCTTCTTTTCCATTGTTTTCCATTGTTTCTCCTTTTCCATTGTTGTTTGTTTTATGGGGTATATCCCTTCAGTCTATTCTTCAACAGGTGAAATACATGCTCAATTGGAGTAAGGTTTGGTAATTGACTTGACCAGTCCAAAACCTTCCATTATCCCCCCGTTGTACTGTATTGTACAATGTTATTTGTGTCTTTGTCTCACTGCATGATGACGTTCCTCCCAGTTAGACTGAATGCATTTCTCTGTAAACTGGCAGACAGAATGTTTCTGGAAACTTCTGAATGCATTCTGCTGCTGCCATCATTAGTTACATCATCAATAAAGATTAGTGAGCCCATTCCAGAAGCAGCCATGCATGCCCAAACCATGACACTACCTCCACCATGCGTATAAGATGTTGAAAATAAAAACATGACCTGACACCCAAGCTCAGATTTAATGAACTGTTTTGTTGTTTGCTGTTTTAAGTATCTTTCACACAATTATATGTATACTTCAATATTTCAAGATTGGTCCTTCATGAGAATGTAAGTGAGTATACGTTTTAAGTACAAACGCAAACTTTTTTGTAACGAAGTACAATTATTAATGAATTCCTTTCTCATACAGTAGCTGTCCTCTGCATTTGGCTCCTGCTTTGAGATACGGACAACCGAATCATTTCCGAAGCACAATCATATGGCTGTTCGCCTGAGAGAAGTTTGTAGCAGTTATGGGAGACAAACGGGCGAGTCTACAGCTCCGTGACAGAACTGCCAAGGACTGAGATCAAAATCCTTTACGCTTTCATCTCCGCATCTCCGATAATAGGGCTGCTCCCTTGATACGCCCCCAAAAAATATAATGCACTTATGTAAAGGAAAGCTGGAGGGGCACTGGGGTTGTAGACACAGCGCTAATATGTTTCTGCACTCCTCTCGCTCCTGCCCTCAGTGGGAAAAATGAATGTCTCGGTTATTCTCGCATAGAGACGAGCCTTGTCATTTTATGATGGAAAACACAAAGCAGATACTTTGGCTCGTGCATTATTCATGCGTGCTGTCTTTCTGTTTCTCGACGCCAGATGTGCAGGGTTTTAATGAGGGTGTGTATGAGTGCATATGTAATCGTACGGGCATCAATTGTCATAAGTATGCATCTAGATTTATTACACGTGTGTGCATTTATAACCCTTTTATAGGTGAATTTATAATCAGGAGCAAGCTGTAAAGCAATGCTATACTGCCTGATTATATTTTTTATACCTTTGATGATTCAAGAACATTCTCTCTGCATGGAGCTAAGCTTTGCAGAATCATTCTCACCCACACACACACACACACACACACACTGAAGGGCAGGGATTTTATACTAATAGAAAGGAACTCAAATGCGAGGTGTGAAATTGCTCTCCGGATAAAATGCTCTGATTTTATTTATTTAATTATTTTTTTAGAAGGAACTATGGTGCAATTTCATTTTATTGCTGGAATTTTCAACAGACTTGTACGCACACTTACTGGATGTACTGTGTGAGGAGAGGATAGATTGGCTGTGTCTACAGAGATCACTGTAAAACCTATTTAAAAAAGAAGGTACAAAGCATCATGTCTGTGCATCTGCAGTTTTCTCCTAGACAAGCTTTATTGGATAACCGGACCTGGGCTTTGACACAAATCTAGTTGTGTAACGGTTACATTGCAGCCCCTTAATCTAATGACTGGCTGTGATTCAAATCTCAAGCTGGTTTGTGTGTGTTTGTGTGTGTGTGTTTGTTTGTACTCAAACTCATTTCTCATTTCTTCTATCCTCCTTAGATTTGCTGCTATGCATTGTGGGATTTAAGTAGTATAGCATACTGTTTCTCTGCCCAATAAGGGCTCCAGAGCCTCAATACTACAAACATGTAGGATATAAATGTCTAATGCAATGATTGTCCCATGAGTGATGGCATGAATTACTGCTGCACAGACAAATGCTCAACTATTTAAAGGTGCACTAATTACCATTTCCCCAGGGCGCTTCAGCGAAATGTCTCGTGACCTAATATTTGGATTTTTACGAGCGTTCTTCATGTTTGCATTATCTCTGTGCAGCTGATACTGACTGACACAAAACTGTACACACACGATTATACATTAAAGGCACACACACATCCATGTGCACAAACCACATCTGGCCATTATGGGTTAAAATAGCTTTAGAAGGAGGCTCACGCATTTTTCTTTAAGGAGACTTATAATAATCAACCTCATGTGTTGTATACCACAGCGATTTATGCCAAATATTACCCGTTTATTAATATCGTCTGTTCGAACAGTTTATAGCTACATTTAATGTTCTGGAGCGTCCGCAAGACAAGTTAGTTTCTGTTATCACTTACAATTTAACAATAACAATAAACATTCTTTTCCTCATCCTTTTCTCTCTCTCTCTTACTCAACATTCAACATCCTGTAATATTTATAGTATACATATTTGTTAGTCTATTAGTCTTGTAAGTCCCTGTATATGAACTGTTACTATAGAAATGATAAAGTCATTCATGTTATATCCAGAACTACAGTCAAAGCCCTGCTGTTATACAAAAATAATGCACACCTTCTGACCAATCAGATTCAAGGATTTAACTACGCTGTGGTATAAATATTAATTTTGCAATTGTTACTGTTATCACGACTATTGTTGTAATCATAATAGTTGTTGTTGTTGGCATCATTGTTGTCGATATCTTAGTTGTCACTGTTATTGTTGCAGTTCTTTTTGTTGTTATTGTTGTCATAGCCATAGTTGTTATAGACATAAGACAGTTGTCATTGGTGTTACTGTCATAGATGTCATTGTTGTAGTAATTATCATCGTTTTGGACATTGTTGGTGCCTTTTTGTCATAGTTACTGTCATGGTATTTATTGTTGGAGTAATTATCGTCGTTTTGGACATTGTTGTTGTCTTCGTTGTCATAGGTGTTGTCACAGTTTTCACTTTTTTTGTAGTAATTATTGTTGTTACTACAAAATAGTTGTCCTTGGTGTTGCTTTCATAGTTTTCATCATTGTAGTAATTACTGTTATTATGGACAGTGTTGTTGTCTTTGTTGTTCTTGGTGTTACTGTCATAGTATGGTGTTACACATCATTGTAGTAATTATTGTTGTTTTGGACGTTGTTGTTGTCTTTGTTTTCAGAGACAGTTGTCATTATTGACAACTATCGGTATTGACATAGTTGTCATTGTTGTAGTAATTATTATTGTTGCGGTCAATTTTGTTGTCTTTGTTGTCACAGACACAGTTGTCATTTGAGTTGCTGTCAAAGTTGTCATCATTGTAATAACTATTATAGTTTTGGTCATGTTGTCTTTGTCATATTCATAGGTGTTTTCATAGGTGTCATCGTTGTCAGAGTCATAGTGGTCATTGGTGTTACTGTCATAGTTGTCATTGTTGTATTTATTATTGCCTATGTGGTCATTGTCCTTGTCTTTGTTGTTATAGTTGTTACTGTATATTAAGGGCCAATATCTGTACCTGTTTTGTGTTCCAAATACAATGCCCTCCATTAATATTGGCACTCTTGGTAAATATGAGGAAAGAAGGCTGAACATTTGTTCAAAAACATTTACAAAAATACTCTGCTCTTATGGATATCAAACAATTGCAAACAAAACACAGGTTTATCAAAAATATATATATCTTTGTTAAATATAGGTGTGTAACAATTATTGACACCCCTATGAATTCATATGAGAAAAATATGTTTGAAGTATATTCCCATTGATAGTTTCCTTTTTTTTTTTTTTTGGTATACCTGGGTGACTAGGAACAGGAAATTGTTCAACCATGACTTCCTGTTTCACAAGGGTATAAATATGAGGTAACACATAGGCCAAATTCCCTTAGTCATTCATAACAATGAGTAAGACCAAGGAATATAGCTGTGATATGCAGCAAAAGGTTGTTGAGCTTCACACAATGGGAAGTGGCTATAAGAAAATAGCCCAAGCATTGAAAATGCCCATTTCCACCATCAGGGCAATAATTAAGAAGTTCCAGTCAACTGGAAATGTTATGAATCAACCTGGAATTGGATGTGTGTCTATATTGTCTCAGCGCACTGAGAAGAGGCTGGTTCGAGGGGCCAAATTTGAAGGATCTGGAGAGATTCTGTATGGAGGAATAGTCTCACATCCCTTGCAATGTATTCTCCAACCTCATGAGGTCAAGACTCAGAGGGTGGCAATAATTGTCGCACACCTATATTTAACAAAGATGTTTGGTTTTTTTTGATAAATCTGTGTTGTGTTTGATATATCATTTGATATCCATGACAGCAGAGTATTTTGGTGAATTTATTGAACATTGAAATTGAAAATTTCCACAGCCTTCTTTGCTCATATTTACCAAGGGTGCCAATATTAGTGGAGGGCACTGTATCTGTCTTAGGATTTCTAAACATCTGTCTCAACAGCTTCCCCAACAAGTGAGAAATTGGTTTTCTTGTGTTGTTGTCTTACAGAGATTTGGGTGTGACAGGCACTGGAATATTCCTTTACCATGCTTATCATGACGGAAAAAAATATTTTCGAGTCGATGATGAAGAAAAGATGCATCGCCTAAAGTTCCTCAGTTCACTGTTGCATAAATACAGAAATAAATAAAGAAACAAGCCTCTGATTACTCGTCGCATGCTGGATAATCAAAGCAATGAGAAAAAAACACCCTTGATTGCAGAGATTTTATTAGGGAGACGTTTGTATGTAATAAGCTTGCAAAATAACATGTGGCATAGGATGCTATTCTCCTTTACTAATTCAGTTTGGGGAATGATGGAAGTGACTCAGTGGATGGAAAGCAATAACACGTGCACAGCGCTAACAAGACAGCAGCGTGAGGAAAATAATGCCGCTTCCACAGAGAGGCAAAGAATTATGCCTCCATTACAGCCACTCGTTTTGTACAGCATGAGAGGCAGCGTGCGCCTCACACCCCACCTGATTTACATGCACACAGCCAAACAGAGCTGAGCGCCAACGCATGGCCTTGTTCGCCAGCTTTCATTTTTCACGCAAAAGGTTTCACTGTCGTCTGATTTGTGTTTACAGTAAACATGTCTGTGGGAGGAAAAGGTCCTTCATCCTTTACCTCCTTTAGAGGTACAGCTAATGCAGAAGACTGGGAGTACACAGTATAACGTCAGAAACGATTACCACTTCTGCGAGTAACGTCACTGCTCAAATCGCATAAATATATCAACTAAATGGCACTCACTGCAAACTCGTCTCTGTTTACAGGGATATTTGACATAACGTGGTGGCTTGAAAATAATTAACAATGGTGTGGTGTGATGCAGTTACTGTTACCAACCAAAAGTCGATTCTTTTCTAATTCCAGCATGTCCTGCGGTTCCCCAGTCTCTCCCTCACCAGCATTTCTTCTTCTCTCTCTCTTGAAATTTACCAGACAAAAAAATAATAAAAATCGCAGCTTGTCATGTTACAGAGAAACCAAAAAAGCGCAAAGTTCTCTATGCTGAAGACTTTCCCATGGTGGAAAACTTACTCCTACACAGCGATTACACTGGAGACTCCTTCCAGAAATGTCGAAGACTTCATCTTATACAGAAAACTTCATCTTATTAAAGACTTGTAGATGTGTTTCTTTGTTTGTTTGTTTTTTTTTTTTAAGAAAAGCGCATTCCTGAACGATTTATTATTAGCCTTAGATGATGATGGGATAAATTTGCACCTTTAATATCTGTATACCATGTTGATATTTCTGTAAAGCTGCTTTGAGACAATGTCTATTGTAAAAAGCGCTATACAAATAAAATAAATAAATAAATAAAATAAAATGTGGAGCATCCGTAATACAAGAAGGTGACGATTCGTTTTAACAGTAATTGCTGCCTTGCGGCAAATCACAGGTATATAATGTTGTAATACGTTATCATTTCTATCGTAACAACGTTATGTCTATTTAGCATTTTGGAAGGAGTCTCTAGTGTCAGCTCTTTGTAACAGTCAGAGGTAAAGCTGTAAATGTAAGTTTGCACGCAAGGGAAAGTCTTCCAGACAAAAGGGTTTATCTGTAAAACGACAAGCTGAAGAAACTGGTGAGGGAATGACCGTTTATAGCTGTTATAACAGTGTGAACAGGAACTAACTTGTTACATTTAATGTAACTATAAATGAATAAAACGTAGATCGTATGTATATGAATTAATAAAAAATAGCAATCGTTGGCAAATTGCTGTCATATAAGGGGAATGAAACACTTCTGATTGTGCTGTTATTACGTGTAAGGCTGTAAGTCCATGACTAGGACTAGTCGAGCTTGACTCAGGACCGAGTCTTAAGGAGGTTGAAGCCAAGATCGAGTCCAAATGAAAGCGAAACGGAGTCAAGATCGAGACAGAAAACCATCAAATCCTTTTCAAGGCCATGCTTTTACTTCAACTCATTGGCTTCATTCGCCACTCATTAAGGTTGTGTTTTCTAGAAGAAGGAATTGCACCTTGTCAAACATTGTGCTTTTTGAAAAGACTGAGAGTAATTTAGTCCAACACCATATTTAACACCCAAGTTTGAGACAAATCCAAGTACCCATGCAATAACCCCAAGACAAATCCAATTCAAAACAGAAAACGTCCCGAAACTGAACTTGATTCCGAGACCGCCCTATTATCCACATCACAACACCCCGTTCTTTATTATTTTCCTATAATAGCACGCCTGCCATGTTTTATTCCTAACTTAATTGTCTGACAATTAATATGTCATTTTAATACCCAAGCAGTTTATATCTTCTTCCAATAACCAGACAGTGAAACTGCAGTGGAGACGGCTGCTCGTCTCCGGGTTCAGTAATGAGGAGCGTGTATATTGACTAAACCCTATCTCCCTGTCTCATAGATTAATATCCTCTGCCAGGATACACAGTCCTGTCAGTCAAACCCCTGAGTCTGTCTGGGTGTAGGCACTTCATCTGAGTGTGCGCTCGACACTATCACCCTCACAGAGAAAAAGAGTTTTTTACTTTGAGTTCTTTGCTTCAGCTCTCTGTTGTTGGGTTACACATTTAGCCTTTATAGATTTGACCTTTTTTTTTCCCTAAGAGTGTAGATGCAGTGGCGCTGCTAATCTCATGACACGCATGGAAAATTTGCCTTTACTACATACAGATATTACATGAAGGTATTATAGCTCGTATAATAGCTTTCCCTTCAGCCTGCATTGTTGTGATTCTGTATGTGACTCCATGTCTTTGTTTTAATCGCACTTAATTTGAAATTTGCTTGAGTTTGCCTGTCGGCAAATTGCACTCGCTAATCCTATTCTGCACACTTACTGAACACACTCTCTTTCTCTCTCTCTCTCTCTCATTGATTTGCCATCCTTCCCCGAGGAACAGAGACGAGCTGCTATGCTCAGATTGCATAACGCTGATAACAGAGAGTTGAAACAAATGGAAAACGGCTGGAACGCCTTTTCAAACATCTGCTCAATTTATCCACGATTAGAAACACACCATATATATATGTAATATAATTTTTTTTGTAGCTAAATGATGCTCAAAAGCACATATTTGGCTCTGTAGAAAAGCCTCACACGTCCTTGGCCATCTGCCACACTGTCATTTAATTCGAGAAATCTTCACAAAACAAGAGTGAAGTTCACAAGGCTGTATAATCATCGCTATGTGATGCACATCTGTGACTAACCACTATTCAGACGGGCCTGTGAAGATCGGAGATCGTGTAGGGTAGCATTTATATAAGCAGAAACCACGAAAGAGACAAGCACGGTGCTTATTCAACCATCTGTCCACTTTAAATAACTCGGCAGCACGTAGGGTTATGTTATAATTCTGGATGCACTTCTGTGATACAGAGCTCAGCCTGCATTTGCACTAATTGTTTTTTATTCATGGCCGTCCTTCAGCGAGTCAGATCGAAATTGAAATTTAATTGAACTGCTGAATTAGTTTTTGGAAATTTGGACTCGCTGTTCAAGTGACCCTTGGATAAACTCGTGCTTTTGGAGAAAAGAGAACGTGAACTATTGCCGGTCCAGGGACGACGTAGTGTATGTGGTGGCCTGGGAAAACAATTCACATGGTCAGATTTAGACACTTTCTATTGGTTTCCTGAACTGATATATGTTTTTCTTTTGCACATATCTCAAACATAAGAAGCATTTTGGTAAAAGTGGCAAACGGCACTCATAGTGACTAACATTGATGAAGAAATAATTGTCATTCAGTCTGTTCTGTTTACCAAACTTCGCATATTTTTACAAGGTCATCAGCTATCCAACAAGTTGAGTCAGCGGTCAGGTATGAAGCTCAGAGGACAAATGAAGACCGGGTTCATTAACATGAGATGCGTTTCCAGCATTCCTTCATTCATATACCTAGCCAGGGTTAGAAGAAGAAGCCTTTATTTGTCACGTATACATTACAGCACAGTGAAATTCTTTTCTCCACATACTCCAGCTTGTTAGGAACCTGTGGTAAGAGCACAGGGTCAGACATGATACGGCGCCCCTGGAGCAGAGAAGGTTAAGGGCCTTGCTCAAGGGCCCAACAGTGGCAGCTTGGTGGTGCTGAGGCGGTGTTGAACCCACAACATTCTGACCAGTAACCCAGAGCCTTAACCGTTGAGCCACCACCGCCCTTTGTTGCAGTGGTTTTAAATTAGGCTACTAGTTTGTTTGTATTTTTGGAAACACAACCAATTGAATTAAGTAAGAAAAATGTCAATAGAACCAATTAATTTGTTAGAAAAAAAAAGGTTTAAAATAACACTCTCGCACACTTCGATAGTTGAGACTTACAGTATGATTATGAACTCGAATGATGTAGCTGAGGATGAGGAACTGTCAGAGCCAGAATTCACACATCATGCTATACCATGACAGTGCTAATCTCTACATTTCTATATCTGGGGCTTTAGGCCACACCTGTTTGGGTTAAAATCCAAACACAGGTGCAGAAACGAATATCTGAAGAACTAAACAGATACAGATACAGATCATAGCAGATTCTAAAGCAAATAAAAACATTTCTACATCATCTTAGTGAAATATATACATAAGGTTTCTTAAATTACAGATGTCTAAGTACATAATGTGACCAAATGTTTGAATACAAAGACAACCTGTATAGTGTGCTTCCAACTGTGGGAAGAGTTTAGGGAAGAACCGCATATGGTCAGATAGTCAGATGTCCACAAACTTACTAGGCATGGAGGAAAAAACCCTGAATTTTGGTCAAAACCTGATTTTCTGATGGGTTTTCCAAGCTTGCCACAAATATAACATGCATTTTGTGTTCTCCCCTGGAGAAATGTATATGAGAAGAAATAAGAGAACTCACGGAAGTTGCTTTGCAGTAAGTGAAAATGGTGTCTTGCTTGTGAAAATTCATGAGGTGGAATTTGCTCTGACAAAGACCTATAAGCCACTACTGCAATCCTTTACTGGTACAGCAGTTCCTCCAGACCTCTACCTCTTTGCGCTACGATAAAGTCATTCAGGCTCCTAATATACTGCATGCTCATCTTACAAAGTTAAAGCTGAGAGTAAGTTCTTTTTAATTGCCCTAAGTATTTCAATACTGCTTTATCGAGGAGCTCCATGCTTTTAATAAGCAATTATTCGGTATTATTAAATAATCTAAATAAATCTAATAAAAGTAATTCTATCTCTGACAAAGAACTGTTTTCTTCCTGTGTTAATAATTCCTGATTATATACCTGTCTGTTGAGTATATTGAGATTAATATATCTGGTGGCTCAGTGGTATGCCCCCTGAGCTCATAAATAGTGAAAATCTCATTTAGATCAAGCCTGCTTTGTAGTTTTATCTTCTCCGTAGTGGGGTACTGAGAGAAATGTTCTGAAGTCGTTCTTCTGCGAGCGGCGCCTGAACGAGACTGAAGACCACGCAAATTTACATTTCGATTTGGCAGCGATCAAATTCTGCTTCGCTCTCTCCGCTAGGTCGAAGTTAATTATAAATTAATGCTGAGACTTCGAGCACGACGCGTTGACAAAAACGCTACCCCACGTGCTTCTTGAAACTAAGGGGTATTTTAACAGATAACAAAGCCTAGCATGAGAATGAAACTCATTTATCTGTGCCATTGATCTGGAAAACGGCGTTCAGACAACAAAGCTGCTGTTGGGTTTGTATGTGATGAGAAATTTTCGAAAAACCTTTGAGGGAGAGGAGGCTTCGCAGAGTATGCTTGTAAGTTTACTGGCGTCATGTCAGCACAGCTCAAACCACATTGCAGCATCTCAGATATGTAATAATAATCATTAATAATAATTCGTTAGATTTATATAGCGCTTCTCTAAGCACTCAAAGCGCCTTACTGTACATTATTTGGGGGGAAATAACTCATTACTGATGACATCAACATGTCCTTTGAGTGTATTCTGGTTTTGAGGGTTTTTTTTAATGTTTGATTCACCTAAACCAATTGGTTTGTTGATTTCCTAAACCCTTTTGGACTTCTTTTTTGTCTCTGTCCTTCGGGTTGGTCGGATTTGCCAGTAAACCTGCATGTTGGTCCAAACCCCTGTCCATTCATGACTCTTTGAAGATACTATTAGTACGTTAGCCTTGAAATGACTTGAAAATAAACTACATATTGACTTGAAAGTGCACTTTCAAATGAATAAATAAATCTAGAAATCTACCCGGTCCTCCCCATGTCACTTGATGGAAGATGAGAGTGCTAGAACAAGAAAAATGAAGCCGCTACATCTTTTTGAACTGAGAGACGAAGGGGCTGGTGTTGCCATGGCATCACCAAGATTTAAACAGACAGTCTCCATTATATCACCATATTATTTCTTAGAAACAATAATACGAGTTTTATTAAATGGTTAATTTCATGAATTATGTCTCACATTATGTACATTCAAAATACAACACTTCTATCCAAAGCTATAATTGAGACAGGAAACAACTGAGCAATTGAGGGTTAAGAGACACTCACAACCTTCCTATCAGTAGCCCAAAGCCTTAATCCAGGGGTGTCCAATCTTATCCGGAAAGGTCCGGTGTGGGTGCAGGTTTACATTCCAACCGAGCAGGAGCCACACCTGACTCCACCTGTTTAATCAGCTGATCTTGGCTTTCAGTGGAATCAGGTGTGGCTTCTGCTCAGTTGGAATGAAAACCTGCACCCACACCGGACCTTTCTGGATAAGATCGGACACCCCTGCTTTAATCACTGAGGCACCATGGTTTTATTGGCAGAACTACACAGTACAATCAAGTTCATATGAATTTTTGCTCACTGGGTGTTTAAAATGTTTATATAAAATATATTGTGAGCTTATCCTGAATTTTATCCTGGTCAGCGCAGTATCATTTTAATTTTCAGGCACTTCACCAGCTGCCCTTTATCTCGAAATTGTAAAGCCAGCAGGTGGAAAATGAGCAATCTGAATGCAGGATACAAACGGGACATTAAAACTCTAGGTTTAATCCTGCAAACTGTACTTCCTGCTTAGCCTCACGGAGTTTATCCTAAATGACTCGTCTCAAATAACAGGATTGAATCTCGCGCTTTTGAGAAAATCGCATTTGAGATGATTATTTCTCCAGCAGGTAATAATCGTTTTTTTTTTTGTTTTTTTAATGCGCTTTTCATTTCTTAACCTGCAATCGAGAAGTCACAATTATAACATTTATATTCAAGTCACTAGAAGCATCATTTCTGCAGAACGGGGGGGTGTTGTTAGAGGAAAGTTTTGCTGTCAAGTCACCTTTATCGAAGAAGGAGATGTTTCAATGGTGGTGCGATGTACGTAGTTTTACGACCTGATGATAAACTGCGATTATAATGGAGATCTGGCAGAAGACCAGAACAGCGTCATCGCTTTATCGTCAGCAAGGCCGTTTAACGCAAAGCTGAAGGACGTTCTAAAGAAATTCTCCTTTCTTCTGAACAATCATCAGGTTTTTGTTTTTCAGTCCTTCAGTTTAGACGATGGATCAAATTGAAGGAAAATCAAATATGTTTTTTAGCGGGAGAAAAAAAACGATATTATGTCTAGCTATGTTATTATGTGAAGTGCTGAACTCATGAATGGGAATTGAAACTCACAGCACTGGTCTTTAATGGAATAATGGTCATGTCATGTTATGTTATGTATGTATGTATGTATGTATGTACGGTATATGTAGTGGATGTTGTAGCAGGTTCCAATCCACTTTAGTGTGTGACAGAGCAATATAATAATGGACACTGTTTCTAACAACACAAAGAAGGGCTGAAGTGTGTTGTTATAATGAATAATAAGGAAAGCACGTGAGTCTGACACGCCATGAAACGTCTTCCGTTCTTACGACCTGCTTGCGTCACAGCGCACGTGCAGCTGTAAAATTACAGTTAGTACAGTGTGATTTATTCCTCATCCCTCCAGCTCGCTCATAGCACAGTCACATATTAACAAGCCATGGCATGTTTTTTGCTGTTTGTTTCAATACAGCTCAGCAAACACTTTGGAACATTTTAGACAGCGATATAAATGTAAATTTACCCTAAAAATTGACTGTGCCTGCTGGGACTAACTATCATGGTGCATTATCGGATTAAAAATAGCGCACTGGGCGTGCTACACTGATTACGGACAGATGAGATGCAAAATGAGTGCACTATAGAGTGAATAGGAGCAGCATTGTTGACATAGTCATCTGTGTACCTTTCGCGCATTAAAACCCATCGATGGTATTTCAGAGCTGAAATCATGTCCATCAGGTTTCCATGTCGACCTCTACAATGTTTATCGATTTCATGCCAGCTATTTCGGAGCACATATTTATCACTGTGCAGCAGAAAGATTAAATATACAATGTTGTTATCAAGAGCTGTGTCTCAAATCAAAAGCCTAGATGTATTTCTCATCTCATCATTCAAACGCTAACCGCAGTAGGGAAAGGATATAGTGCTGCTACTCAGTGTCTATAATAGTCCATAAGTATGCACTATAAGACATTCTTATTTGTTTAGTCTGTTGTGGGCATTGTGTTGCATAGTGTCATACTGGCTCAACCATTTATCGTGGTTTAAATGATATTGGAACAGCACAATACACAGTTCCAGTGAATGAGCTGTTACTATATAACACACTAGAGCTAGTACATTAATAAAAACCTTGCAGGAAGAACTACTTTCAGAGCTGCTGTTATAGACAACCAATCAGTGATCAGCATGACCAAACATTTGTGGTCACATATATACGGTATATTTCATATGTACTTGGACCAGGACACCACCCTGAAGCTCTGTTGTCAGCAGAGAGTGTGTTATTAATTCAGCCATCTGCACACTTACTCACAATTCCCCCGGATTAAAAGAAGAAAAAAAAAAACTGAGAGACTGCGAGGCTTTTGTCTGGTTGCCAGGACTTCCGATAAATCGGCTTGCCAATGTCTGAGTCAGATGATGAATTTTGCTGACCGCTTTTTGTTTGGTGTGGATGTTGTATTTTGCAGGGGACAGACCTGCTGAGTGCACACTTCCATTCTGACACCAGGACACAAGATTAGAGAAACTTGCACAGTATATTTAAACAGAAAATCAGAGCATATCAAGTTTACAATTCATTTTAGAACCCCCCCACCGCGCGCTCTCCCTCCACCCCCACCCACATGAGAATGACTTTCTCATGTGCTTACTTATGGAAAAAAGACAGATGGTTTTGCTTTCAGAGATTTCAGACATTTTTAAGGGTGTATTGTACACCCGTGGTTCCGGGTGGAATCCCGTTTAAGAGTGGTTCCAATTAATGTACATCTTTAAGATTACAGACCTGTCAATTGGTTCTAAGTAGGACCCCTTTAAAAACCCACCCCTTACCAATAGTTTCAGGTAGAACCCCTTCTAAATACTGTATGTACACCCCCTAAATGGTTTCTAGTGGCATCCTTTCTAAGAGTGCACAACCACCAGAGTGCTGCAACTCTTTTTAAGAATGTATATCCAAAGCGTTCCAAGTAGAATCCCATCTAGAGTTTACATCCCCAATTGTTTCCATGTAGTACCTCTTTTACGAATGTACAACTCTCCTCTCCAATGGTGTCAGGTAGAGCTCCTTCTAAGTGCTTAAAAACCCTAGAGGTTTCAAAGTAGACCCCTTTTCAAGGCTCTACACCCATCAAAGTGCCAAAGAGAAACCATTCCAACAGTGTACTCACCCCTAGCTTTTTCCATGTAGTAACTGCTGTACTACATATAGTAACTGCTGTAAGAGTGTACACCCAGATATGCTTGAAGAAAAGAAGAAAAATCTACAGGTCCATTGGGTTCCTATTAAAATGCCTTCTGTGACTGGAAATCTCCCAGAGGGCTCCAAGTAGGGTTTCTGTAAGACTGTACAACCACCAGAGGGTTCAACGTAGAGCACCTTTATATATGTACAGTACAAGTCCCAGAGGGTTACAAGAGGAAACACTTTAAGAGTGCACATCCACCAACAGGTTCTTAGTAGAACATCTGTAGAACTTCTACATGGAACTCCCAGAGTGTTCCATGTAGAAGCCATTCAAGAATTTGCATACCAGGGTTCCATATAGAACCCTTTTATGAGTGTACACCCTCAGAGGGTTCCAAGTAGAAGTTCTTCATGGGTGTACACCCACCAAAGAGTTCCATGTAGAATGCTGTATGACTATACAACCCCTAGAGTGTTCAATGTAGAACCCATTTAAGAATCTCCACCCTCCACGTAGAACTTATTCTAAGAATGTCAACCCCCAGTGGGTTCAAAGTATTTAAAATAATCTATATATAAGAATCTACACCCATCAAAGTGTTCCAAGTAGAACTCCCGTATGATTGTTCAATCGCCGGAGTGTTTCATGTAGAACCCATTCAAGAATCAGCACCTCAGGGTTCCAAGTAGAACCTATTCTAAGACTGTACAATCCAGCCAGTTCTTATTAAAACCCTTTTATAAGTGTACATCTCCCAGATGGTTCCAAGTAGAACCTATGATAAGACTGTACACCCACCAAATTGTTCAAAGTAGAACCTTTGTAAGAATGTACCACCCCCAGAGTGTTCCTTATAAAACCTATTTATGAGTCTGTACCCACAAAAGGTTTCCAAGTGGAACGTATTCTCAGACTGCAAACCCCAAAGGGTTCAAGTAACTCTTAAAGAGTGTACACCTACCAACAGGTTCGATGTAGAACCTCTGTTAGAGTGCACCATCTGCAGAGGGTTCCATATGGAACCCATTTAAGACTCTACACACACCAAAGGGTTCCAAGTAGAGCTCATTCTGTGAATATACACCTCCCAGAGGGGTCAACGTAGAACCCCTTTAAGATTGTAAGATTTAAGTAGAACCCGTTCTATGAATTTACACCACTAAGGAAACCTTATAATTACATAACTACAGAGTATAGACGAGAGAATACATGAGGAAAAGCGTTTCTCGATGATAGTTAGCGATTCTTCGCTTCCTAAAGATGTTCTACTTGAAATGTTTTCTGATAAGGAAACACTCTATAGCATCAAACAAATCCAGAGAACCCTAAGAGTATATGTTTGGATAGATGCTCCTGCCTCAGGAATCTGACTACACAGAGTTGGGACACAGAACTGATTATTTGCAGGCAGGAAGTTCTGCAGTTCAAGTGTTCTGTTGTGGCTTTGAGGCTTTCTGGGATCTTTCTTTAGATCGGAAAGAGGTACAGCTAACGCTGAGCAACTGAACGAGAGTGGGCGTTTAAGCAGCAGGGCGTGTCACCAAAATTATCCTGACTCAATCGCCCTTCACTGGTGCATTAACGCCCCTATTTTTAAGACAACCTACTATACATTATCCACTGGTTTTCAAATTTATGGGTCTTTCTAGCACTGAAAACAATGGCTGCATGCAGCAAAAAAAGCACACAAGGGAGCTTGTTAGTGCTAATTAGTGTCTGTTACCGACAGTGTCTTAAACCAGAGCCACAAGAAAGAATTGGCTTCACATCCACTGAACCTGCAGTCTGAGAAAACAAACAAAAAAAAAATCCACTCTTGAGCTGATCCATCAATAGTGTAAGAATATATATCGGATTATACATTAGTAATTGCGACAGGAGTTTAGATCGGAAGAGAAGACCAAGTGTTATTGGGCTAATGTGAAAAAAAAAAGAATGCTTGATTGAACGCTTGCTTGGGTCTCTATTGAATACTAATTAAGATGCTGCAACAAATTACAGCTCAAGCAATGTATAATAGCTGTGGATATAAAACAGGCTCACCAATACTGGACATGTGAAAACTGGAAAAAGATGATGTTTTTAAAATGCCCAGTTTTGGTACTCACTGCAGCTTCAGACTCCTTGTCTTGGCTGAAAGGAGTGGAACACGTTGTTCTCGTCTGCTGTTTTAGCCTATCCACCTCAAAGTTGTGCATTCTGAGATGCTTTTCTGCTCAAACCAGTTGTAAAGAGTGGTTATATGAGTTACCCTAGCCTTCCTGTCAACTCATCAACAAGCTGATGTCACCAACAGAACTGCCACCCATTGGATGATTGTTGTTTTTATTTTATTTTTTGCACATTTCTGTGTAAACGCTAGACCAGTGGTCACCAACATTGTTCCTGGAGTTCTACCTTCCTTCAGGTTTCATTTCCAACCAAAATCGAACACACCTGTTCTAGTTCAACAAGAACTTCTTAAGGCAATAATTAGATGGTCAGGTGGGCATGTTTATGGCTGGCGCTAAAGTCTTCAGGAAGGTAGATCTCCTGGAACAGGGTGGGTGACCTCTGCTGTAGAGAATGTTGTGTATCTAAATCTCTGCAGTTTCTGAAATACTGAAGCACCAACAACCATGCCACCATCACGTCAATTTTAAAAAGAGAAAGACTAAAAAAAAAGGATAAATAATTTGGAACTCTTCACATCCGTCCAAATTATCACAGTTTCACAGGACCACATGCTGAGGAGGTGCCCGCTTTTCATTAGTAACTTGGGTACAATTTGCGAAATAACTATAAAAGATACAACTTACACCTTTGGGGGTGCATGAATTAAATAATTCATATCCATTTTGATCACAGCTGTTTATGGAAGTCATCAGTACAGTTAATTGAAGAGGAAGTTTGCCAGCTGCTTTATGTAAAGTGCTTGATTGCAGTTGTAGTTTGGCAAGGCAAGTTAAAATAAGCGGTTAATAAAACATGAGATGTTGTCTTGCAATTATGAGCAATGAAACTATAAACTGTACATATCCCACTTGTAACTGCTTGTAATGGCTCTCAGATGAAACATGCACTCAGTCTGGAATAGATAATACTAAAAGAAGATCAAAATTTGGAGTAAGTTAAGGAAAGTCATTATTTATCAGTTTATCACTGCCTTTATCTCTTTCATCTTCATATTTCTCTCTCTTCCAGAAATACAGTGTGTGCTATGCTTTACTCCTAAGTGCTTCCCCCAAGGCCTACTGCTCATTTCAGTCTGAGGTGTACGAGATGGCTAGGAGATGGTCTTCTATTCCCATTAGCCTTGTGCCCCACAGTACCCTATCACGCTTCTTACTTATCGATCTGACTCTGCCCTCTCTCAGGCACATCCCTGAAGCTAATCATTGGGTGAGAATCAGTACCATTGCAGCAGTTTGTGAGCAGTCGGCTTGCACACATCGCACTCTGAACCCCCTCGGGCCCTTGAGGAAACATTAAAGTGGATGGATCAGTTCCTGGATAATGCTGAAGCCAAACTAATACAAATGAAAATCGTGGTTGCTCTCAAGTGGATCCAAAGAGCTTAGTGCAATCTGTCATTTATGCATGTGTAGTCAGTAGAGGTTGTACGAGGATTAATTATTTACTAGTCAATCCAGTAATTCAAAATAAAAAGTAGTCGAAAGGTGTATTTCGCATAGTTAAAGAAAAAAACTGATTCAGGACATATTTTAGGCTATATTTTGGCTGTTATGTTAGTACAGAATACAGATAAATGATAATAAATGAAAGCAAAGAATTATTTTTAGGTGATACTTTTAACAACATAAATGAATCAATAATAAATCATTGCAATACATGTGCAAAATAATAAATATTTGGAACTGAGAGTGCGCAGCATGGAAGCTCATGCCCATCAACAGAGCTGTCCTTATAGCTCAAAAAGAAGCATTCCTTGGATGGAGCATTTTCCCAGACTGATAATGTTCGCCATTTTGGTACCTCTGGCAATAATGCATAACACTTCGAGGACTGTACTAATGGATTAAATATGAAGTGTGTAAAGAGCACACAAACATTACCATTTGAATGAAATATACCGTTTATGACAATTTGAAAACATCAAGCAAATGGTGTATGAAAAAAATACTGACGTACGTTTACATTTGACATTTTATATGACGATTTCTCCAGCAGGCAAAAAAAAAAAAGTTTGAAAAAGAAGCGCATATAATGTGACATTTGGTGAGTTTTCACTGGATGACAGTAGGGGATGTTAAACATGACATGTTATTGGTTAATATTGTTTTGCCCCTGGCGGCAATGAACATATTCAGAAGCATGAAAAATTTGCATTTTCATTAAAATTTCATGGAAAAGCAATCATTTTGTCTTTTAAATGATTGATACTGAGCACTTGTGTACATTATGACATGAAACATAAACTAACAAGATCAAATGTTTTGATTTTGATTTCACATTAAATAAATATCAACCGTGTACTTTTACCAACTCATTATCTTAGTTTTATAAGCTATTATATAATTATTAGGTCTATTCTGTAAGGAATAAAACATCCATCCATTTTCCATACCACTAATCGACACGGTCATGGGGGAGCCTGGAGCCTGTCACAGGGAACTCTGGGCACAAGGCAGGGGACACCTTGGATACATATTGCAAGGCAACCCTACCACGAATGTTAAATCTCATTACAGAAAAATTCACCATATCAATAAGTACACATCAATAAGCTGAATAACAACCCCTTTTTTTATTTATTATATAAATCATATATATATATGAATATATAATATATAAATTTATTATTTTAATCAGGTTATGATTGAACCTTGTAATACTAAGGTCACAAGAAGGTGAAATAAAACAAAAGGTGGTTAGGGGATTCAGACAGTTGGATTCTGCTGTATTACAAATCACAGTGAGCAATTCCTGCACATGTTACAGTATCTGGGGTGCGCATTGTGTTGCACTGAGGTAGGGGGTCAGTAATCCTCCTTTTCTCCTCCATCTCTCTCTACAATTTATCTTTTGCTGTAGGCTTTTACTCTAACTTTAGAGCACTCTGTGATGTGTGCGAGGCTAATGTTCCTCCTGGAGCTGTGTTTAAAATGTGCACAGCGTGTGTTCGAGCTTCAGTCAGACTGAGTCACATGTACAGAGAAAAGCTGAGTGAAAGACAAAGCACACCCACGAGTCAGCCTCAGAAATCCTCTCACGCTTCATTCAGCCCCACACCCCCTCGACATTTGCTGTGTTTTTATTAGCTGCGACTTGATAGATGTGTGATTTTGCTGTATTCTGAGTGAGGATGCTGCCACCCCTTCAATTTCACTGCTTGTGTGTGTGTGTGTGTGTGTGTGTGTGACAGGTTTGATGGCTACTACTGAAGTACTTCAGAAAGAGAACTACTGTAAAAGGAAAATGAAAATGCCCAGAACTTTATAGATCCCTCTATATTAAGTGCATCTGTCCTGTGATGTCATTGGGTGGCTAATGCCATCAGATGATATTTGGTCTGCATTTAAACAGGTAAAGTTCCCTTCACAACAGATCATATGCATGTTTCAGGTAAAACTTAAAGGATTAAATCCAAACCAAACAGCACCCCCCCCCCCCCAACTCACTATAAGTCCAGTTTACCTTGAAATAATCTCCTCTATGA
Source organism: Ictalurus furcatus (assembly GCF_023375685.1). NCBI lineage: Eukaryota > Metazoa > Chordata > Actinopteri > Siluriformes > Ictaluridae > Ictalurus > Ictalurus furcatus. Next base: position 5,197,831 of record NC_071269.1, read on the forward strand.
AATATTTGGAATATTCTACCGGGAATTTGCATCATCTGAACTTCCTGAAGAGCCTGAGAAGAAGAAAAATAAGTTATTTCATTCTGTTTTCTTTTTTTCAGTGATATTGTGGTACTGACTGATGAAGTCAATTTGATAGGTGAAGTAATTCTGTTGCCAAAATTATCAATTTAAAGTAAAAGATTAACTATAAAAAATAGGGTGCCTAAAACTTTTGCACAGTACCGTATACATCATTTTTTAAAAGCAAATGATTTGGATTTTTTGAAATTTCCTCATCACATTAGCATGGGTAATATGCTAAAAGAAAACTGGAGCCTGTCAGCAAAGAAAACTTAAAAATGAGATGAGTTTTTTGAATGGTTAAATATTTTCGTAGATTTAACGTTGAAAAATGATTTGGTTTTTTTAAAGATACCATTTCTTTCTTGCTCTATTGTTTATTTATACATCCGTTTTCATCAATGTTTCATCATCTTTAGTTTCATTTCATGTTGTAACCTTTTTCATTTCTTTAAATTTTTTTTTACTATTTGTGCAATCTGCAATCTTTTAAAAAACCTTTTTGCCAAACATCTTTTTGTATCCTCGGCACTCCTCCTTGACTGATTTAACATTAACACCTGCAACTGCTTCCTGATCAGTTAAGGACCCTTTAGATACTCACACCAGACACAAGACTCTCCGTGTGTGTGAAGTCTTGCCATTTTCTGCTTCTTCCATGAACACCTACCCAGTATTTCCAATTCAGGAACTTCCATAATTTGTCTCTTCTTCAAATTTAAGTTCATTTATAGTCGATGCTGATATTCTCCTTGTCTACCACAATCTACTTTAAAGACAAAGATGTCTAATGTTATATTCATGTTCGTGCTCACTTCCTTCTTGTAAACTGTCAGATCCTGCTAAAGTGTCTTGAATTTGATATAATCTTAACCTTACCATGGTTAAGGAAAATGTAATATTTATAACAAAATATCTGTTTCACCGCTATTCCTTTATTATTACAAGTCACAAAATAATCAAAAGGGTATATGTTAAGATATTCCTAAAAATTTAAATGTCCCTTTCTGAATGTGATAATGTGAGCATTCTCTAATCCTTTTATTCTGCTGTCACATACTGCCTGGGTACTGAAAAGACCAACGTAGTAGTTTTCAAACACTTTTCCTGTTGATTTTGTCTAATTGTTTGGATTGCTGGTTTGCAATAAGTTTTTTTTATTCTTTTCTAGATACGCTGTAAAATAGATGTATGTTTTCCTTTTTTCCTTTTAAAACCCATAGGGGATGCAAACTTTTGTACTCAACTATATCTTTTTATTTTAATAATCTGTGTTTTATGCCCATAATATATTTACGAAATGGTTATCCATTATCAAAAAATGTTCCAAAGACATTAGAAATATTGTACTTTGCTTGGGCCGATACAGTATGTAGGTGTCTTTATGTCTGAGTCTGTCTGCTTTAGCATTAATGGTGCGGAGGAGAAATGTTATGTTTTTCTCTCTCGCTCTCTCTCTCTCTCACACACACACACACACACACACACACAGCTCTGATCTGAGCTTTAGGTAACAAGCTCTGTTTTCAACTGACAGACAGCACAGAGGTCTGCCTCCTGACTGACAAGTCTTGTTAAAAAACATTACAGTTCGTGAGGTTCTGACATTCCTCTCAGGAGAAACTTGACGAATCACAATCAGGACGAGGGCATGAGGAGAGAGAAGAGGGAAATGGAGTGCCATTTTGGCATGCATAATACTTCATTAGGGTTTGTCTTCACAGAACAGGCTACTAGTCTGCCTAAAGGCCACTTTTTAAACATAATTGAAGACTCAACTCATCTCTGACTCATTTCTCCAATTCACAGTCGCTCCTAAAAGGTCTGGCATTGATGACGCTTGCCTTAGTGTGTGCATTTCTTGCTTCAGGGAGTTATTCAGGTAGAACAACAAAAGTGCAGCCGAGACTTAAGAGGAGGCGAAAAACGAGCGGCTCTGGTAATTGCAAAAAAAAAAAAAAAAAAAACTTTGCAGTGGCTTTATGTAACAACCAGGTCACATCCTGTTCTGTAAAGCTGTTAAGAGTACTTCTGATGATGTAAAAAAACAAAAAAACAAAAAAACAACAACAGAAAAACCATAAGTAGAATAAAGGTTGTTTTTTTCAACCTCAATCTTGTCGTTATACTTAATTAGTGAGACACACATTAATTACATATAAATGACATTTCAATTTTAAGTTCCATGTGATAAAGATTTGGCTGTTATTCAAGTCACATGTTTAAATTAATGCATTCATTCTAACACAACTCACACAGGACACTCCATATAAGCTAAGCCTAATGGTAAACCTGTTGTAATGTACAAACCTGTTGTTATTTAATGCCGCAAAACATACAGTCCAATAATAGTTATGGTGAAGTTTTCTGTAAGGACATGCTTATTTATGGAAGGAGTCTCCAGTGCCAGCGCTTTGTAACTCTTCAGAACAGAGGAGGTTTTGCTGTCCTGAAAGGAACATCTGTTTATAGTTGCTGTAAGTGATAACAGGAACTAACTTGTCTTCATGGATGTTCCACAACATTTAATGTAACTATACATGGATTTAAAAAAAATACATATGATGTGTCCTAGTTTTAAAAAATAAATGATTGAAATAACTGGCCAATTGCTGTCATATAAGAGGAACAAAATACTTCTGGACATACTGTATTGAAGAAAGAAGCAACTTCAGGATAAGTAAGAGTAACTTCACTTCATGTCGGGTACATTGTACTGCCGGTCGTGGGGCTGTCAGTGTTGCATGCTGAGATGTGGAGTTTGTTACAATGAACAAGATAAATAATCTTTAACATTAAGATTTATATGGTAAAAATGATATTCAGGTCGTTTAAGAGTAACAAGGAGAAATGAAAGTGAAATAAAAATAAATAAATATAAAGACTATATGCAAAAAGGATTTTATAGACCATCACATTCCTTCTATTTCGCACACACACACAAATGCACACACACACACACACACACACACACACACACACACACACACACACACTTGTCTTACTATCCTTCCACTGACATAATTATTAATCCAGTTAAGTAATACTATGCTACACCTAAGATAAGACAAGATAGGACAAGACAAGATATGGTAAGATTAGACAAGACAAGATAAGACAACATATGATAAGATAAGACAAGACAAGACAAGATAAGGCAGGATAAGACAAGATAGGACAAGACAAGATAAGACAAGATACAATAAGACAAGGCAAGATAAGACAAGATAATACAAGATAAGATAAGGCAATATAAGATAAGATAAGGCAATATAAGTCAGGACAAGATAAGGCAAGATAAGACAAGATAATATAAGATAAGAGAAGGCAATACAAGATAAGATAAGGCAATATAAGACAGGACAAGATAAGGCAAGATAAGATAAAACAAGATACGGTAAGATATGATAAGATAAGGCAATATAAGATAGGATAAGATAAGATAACATAAGATATGATAAGACAATATATGATAAGGCAAGATAAGATAAGACAAGATAAGTTTAGATAAGTTAAGATAAGACTTTATTGATCCCAAATGGGTGATTAGAGCAGCATTCATAAAAGACAAGACACAAAGACACAAGAAATAAAGTAAGAAAGGTAAAACTATCAAAACATGTATGCGTCGAATAGATATTAACAATAAACCTGTATAGAACTGTGTGTATCATATACATCTATAGCTATGCTAAGGTACAGGAAGTACAGTATATTGTGTTGCAGTTCTATACAGTGTAATAGTAATAAATCTGACTCTAACCTTAATCTCAGTAACCAAGGAAACCTTTTGGCTTTTTTTAGTTTTTAGTTTTTGTTTAACTCACTGTTAAATCCCAACATTTGAATGACTTTTATCACAAGACTTTTGAAGTATTGTAAAATAAATGTTTCCTTGCCAAGTAATGAACAGAATAGAAAGGAAAAATAATAATAAATAAAATGCCATCAAGCACAGGTCTTATAAAATATACAGTTCCTGTTTCAGTGATGCACTCCTAACTGTACATTTCATTCTCAAATCTCTCCCCATCCATTTCAATTCCATAAGCAAACAACACGCACGGATTGTGCGCAAATCTCCCATAAGCCCATGCAATTACAGAACAGGACAGGTCCTTTAGATCATTTGCAGAGAGGACGGCGTAATTTATGCTTTGCTAATCCTGCAGTGTTTTACTATTCTGTAAACGTTTGTGCGGTTTTTAATGCAGGTCTGCGCACTACCAGGTACCTCACCAGGCCACTGCCCAAGCACTATTCATCTCAATTTAGCCCCGCTCGGCTGCTCGTCTCAACGAGGAGGGAAAAATAGATGTCTTCTGTCGCACAGCTAATGCCTCTCAAATGCTGAATGACCGTATGCATTTGGAGCTGTCACTGGGGGATATGACATCCCTTATGACTGAGGTTATAAAGACCTTGCTCGTTTGAAGCCAGCGTTTTGACCGATGGAAGAAATTAAGCAAATTATCCGGCTTGTGCACGCTGTGCATTACAGACAGGAAAGCCAGGCTGACATTTCCAAAGTACAAGCTGAAGATGGCTACCGTCCTTTCTGTTGGACCGTGTCATGCTTGTGAGAATTTTAGGCTTCATCTTTTTTAGCTCTGAATATGAGGACACTGAATAAATTACCAGTACTTTCTTTGGGCTGTCTGCTTTTTCATTGCTGTTGTTTGAAATTCTGCCTGTACAGAACTATAAAATATTCAGGTCATATCAAAAACTGGCAGGCTGTCAGTGAGATTAAAAAAAAAAAAAAAAGCATACAGTAGGTTAAAGGGAAAAAAAAGACAGAAGAGAGACAAAACAGCACAGGCAGTACTGAAAAAGTGGACATTTAAGCTTTGTACAAAATGCCACTGTGATATAAATGTGTATTAACACTTAAAACATAGTGCTGTTGAATTCTGTAATCTGATTGGTCGAAGGTATTGATTCATTTTCTATAACAGCAGCTCATTAGTCGATAGTAGTTCCATCTGCAATTTATGTCTTTTTTGTTTATGTAACTGCGCCAGTTCTAATAAGTTAACATTTCTATAGTAACAAATTCGCATGTTGTATTTTTTTAACATTCGTGGAAGAACAAGATGTTTATTTAGCATTCATGAAAGGAGTCTCCAGTGCCAGTGCTTTGCATATCAGTCAATAAGGTTTCCATCACAGGAATGTCTTCATAACTGGAACACTTTCCGTTTTTTCAGTAACATGACAAGCTTTGTTGTTATTGTTGTTGTTGTTATTGTTGTTGTTTTCCCCTTATTAACTTAAAGAGGGATGAAAAAAGAGAAGCTGGTGATTGGTTGTCTGTTTATAGCTGTTATAATGTACAGTAAGCGATAAAAAGAACTAACTTGCTTCACAATCGCGCCACAACATTAAATGTAACCATAAACTGAAAAAAATATGACGTGTCGTTCTTTAATTAATTTAGTAACGCTTTACCATGACAGTACACTAATAATCATGCGCTAATACCTGAATTAATACTCACTTATGATATAATGATGAGTTTAGGCGTGCACTAATCATGAACTAACCTAAACTATGACCTGAGTCTTGTGAATTCATCTGTGAATAACGACCAGCTTACTGTAAGTACATGTTAGTACTTAAGTATTTGTTAGTTCATGCATTAATAAACATGTAGGGGTAAGCTAAATCAAAGATGCTCTATAAGAAAGAATATGAATTACCCGTGCATATTTTCGAACAGTTTATATAATTTGCCATATGCAGCTGTGTGTACACAAACGTCATTAGATGGTGCTGGATTACGTTCATAATTTACATTGTTCCTCCGTAACGAACGTAGAAAGACACATTAATAATACACAGCGATAATTTCATCTCAGAGCCATCCAGTGATGTTTGTTTACACAAAAAAATTTCAAAATAGCTTTGGGTTAATCCACACCACCCTGGCATTTATTGTTTTCTTATTACAGCACACCCAAAGTATTCATTATAACCTGATGGAGACAGGAAGCATGCTATTAGCCCGCATCCCAATAAAATGCTTCTACGAGAAAGCAGTATGACATGAGAGCTTTATAAATAAAGGACAAAAAATAAATAAAATAAAAAAACGCTGCTCTGAAATGATCTAGCTACTTTAAACATTTACGTTACTTAGACTTAAATCTCCAAATTCAAGGTTGTATAAAGTGTTTCAAAATAAATCCAAGTTTTGTTCGCCCCCGGTCTGAAAGCTAGTATTGATTTTCTTTTTGAGTCCACCATGTCTTCTTCCATTTACGGGACAGAAAGTCATCAGTCAGAGGTTTCCGGGCTCTGATACACAGCGTTCCTGCCAGGCTGAATTTATGGCCTGGCTCAACTATCATTTGAAGTGTCTAGTCTTGTCACAAAGGGAAGCAAGGATGCCTGTGGCGGCTCTGAAGGGCAAGTCAACTTATAATTGCCAATAAATATAGAATTTAAATCAAATAATCCCATCTTAAAAAGAAGAGGTGCAACTTGAAATAAAAACATAAAAAGGAGCGAGTTGAACTTAAAGAGCCAACATCAGTGTTTGTCTGAACTTTATCTTCAGGCTGCTGAGAATGTAGATGTGTTTTAGTGCTAAGTGCATGGGCCCCTTTAACTACGATAGAACCTCCATAACATTCATAAATGTGTATTTTTACATTTTTTTATATAATATTTTTGTAAGGTTTTTTTTATACCTGAAAATTCCACCAACAGGTCCGAGTACATTATTTCTACACCTACTTGTTTTTGAGTTCCTGCTAAAATGTAAAGAACAAAAGGAACTAAGTCTTATTTCTCAAGGCTATAACTATAAATGGATAAAAAGTACGTGTTTAATAGCGTTGGACAATTGCTGTGCCGTTCCGTTGTTGATTATTTTCCTATAACAGCATACCTCTTTGTATTTTGTTCCTTACATACTGTATTAGCAGATTACATTGAAAAAAACAACAACAACGTGCCAGGAAACATGTCATGGCTAATACTGTATCTGGCTTTGTTATTAGGCAGTAAGGAATAAATCTGTAATGATCTGAGGTCCATTACTTCAGACGTAATATTAACTTTGATCAAATTTTGTCTTATATGTTTTGTAACTCTTAAAAGATGGGAGACTCTTTTTACCAGAGATCAAAAAATGTAAATCTCCACCTGTTTTGGGGGTTCCCTTGTTCAGCATTGAATTTATTTATGATGTCACACTCCACAGTAGTGCTTAATGGCTCATATGATAGCATTTGCAGTGTATCATAAGCATTTCTTTTTACCTAGGTTTAAATTTAGTAATTTTATTGTGGCAGTTGTATACAGAGTTCTACTATCAAAAAAGCTTTAGTCGTGCTGTCTGTTTTATTTCTGTATCAGTGTTATTATGGAGAGGTGGGAATTGTTTGTCCAGCAGGGGGCTCACACCACTCACCTTTCCCATCATCCTACTCACCAGTAGCTGAACGCAGCGTCACGATACTCTACACACAGAAACCCAACAGCGTCCTGACTAATCTTATAATTGACTCGTGTCGATAAAATAATTAATTTGTTTATACTGATTGAAAATGTCCGATCAATCAATTTCCATTCTGCTGGTGTAATGGATCATCAGTGTACCATGAGAAAGGGTTTTTTTTTAAAAAAAAAAACAAAAAACACACAAATAACCAGCACATCATGTGTTAAATAAGCGTCTAATCACATGTAATTGGAACTCAGTCTCAGACTTTGTGTTTTGTATGAATCTGGCTTGTTAGTGTTGTGCAAATTGGAAAAAGTCGTTTTTTGCTAAGACATATTTGTGTTAGAAATCTACCAGATCTAAATCTGGTTTAAAAATAAATAAATAGATAAATAAAAAACACTGGCTGCATCAGAAGTAACACAAAATGTTTTCTTGAATATGATCTCAGAGTCTTCTCTGTCCACTTGAAATAGCCGTGTTATGAATATATGACCTAGATTCAGATAAAAGGCCATTTTTATCTGAGTGCTACATGACAGGGTTAGTCTTTTAAACCAGAAACTCAGATCTCCTGAGAACTGTTGGCACAGACCATTCGTTTTTTGGACTGAATCATTTCACCACGTCTAATCCAGCCCAATCTAATGCGCTATATTGTTCCTTTGTGAAATCAATATATGTAGTAGAATATGTGTTTATGTTGCACAATAAAGAGTAATTCAACAATGAGGTTGCTTCCCTTAAACCGCAGCTGTGACGAGAACACATCTTTAATCAGAAAGCCTGAAATCCCTGGTTGAGTAAGGCGATAGTCTGAAAAGTAGGACGTTTTATGTCCGTGTCATGGTGATACGGCGACGGCTATCCTAACGGGTGTGCCCGAGTATGTTTAAATTACCCCAGATAAGACTCTTATCTGAAATCATGGCCATGTTATTGTTACGATCAAGGAAATGCCTGCAGATTACATTTTTTTAATTTAAAAAAAAAAAAACATTAACTGGGTGTGCCTTTATAGGAAAATAATAGGAAAATAATCAGCAAGAGTGATGTGATACAGAATTTTGATTATTAATAACATAAACCTACAGATTTTGTTAAATGATGCATGGAACTGGATCAACTGGAAAAATCCAGATTGGCTGCTAGCTAAAACACTGTAGCTAACTAAAGCGAAAACACCAGCTAGTATCATGATTAGCAGGTTCGTTTTCACATCGAAAAATTCCTTACAAACTTGTGCTAAAAACTCAGAAGAATCAGCTAAAGGCCCAGCAGATTTATAGCAGAGCTTGAGGCAGATACAGCACCTAAATGCAACAAAACCTAACATGTCCAGCTGCAATGGGTGAGTGATTTTTTTCCCCTGACTGGTGTTTGAGCATGACAGGAAGCTAATGTTCCTCATATAGAGTTGCATAGCTGGAAGCCAGCATCCAGACACTTTAGTTATTGTGACAGGATGATCACTTCTCAGATGAGACTGTAGAGTTAAACACAGCTCGGTGTCAGGCCAGTAGAAATACAAGGTGCTGCTAATTATTTGCTTCACTATTTACATCTCGTCAATGGCAGACTTTTTTTTCTCTCTGCCTGCTAGGATTTTCTTGCAAGCAACGTTGGCACGCTCAATAATGGTGATACAAAAGAGAAGAGTGGGATTATTTGTTGTCTGTTTGTTCAGTTGACTGAAGGGAAGACATTTAAAAAGGGAAGAAATAAAGAGTGCTACTTATAGAGGCCATACCACAAGATGAAAACCACTCATCTGTAGTAAGAATCAGAAAGCCAGATTGGAATTTGCAAAGAAACACAGAGATGAACAAAAAAAGTTCTGGAAACAAGATGAACCTCTACCAAAGTGATGGAAAGGCCAAAGTGTGGAGAAAGAAAGGATCTGCTCATGATCCAAAACATCTGTGAAGCATGGCGGAGGTAGTGTTATGGCTTGGGCTTGCATGGCTGCTTCTGGAACATTCTCACTAATCTTTACTGATGATGGTAGGAACAGAATAAATTCAGAAGTTTGCAGGAACATTCTGTCTGCCAATTTACAGAGAAATGCATCCAAATGAATTGAGAGGAACTTCATCATGCAGCAAGATAATGATCCAAAATACACTGCCAACTCAACAAAGGACTTTATCAGGGGAAAAGTGGAAGGTTTTAGACTGACCAAGTCAATCACCAGAACTTAACCCAATTGAGCAGCATTTCACCTCCTGAAGAGGAGACTGAAAGGAGAAACCCCACATTCAACAACCGAAAAAGGCTGTGGAAAAGCTTCACAAAAGAAGAAACCAACAATTTGGTGATGTCACTGAGACGCAGACTTGATGCAGTTATTGCAAACAAGGAATATGCAACCAAATATTAAGTGTTATTTACCTTAATTTGCTTCAAGACTGATCTGTTCCTATACTTTTGCTCGCCTAAAAATCAGGTGGTCTGATACAAAAGTTTCTATGTTTTATGTCGTTTAACACATCTAGGTGTAAATACCAGGAAATAAAAGCTGAAATCCTAACCTCTCGTCTCATATCCATCTTTCGGTCTCAAACCCAAATGTCTTTGGCTCTACAGCAGAAACAAATGAACCGGCCTTGCCGTTCCAATACTTTTGGAGGAGACTGTATAATGGTCGATTATTAGTTACAGCTAGTCCTTTATGCTATGCAGTTAATATTTGATGTTTTTGACATTACTTACAATGTTAGTTACTAAAGCTTTGTTATCTTCTTGGACAGTCCATTTGAATAAAGATGAAGTTAAAAAAAAATTATATATATTTTGTTCTTGTTGAATTTTTGTGAAGGAAGAAATTCCAGCATAACAACTAAAATAAATTCATCTTACCTGTAGGCTGAGATTTACACAGTGAGGCCTTTACTTTTCACTCAAGTACAAAGAGTCAGTTTATAACACTGCCCCATGACAAATTCTAACCAAACAATCACACTAATGTTTTTTTTAAACATCTCTCAAAAACACCTTAAAATCACACAAATAAATAGTTTCATAGCAACGACATGGCGTTTAAGTGTGAGTTTACTACTACTTTGTTTTGCTATTAATTCGCGCTTTATATCACATCTAAGGAAATGGTACAGAACTGCTTTGAACATACTTTCATTCATTACTATGTAAAATTTAATTTAATCCCAAACCGTGTTTATACAATTAACAATTTATTACACTCCAGAACACAAACATTCAAATGCTCTGTGATGTACACATCCGCTCAATATTCTGAGACATTAATAAGATGTTTTTTAGTTATCGGATAACACTCCGTAATGTTAACCAGGCCTTTATTCACATACACAACTAGTAAACTTCATTTTGACAGTGGCTAATCTAAGACCAATTTTGGAAACCTGAACAAAAAAAAGCTGAAACTTTCTAAATCCCGAGAGCTGTTATTAATGCATGATCTGCATGGTATTAAACAACAGGGAAACGTTATAACTGGCAAAGGCGCAGTCGTGTGTGCAGCCTTTTGCTACTTTAGCTCATTTCAGAAATTCAATCAGCGTGGGCACAAGCTGGCTAAGTCAGTCTGATGTCAGCCAGAATCACAAACGGCCTAGTTTAAAGAACTGAGTCAGTATACTGGCATTTCTGAGAAAAAAGCTAATTCATATTAGATTTATAACCAATGATAACACACTGTATTTGTTGGATCTACTAATATGATATTTGTGCTACAGAATATGGCACCCACTCTACTAAAGAACATACACAACAGTTCACTCGGCTCAGTCACACTCTCAGAAAGACAAAAAAATAGCCAAGTAAAACCGAGGAATTATTATTTCTTAAAAGATTATTATTATTATTATTATTATTATTATTATTAGTTTAACTATACTATTAAACAGTTATAAACAGTCACTCAATACTCACCAGCTTCCATTTTTTCTCTCATGAAGTTAATAATAGAAAAAATTACCAAGCAGCTTAATAAGAAACCGCAAGACATAACGACCTCCGTCCTTGAGTTTTCATTATCTGAACATTTAAACCAACAGCTTTACCTCTGACTGTTACAAAGGCTGCTCTGACACTGGAGACTCCTTCCAATCCAAATGGAGAACTCAGCAGGTGGTATAAATCTTTATAAGTTATAGAAGATATAGAAGATATACTCTATCAACATGGAATTTGGCATGTTGATCTCTTAGTGGTTTCAAGTTAATGGTTGAAGATGTGTTGAGGTAGCGCAGTCTAGCTCTTGCCGCAGTTCCCATAAAAGCCAAATACAGTGTTGTCTATCCACTTGCGAAACCTTGACACAGCAGTGTAAACTCCAGGATACCGAGGATCTGCACAACCGTTGCCCCAAGACACGATCCCGTAGACAAGACCTTCACACACCAGTGGCCCGCCAGAGTCACCCTGCAAAGTGGAAAGTGTTATAAACCCTGCACAAACGAAGCAAGCGTCAGTATCCTAAATGCTGAAATCACACGCTAAAACTGTTTATATATCTCCTATTAATTCAAATTCTATATACGTGTCTGTTAATCTTGATTAAGTGGTTCTCCGCTTGTTCACTCTGGTTACATCTGAGATCTGTAGTTACTTTCCTATCTAATAAGCGAGCTGCTATGACTACATAGATTGTAGCACAATTTGGTTCTATGATTAAAAATCCATAATGCGACAATTATTTTTTAAATAATGTCACAAATCTTTAAAAAATACAAGCTTACACTGCAAGCATCCGTTCCTCCATCAGCATAGCCAGCACAGATCATGTTTTCCGTGATGTTGCCATCGTAGGAGTCCGTGCTGTTGCAGTGGGCGCTGGAGACAATGGGCACTGTGGCGGTGTGAAGAGATGTAGGGATACCCCCTGTGGGGCTAGTGAATCCCCAGCCAGATACACGACACACGCGACCCTCTGCAATGTTGTCACCTTGACGGGGCAGCGGTGCAGGGGACACAAAGTTATTCACAACCACTGGAGTCTGCATCTGCGTGGGAGAAAGAAGCAGTATGCATGAAAAGTTGCAAAGGTTAAGGTTAGAGTTAAAGCAGTACCATTATTTATGACATCATTCATAATGCAGCCTTCAAATGGGGCCAAAATGAACAAAAATTCCCCAATGCCTTTTTAATATCACAGTATGTTGCATGATATTTTTTTTAAATCACCATATAAAAGAGCAGCCAGTCTGAGGATATTTAAATGCCAAATACCATTGGGTGAGACAACACTGTTTTCAGTCACTGGAGCAGTCTTCTTCTCTGGGGTCAAGTTTAATTCACAGTTATTAAGTTACGTAAGTGACATTCAAACCATGAACACTGAAAATGTGAAGTGATGGAGGTTTTAGCAACAGCAACAGCTAAAACTTTGTCTTCGAATGCTGTGAAAAGCTCTTTGAACAGCACATAAAGGCACTCTCGACAGAGTTATGTTGATGTTTGTAGTAATTGAATCTAGACTGCCTTGAATTCAGGCCACAGTACAAAAGAACAGCAATGTATTACAACCCTTCAGTTTACTGCAGAGGACACCAAGTCTGTGTGAACCAGGAAGTCAGATGGTGGACCTCCCAGAATCTAACACCTCGGTATTTTTCCAGTTCCTTACAGCAGTAAAGAAAACCCAAAAGCCAAGAAAAGACAGCTAAGAGTTTCTTTACAGTGCTGGATCAATGGCATTTGGCTACTGATCAGAAGTTTGTGCTTACAATCAACTGTATGCCACTTTGGATAAAAGCATCAGTCGAATATTTACACTCCTCACTGAGGTCTTTGGGAATCGGTTATTACCATTGCAGACCCTTTGATAGAGGCGGTTTTCACACGTTGGGCACGTTTGCTGTGGTCCGAATCCAAGTGGGATTGTTCCTGGCGCCCATTGATCTGGTTTCGTCTCATTTGATTCTATCAAGCCCCAGTGCTTTTGCGTTCATTTTACGTCATCACACGAGTGCATGGAGAACTTAATGTACTTAGTGTCCTGAGCAGTTTCAGGTTTCACTTACTGTAACACAGTAATATTGTGCCTCATATCAGGTCATTTACAGAATGCATCACTTTCTGAGTCCTACAACTATGCTGAAACCCTGGATCGTGATTTCTTCTTTTGGAAAACCCTAAACTTCAGTATATTCAAAATTCAGATAAATATCCCAACAGTTACATTGGCTATGCATTTCAGAGTGAATAAAGCATGAGCTTCCCAAATATAAAGCAGCATAGAGCTTTACCTCACTGGTATTAGTAGTAGTAGAAGTTGTAGTAGTATTTGTAGTAGTATCAAATAATTCATTTTTTATTTATTTATTTTTAGGTATTCATTATGTAAAGCATAAAACACATCACGATGTTCTGTTATCATGATAAGATAAAGAGTCTTTATTGATCACGTGTACATTACAACACAGTGAAATTCTTTTCTTCGCATACCCCAGCATGTTAGGAAGCTGGAGTCAGAGTGCAGGGTCAGACATGATACAGCGCCCCTGGAGCGGAGAGGGTTAAGGGCCTTGCTCAAGGGCCCAACAGTGGTAGCTTGGCAGTGTTAAGGCTTGAACCCCCGACCTTCTGATCAGTAACCCAGAGCCTTAACCGCCAAGCCCGCACTGCCCCTCTAACAATCCACAGGGTGATGAGATATATCCCGATTCAAAATGTACTGTTACCGTCCTGAATGCCATTTTCCTCTTATACCACAGCAATGTGCCAACGCTAACATCTAATCATTTGTATCCATTTATAGTTACATTTAATGTTCTGGAAACTCTGCAGAGTTGAACCTTTACATTCCCTCACTTTCTCTCGAAGTTAACAACACAACAAAAACACTGCTTGTTACAGAGAATCTGCAAAAGTTTAAGTACGGTTTATCTCTGACAGTTACAAAGCACTAACACTGGAGACTCCTTTCAAAAAAGTCTCCTCACAGAGAGCTCCAGCATATCAACTACTACGCACATTTTTAAGTCTGTTTACATGGAGTATCCACCATACTGTACAGGTCCGCGTGTAAGCTGTTACTAGCAACGATAATGTGTTAGGACGATCATTTCTGTGATTTGGATGACAGTCAGAACCGATGTGTTGAAAATGAATCAGCGCTTTCTGAGACCTAGTGAAGGCTGTGAATCTATTCAAGTGAACAGCAAATCATGAATTTAACCAATTAAGTCCCATGGAACAGGCCAATGTGTGTTTTCATCTGGCTTGAAGATGAAATTGTGTAGTCTCTTACCTTGATGAGCATGATGTCTGCGTTGTTGGTGGTTTTGTTGTACTGTGGGTGAGGTACTAGGAGCTGTGGCGATCGGTACTGTTCTGTCCCTTCATACACACTTACAGAATAATCTCCAGTGACGATCCTCATATTCCCAGCCCTAGTATTCACAACACATAAAATTCATCACGTTCCTCCAGAGAAGGACAGGGTGGAAATGTGACATAATACTGAAATATGGAATTTGATTAGCTTTCCTACAGCTACAAACATAAGGGTTAACTATTCCGTATGATTAGTTCACATTTTATGCAATGTTCTGAATACAAACCTGAATATTGCACAGGAAATCAGGCATGCAAAGGTTGCACATAAAAGTACAGCACCTTTTCTCTGCTGCACTTTTTCTCTTTGAGATTGAATGCGTTTATTACATTTTATTACGCTTATTATTACACTATATATATCCAGAGGTCACAGTCAACAAACACAAGCACTATCTTAGAATATCGAAATTACAGCATGCTGTTTCATTACGGTTTATTACTATATGTTTGATTCGAATTTTTTTGAAAGATTTATTTTGAAACTTTATATGATTTTTATTGCTACCCTCAAACATTTAACGTTTTTGGGTTTTTTTTGTGCTAGAACATTTTTACCTCTTCTATGCTTTTAGTGTACTTTATTTCCAAAGTCACAAATCCTGTGCCCTAAAATTTAACTCCATATCTCCTTCTTTCTCTCAGAGTTGGATGTTTATTATGATTCCCACCGGATTATTTTGGATTTTTGCCGAACAAAGCGCAACAGCACAGACATCGTTCCTAAGAAAAATAGACAGAATGGTAGAAAGAAGCGAGGCTGAATCTGACTTCTTTCTATCCCAGACTGGAGATTCATACAGACTCATCAGTGACATTAAATGAAGTCACACGCCCATAGATTTCATTTCCATTTGAGACGATACTTTACTGAGCCACTTTTCCTATCCCTGCATGTGTATTGATCCCTGCATCAAACTGTGACTATGGTTGTCCACAATACTTGGATTATTTACTCTAGCAACTTTTTCCCCCTAGAAATGTAGGAGAAAATGCAGCTGTGTATCTACCTTTAAGAAAATGCAGCTGTAAATCTGCCTTTAAGTGTACCTTTGTTGTACGTGTAATGATCTGAACAACATAATTCGTATTATGTCAGACCTTGTGCTATGATGCATTGCTCAGAGTTTAATATCACTGGGATGGATCGTTTACGTCCATAAAAGCGCTACAGGAGATATTAGTCAGAGACGATAGCGGTGGTAAGAATTACAGTGCCACATTATACTGTATAAGTATACCTGAATGAGACCTGTTTAGGAAGCTTACCCTACATTGCAGTGTGCTGCTGTGAGCACCCAGTACTTGTTAATCAAAGTGCCGCCGCAGAAGTGCTGTCCAACGATGGTCTGGATGGACACTATGTACTTGATGGAGTAGGGCGCAGGGGCGTAGCCGCCTATTATCCGGCCCTGCATGGTCTCCTGACCTGAGAAATACACAGTGGGGTTAAACAACATAGTGCGTTATTCTGTACTATACTGTACCACAACTCATATAGTACCAACAAACATTACTTCAGACTTTTGCTCTGTTGGAGAGCTTAAGAGTGTAAATGAAATAAATCTGAATAAATTCCCTGTCAGTTATGTTTCCTTGATTATAAGTGTCAAGTCAGACGCAAAATGTCGCTCCTGAGACCTCAATTTAGATATTTATTGACATTTTCATGATATATGATGTGAAGGAGAAGGTAATGAAATGCTTGTTTTAACTGTCCACGTGTATTGTAATGTAATTTATCTTATTCGATACTTCTATCATCACATCACCCATCCCTAGTGCTAACTCATCTATGGCTATCTCCATCTCAGCCTAAGTGAGCATAAAAGGGAGGCGAGGTGTAACCTAACCCACAGTTTCAGGTTCTGAGTGCTAATTTGGTCACAATTTGGTAACTCGATCCTCTACTATAGTTCATGCCAAACAATACACTAATGCTCACATCTACTACTATGAAGTGATTCTCTCCCCTCTTTACAAACTGTGATGTCCTGATGAATACCGTATAACATCCCATAAAGTGGCACCATACAGCTGTAGCTGCCCTGTCCTTGAACATAGTGGCCTTGTAACAGTGATTGGATTGAAACTCAGTATGCAACAGAGCACCCAAAGGCCTGCAATCTGACGAGAGTGAAATCTCAGAGAATCTTATCTTACGTTTTTTTTTCCTTCAAAGAACATTTCGGAAAGAAAGTGAACTGCCTTCTCGAAAGGATGATCGTGTATGCGTTTGAATCCGTTGTGAACCAAACAATAACACAATTGAATCATGAGAAATTTATTGTGCCTTAATTAATTAATTAATATTTTTGCATTATTAAGATCAAGAGAGAGAAAAAAGATGAACTGGTGAGTGATAACAGGAGCAAACTTGTCTTGCTGACATTCCATGATATTAAAAAATAAATAAAGAGCATGACATGTCTTTCATTAATATATATATATATATATATATATATATATATATATATATATATATATATATATATATATATATATTTATGGTAAATCACTGATGCTCAGTAGTAAGAGTACAGGATGTCCTGTGCTTTGTTTTGATTTGTTTTGTTTCATATCCTAACGCTATGGAACTGTTTACTGAAAATGTGCTTATCTTTATTCTTATCCTCACCATCAGCTGAACCTCAACTTCAGTTTTAGCTCATAAATAATGGCACCACATATAGAGTAGGTCATTTATATAATACATCTTAGTCCCAAGCAAGTCTACCTGTGCAACCTAAAAATTGCTTTACAGCCAGAGAGTTGGAACAGAGCAGAAATATCCCCAAACGTGCTCAGAATTTGGGAACGGTTCTTCATTCCTAGATCTGCTTTTGCCATCAGTGCATATAAGAGGTTCGGTTAACAGCTCTTTACCTCACTTGTCATCATCATCAGGCTTCTGGCTGTGTAAAGCAATGACATTTCCATATTATAATGTGTGAAAGCATTGTCTCGGGATCCACATTCCTGTAAAATTCATGCCTGCTTAATGGTTACCAGCTGATTTCATCTCCATAAATTATACAGTATTATACCTAGTATTTGCTTTGGGCAAATGGATTTAGCTTTTTAAAAAAGTCGCTTAGATGTTATGTGCAATTTAATGGTACATTAACATAAGAATACAGTAACAGCCAGAAATGAGACACGATATATACTAAATATTACAATATTGCTGTCGATATATTTAAAGGCTCATCTTCATGTGACTTGATAAAGATAGGCTTTCATTTTCTGGCATAAATGATGACAGCTTAATTTATACTTCTGTCTAAAAATCAATGATTAATAAAAGCAGACCTGAGAATATTCACCGCAATAAAACATTTAGTGACATGTTTAGTGATTTTGAGAGACATATTGAGACCCTGAAAGACTGCAGAAGAGAAAAAGCTTTTCGAAAAAAGTAAAAATCCGGTAAAAATCAACAATCCTTATATTATACAACACTCAAGAAGATAAATCTTATTTGCAGTAGTGCTTGGACCCCCGCTTTAGGAACTGGAAAACCTTTACATTTATCAGCTTTTCCTCTTTCATTCTACAAGTAAACAAGTCCAGATTCATTTTTTAAATAAATAAATAAATAAATAAATAAATAAAACCCTAATCATGTTACAATACAATTACACATCAAAAGTGTCTTCAAGAAGCCTAACTCAAATGTTCACAGTTTTTTACTTACAGGTGACAGCGAGAACTTCCAGCAGGATGCAGAGCAAAAAGATGAGCAGATTCATGTTGGAAGAGGAGAGAAAGAGAGAGAGAGAGAGAGAGAGAGAGAGAGAGAGAGAGAGAGAGGGAGGGAGGGAGGGACTGAAAGAGAGGATCCACAGGTGAACTGAGAAGAACCTTTCCACCCCATAATCTGATTGCTCTGTAAAGGGAGGATCTTTTCAGCACTCTCAGGTTTCTCAGTTCCGATTTCTGTTCCCATGGACACCACGAATAGCAATGGCACGAAATGATATATAATTGAAGCGTAGCTTTCTAAACCCCACCTGTGACCTTTTGATTCAGGCTTTCAGTTCCAATCTGCCTGGCATGAAGCCTAATTGCATTGCTCTGAAATTTTGCAGCCACTGTGATTCAGTTGGAATAATGTGGACAGAATGAAACGGTATGCATGGTTAAGGAAAGGTTGATGATTAGTAGAGGATAGTGATCATTGTATTTCTTATGACGTCATTCGTTATACTTCCGGAATCGCTCAAACATGCGACGTTTATTTTCTACATTTCAGCAGAAATCTTACCCATCATCCAAAGCTGAACCTGATCTCATGAGAAATTGGTACAAAATCAAAAGAGCACAGACATTGTACTGAAGTTAAATTTCATACAAATTAAGCCATTAAATAAATAAACAAAGACACAAATGTTCACCACAGTCCAAAATGTTTGTTTGTTTGTTTTAATGAATTTGCAAGTCTGAGACCATGATAGAAGAACTAGTTTGAAGGCAAGTTTCAAGAGAAGTCTTGGAGCCACTCTCTGTGAGTGTTCATCCGAGACACTCTCATCCATCCCCCTTGCTTCTCTGGACACCTCCCCCAAACAGGGTGTAGCTAATATCCACCTTTGGAGCCTGACACAGCAGGCTTCATTAATTTTTTTGGTCATTACAGCTACAATATCTCATTCTCTCCCCCATCTCTATTCCATGATTCATACCCCTTTGTGCTGACCACAGGCAATTTTTACAGCTGACCCTCCTGAGCTCCTACTTATTATACACAGATGAAAGGGCCACGATCCATATAACGCATCTTTATCGACCTACTTTCAACAATTTAGCTTGGAGTAATATTAAATATCTGCTGCAATGTTGCAACATCGTGTAAGTGTCTTTGAAGATATGCAATTGCTTCCTGCTACGCACTCCCACCGCTTTGTGCTGCAAGCGGTCATTTGGGCCATGTACATGATCATGAGTCATGACAATATTGTGAAGGTTGGAAAATTTATTTTTTTGCATTTTAACTCATATAAATGCTTGATCAGCCATGCTAAACTTGAACAACCTTAAAATCTTAAAATGAATTCCATACAACGATACTGAATTGTGATCAAACATTAATTCAATTCAATTCAAATCAATTTTATTTGTATAGCGCTTTTTACAATAGACATTGTCTCAAAGCAGCTTTACAGAAATATCAACACGGTATACAGATATTAAAGGTACGAATTTATCCGAACTGAGCAAGCCACTGAGTGGCGACGGTGGCAAGGAAAAATTCCCTAAGATGTTTTAAGAGGAAGAAACCTTGAGAGGAACCAGACTCAGAAGGGAACCCGTCCTCATCTGGGTAACAACAGATAGTGTGAAAATGTTCATTACGGATTTATATGAAGTCTGTTTGGCCTTAGAAGCAGCCGTAGTCCCAGCAATCTGGAATTGGAGTAGATGAGCGCTCCATCCAGAGGTAGGACATCCGAAACGGATCAGGCAGGTCCGGAGAGTAGAAAGGATCAGGATCTCTAGTATCTCCATAAAATTGTGTGTGGCTCAGCAGAAGGAAAGAGGGAGAGAAAAGATTATTAGGACTGTGCTTAGCGTAACAGAAAGTCTAGTCAGGGTAGGCTTGAGTAAACAAATACGTTTTAAGCCTAGACTTAAACACCGAGACTGTGTCTGAGTCCCGAACACTAATTGGAAGACTGTTCCATAACTGCGGGGCTCTATAAGAGAAAGCTCTTCCCCCTGCTGTAGACTTCGCTATTCGAGGTACCATCAGATAGCCTGCATCTTTTGCTCTAAGTAGGCGTGGCGGATCATAGAAAACCAAAAGGTCACTTAGATACTGTGGCGTGAGACCATTTAGTGCTTTATAGGTTAATAATAGTATTTTATAATCAATGCGAGTTTTCACTGGGAGCCAATGCAGTGTTCTGGTTCTAGTTAGGACTCTAGCAGCTGTATTCTGGACTAACTGGAGTTTGTTTATGCTCCTACTGGAACATCCAGACAGTAAGGCATTACAGTAATCTAGTCTAGAGGTGACGAAAGCATGAACTAATATTTCTGCATCATGTAGTGACAATATATTTCTTATCTTAGAAATATTTCTGAGATGAAAGAAGACGATCCTAGTAATATTATCTACATGAGCATCAAATGATAGACTGGAGTCAATAATCAGACCAAGGTCTTTTACTGCTGTACATGATGAAACAGAAAGTCCATCCAGAGTTACTATGAGATCAGAAAACTTACTTCTAGCTACACGTGGGCCTAATAAAAGTATTTCTGTCTTATCAGAATTAAGTAAAAAGAAGGTAGTTAGCATCCAATGTCTAATGTCCTTTACACATTCTTCAACTTTACTAAGCTTCTGTCTGTCATCTGGCTTCACTGAAACATACAACTGTGTATCATCAGCATAACAGTGGAAGCTAATTCCCTGTTTACGAATAATTTGACCTAGAGGTAGCATATATAAAGTAAAAAGCAGTGGGCCTAAAACAGAACCTTGTGGAACACCAAATTTAACCTCGTTATGCGTGGAGAAGTCTCCATTTACATCTACGAACTGATTAATCCTATGCTTAAGGATCAAATTGAAAAGGGGGGGGGGGGGTATTTATACCTGGTATTAAACAAACCATGACAAAACTCACTGTACAGAATCAAAACATTTTTAAAGGTGAGTTTTACTTGAAATGTAACATGGCATACATTTTGTCCATGACATATTTGCAGAACTAATCTGTCCAAAGTTTATTTCCTTTACTATATATATATATACATACAGTATCTCACAAAAGCTAGTACACCCCTCACATTTCTATAAATATTTGATTATACCTTTTCATGTCACAACACTGAAGAAATGACACTTTGCTACAATGTAAAGTAGTGAGTGTACAGCTTGTGTAACAGTGTAAATTTGCTGTCCCCTCAAAATAACTCAACATACAGCCATTAATGTCTAAACCGCTGGCAACAAAAGTGAGTACACCCCTAAGTGAAAATGTCCAAATTGCACCAAATTAGCCATTTTCCCTCCCCAGTGTCATGTGACTTGTTAGTGTTACAAGGTCTCAGGAGTGAATGGGGAGCAGGTGTGTTAAATTTGATGTGTGTGTGTGTATATATATATATATATATATATATATATATATATATATATATATATATATATATATATATATATATATATATACACATAGAGGTGAGGGGGAGAACCATATACAGAACTCAGTCTTAACAAGACAATAAATGCATGATAAGACTTGATGATGAAACAAAGAAAGCAAAAGCAGGGTATAAACACACAAACTAATCAAGGACTGAGCACAGAACAGGTGCACACAATAGGGTAACACAACAATGACAAGACAGGGGTGGAGACAATACTAGAACAGAAAGAAAGGCACAAGGAAATATAAGCAAATATAAAGCACATGACGTCAACCCAAAACAAAAGAAAGCAGTGTTCATTGGAGTGCTGAGATAGGGAATTGGTTTCTCATTCCAAACCCCTTACCTGTATGAGGATAATAAAAAAAAAAGATAAAATTTCCGAGAACATGATCACACATTTTCAAATGAAGTGCATTTAGCAAGCAGTGAAAATCTCTGAGCATAGAAATGAAACACTAAAATTTCAATCGCTGTACTTCTTTCATTCTCACATGCAGTATTCTCTTTGAGATCGTTCGACTTTGCAGTCCACGAAGACCTGGTTATCCATCCCTTTTTTTTTCATATAGTGGCTACTGAGAGTCTGTTGTTTATTACTCACCGTTATCTGTGTTTAATCCTTTTGCTCTCTGAGGAATTTTTTTAAACAAATCCCACTAGCACTCGAAACATATTGTTTTTGATTTAAGACCTGCTAACCAGCGTGCAGCCTTTAGTCTCTATCCAGACTCCCGCGAGGAGTCCGATTTCTAGACATTTAAGGAGACTGTGATTGTAAACTCTATAAAATATTTCAGACTACGATAGTCTCTGTGTGAATCGCTAAGGCTTGTAGCCTAACACAAAAATTCAGCACTGTAGCACTGGGGTGCAGCCCTGTAGAAGATCAAACAGTATACGAGTACTACAGGAGAAGTAAAATCCTGAAATGTGAAGGTGCTATATGAACAGTCAGTGTTTGTATGAGACATCATGATTAAGATGACTCTCCAGGGACTTGTACGGAAGACGTTCTACAATAACCTAAGGCTAATGATGAAAAAGCTTTTGTTTTTTTTTGTTTTGTTTTTAAACAAGACAAGTGATAAGTGATAAAATCATTGATAAGGTGAGGTTTATTGTATTATGTTTATTTGTAAAGTAAGACTGTTGTACAGCATTTAGATATATCATCTCGCGCATAAACCCCAATAACGAAGGACTTTATTACGGTATTTTTTTGTTTCGATACAAGCATATTACATTCCACCATCTGACTTAAACATGGTGTGATTTAGGTTGGCAAGATGTGGCAGTTCAGGGAATTAAAATAAACAATTCATCAAAAAGCTGCACATTTCTAAATGTTTTACAGTAGCTCATTATCTCAGTGTTGTTAAACATCATTAATTCATTGAGCTTAAAGCAATGACCTCTTCAACTCACCATCTCGAAATGGTGATAATATACATAATAAAACCAGGCATTTTGATCAATTAGCTGTTAAAGTAGAGTGTTTTTAAATGTCTTGTTTATGTTTTAGTATACATTTTAATAGCAGCTGCAACTGCAAATTTTGGTCTGGACCCAAAAACAATCTCAAGATAGTTGTAGAAAGAGCCAACGCAATTAATCACAAGGTTAGAGTAAAACAGTCACTCAAGCTAGAAATGATACAATCTCCCAAGCTAAGAAGGCTAATTTGCTATAATAATAATAATAATAATAATAATAATAATAATAATAATAATACATCATTAAAAACTGTGATTTCTCGATCATCATGGATCATACATCACCTCAGAAAGTAGAAGAATGGCTTAGGAGAGAGACATACATTAGCAAAAGAAGGCTACTCAAGTTCAAAGGGTACTCAGGTTGTTTTGAAAGGTTTTGAGAGAACTCTTTCTGCCAGTATAAAAAGGCTGATTTGAGACTTATTACCAAGCAGTGACTGCATTGTGGACTCATAGACCTTAGACTTCATACAGACTGTAACCCAAGCTCAGGATCGAACTGAGGACCCTAGAGCAACACCGCCCAGAAAACAGACTTTAGAACTGTGAATGTACAAAGAAACAACTCCAATAAAAATCTTTTGCCCTCTGCGCCACCAAGAGTCGTTTTACCCCTGTAACTGAAACCTGCAGCACCCAGTACTGTTCCATAACAATTACTTCAGTCTCTTTCATGCCCTCCCTTAGCATTTATCTCTCCCGTGGAGAGGTATCCTCTCTAACAACACGCACAGTCAACATCGTGAGAGTGAAGAAAGCTCCGAATTGGTCAATGGACACCAAGGGACCCCTCTGCTTTGTCATGTACTAGGTCAATCCCTGAAGTTCATTCTGAGATAACACAACATGCTGACAAAAGCTATGCACAAAAGACACGGTTCTATTATAAAAGCATTATGGGAACCTCTGGTAGTCCTATCGGCACGTATCCTAAGCGGTTGATGACGACTGTGTGTGGTGAGTCTTTAAGTTTTTGTGATATAATTCTATATAAAAAGTCACATTAAATTGCTGTGTGTGGAATATGATGGGATCACGTACTCTTTATTCTGCATCACTTAATGTAATGGAACTACATTCGACCGACAAAAACCTTCATATTCAACTGCACGGAGTGATAAATCAGACTGACACTGAAATATGCAGGATACAAACGGACACCAGTGCCACATCTACATGGCTCTCTTCATAAATCATGCAATGACACGGTTTCTGCTGGCATGACATTTAGATTTTATTATTATTAACTGGTGTGTTCAGCAGCAGGTGCTAACGATATGGCTCAGGACTGGGGAGTAGTGATCCTTGTCCTAACTATGATGATCCAAGGTAGGTATTTGAAATTTTAACAGCTTTCTGCTTTTACTTCAATTTAAATTGTATATCTGACTTTGAAGAAGTCTTTTGAGAGCCTAAAATGGCAAACCGTTTTAATCATATCTAAATTACAGTGGGTGGGCAAAATTATTTCAAGATCAAAATATGTCCATAGCTGGAAATATACTATAATAAGTTAATCGTTACATGATAAGACATGAAGATGTTAGCTGTTCCACATGTTCTTCATAATTTGCAGTACATAGTAGATGGTAAACTCATATAGGTGTCACATAAACTTTCTTTGTGTTTTTATTATTATTATTATTATTATTATTATTAGTCTCGTTGACCCAAAGGATCATTGGGGGCCAAGAAGTCGTGCCTCATTCCATCAAGTACCAAGCATCTCTTCAGTTTGAGAAAAATCACTATTGTGGAGGCATACTGATCCACCAGCAATGGGTGGTGTCTGCTGCCCACTGTTGGAGACCGTGAGTACTGCAGTCATGTTCACGTTACTGTTACATTTACATTCTAGCACCCAGCCTTGTCCAAAGGATTTAGCAGACACCCTTATACATCTACAATCCACATACTAGTAAAATTGGTCAGATAGATTCTAAGACTATCAAGACAATAAACTAAAACCTTTGTTGCATTAAGCTGTTAGAGAGTATTTAAGACAGTAACTTATAGCAATGTATAGCATAAGAACAAAAGTACAAGTTGAGGTTTTTTTCTGTATTTGGTGCTCAGTTAAGCAAGGGCTTTTCTGCAAAGAGTTGGGTCTTCAGTCTTTTTTTGAAGACAACCAGTGATTAGAGGTATTTGCTCTAGTGGAGTATGCAGGACTGTTTTTAAAGCCCAAAATCTTGCCAACTCCTGCAGACATTCTTTATCCAATCCCACCCACTCCTGCATAAACTCTTGACCAATCCCATTCGCTCCAGCAGACAATCTTGACCAATTCTGCCCAATCCTGCATAAATTCTTGACCAATCTGGCCTGCTCCTGCAGAAAGTTTGACCAATCCTGCCAGCTCCCAGATACACACCTGACCAATCTCACCCACTCCTGTACACATTCTTGACCAATCCCGGCCACTCCTGCAGATATTCTTGACCAATCCTGCTCGTACCTGCTGAAAGTTTGACCAATCTTGCCTGCTCTTGCAGAAAGATTGACCAATCTTACCCACTCCCATAGACAATCTTGGCCAATTCTGCCTACCCCCTCAGAAAGATTCTGTCTGCCTGCCTCCTCCTGCAGACCCTCTTGACCAATCCCACCCACTAATGCAGACACTCTTGACCAATCCCACCCACTAATGCAGACACTCTTGACCAATCCCACCCACTAATGCAGACCCTCTTGACCAATCCCACCCACTAATGCAGACACTCTTGACCAATTCCACCCACTAATGCAGACACTCTTGAACCAGTCCTGCCCACTTCCATAGACACCCTTGAACTGATCGCGCCTGCTCCTGCGGACACTTTGGACACTTTGTTTGCCTTATCCAATCCACTTCTCTGTTAATGAATGTGCCCTTTCTTTGTTCCACAAGCTTCATAGCCACAAACTGCTGTCCAAAATGATATCTGTTTCAAGATTACAGGTTGTTGTTTTTTTGCATAGCAATTGGTATGTTCTCTGTTGGATAGGAGCAGCATCATTCAGGTGGTTCTGGGTGCACATAATCTGGAAGCTGAGGACGGATCTGAGCAAGTTTTCAACGTGTCCAAAATCATATCCAACCCTACCTACAACCCGAAAACATACAATGGTGACCTCATGCTTCTGAAGGTAAGCAGAGCTATATACAGTAAGTCTTTTATTTCTAGTAGCCTAATTCAGAAAGGTTGAAGATCTGATTGTTCGTTCAGAATTTCCTGCAAATCCAGAGTGGGAATTACAGGGGGTTATTGGGGAAAAGGGCAATCTAATGACAAAATGAGTCTTAAAAATTACACTTTTCCAATGATTTTGATTTTCAACATATAAATATAATTTAGTCAGCTTCAACAGAAACACAAGAAATGGACATTTTAAACACTCCCCAGGATGTTAATTAAATTAGCAAACTAGCTTAGCCATGTAAATTAAATTCATCTGTGTTAAATGCTATATAGGTAGTCACCTCACCAGAAAACTTCTAAAGTTTAGTTTATTTGAATATACAACACTAGCTATCTATTATCACTAACTGGTTAACATATCTTGCTACTTACTAAGAACTAACCACTGGGTTGTTAGCTAGCTAGCTAGGTTTGTGAATCAGCCTCTCGTTTGTAGCTCAGCTCCTGTTGTGCTCTTTATGACAAAATAATACATGGTGTTCCTTATACATTTACTAAAAATGAGCTGCATGTGAAGACTGTGTCTCTTTTTATTCCCTCTTTTCTTTAAAGGCAGGAAGTAAGGCTGATTGTATTGTGTCTTGTTGTAATTCAAGGTGCTTGGACCTCCATAGAAAGTGTGCTTGTATCTTACAATTGTGCTGTATTTCGCAGCTGAGCCACCCGGCTGTTCTAAACGCCTATGTCCAGCCGGCTCACCTCCCGGATGAGAGCACGCCTCCGCTAGATGTTGGAACCACCTGCACAGTGAGCGGCTGGGGCGTCACACGCATCTACAGCTTCTACCTGTCTCCTGTGCTCCGTGCTGTGGATGTGGACTACATCCCCAACTGCCAGTACTACTACTCCTTCAGGGTCAATGAGAACATGATATGTGCCGGATCTCGCTTTGGTGGCAAAGATTCTTGCCAAGTAAGGCAAACCCTACTTTAACTTGCCTATCATTATATGACAGACATATGGCACAGTAATGAGACTATTTTATAGCTAAAGTACACCAAGACCCCTTGGAACTGCCTTGACACTTGACACAATAATGCCATTTTTTTGCTATAGCTAGCTACAGTAAAGCACGTCCGCGTTCAACAATCCTCAAAACGCTTTGTCAGACACATGATACAATAATTACACTTGTTTTTATAGCTAAAGTAAAGTAAACCCCAGTTATTGTATAAGCTTCTAATTGCAGCTAATTGGGAATTATTTGAGGTGATCACAATTCATAGTAGAGTCCATAATCATATGTTTCAATTAATATATATACAGTATTTTACTGTATATACTATTTCAGGCTTCATGAACTATGTGTAACCATATAACAGTAAATATTTGTGTGTCTTTTGAAGCTTTGGTATATTAATAGTAGGTTATTTATTTATTTAACAAATGTACTGGTAATGCACTCAGTCTGCATAATGGCTAAATCTATTTATGCTAGCTACAGTACGTGTGAATTCCTCACAGTTAAACATGCTGAAAGTCATGCTTTTAATCAAGTGGCATGCTCTGGCTCTAAAGTCTTAATGAAATCTTTAAATGCAGAAAACTATGTATTTATATTTGTGCTTTCCACAGGGTGATTCGGGGGGACCGCTCATGTGCAATGGCTTTCTGGAAGGCATCGTGTCCTGGGGAATAGGCTGTGCCAATCCCTACTACCCAGGAGTCTACACCAAAGTGAGGAACTACAACAAGTGGATCTCTGGGATCATCACAAGTGACAATCAGTCCTAAAAAAATAATCAGGAAAAAGGTTTTAGTTTCAGACTTTTTGCATGTAGAAGACAATACGCTGGAATCAAGTTAATTTAGCTTGAACTTGGGAAGAAAACAGCCGTGGCGTATATCCACATGCATAATTCATTAACTAATTAAAGGCTAGTGAGTTCTGCTGACACAGCAGTGTCTAGATTAATGATCATATAACATCTAAGCACATTTTAATTGAATCCTTCTCTGTCATCTGTCATACGCCTGCTTTAATTTGTCAACAATATGTCTTTTTTTTATATACCAATTTTGGCATAAAGCTGAATATTTGTAATTGATTATTGTTTATATCTCAGAATAGTATAAATAAAGGTGTTATTTAGAAGTATTGAAGGAGGAAAAATCATGTCATGGTGGTGCTTTTCAGTGGACACACACACACACACACACACACACACATTCATTCATTCACATGTAAAGCTTTGTATGGGATGTTGAGTATGTGGGAGCTGGAACACATTCACTGGATGTCATTATAATCAGCTCGAGAATTTGCCTACCCTCCATACAGCAAGTTTAGAGTAGGAGTAATGGAACGTTTGGGGTTTTTTCTTTACACTCACTCGTCACAGATGGACTCAACGAGTTCAATTAAACATTGTAGGACAAGTCTAAATCGAATGAAGCTAACATAACTGTGGCTTCAGGGCTTTCCCGAAAGTCTGTCCATAAAGGATGTGCATTTTCATCAATGCAAAAGAGTAATAATAATTCTGATTTCTAATCATTAACATGGTGTTTCTTGAGCTGAAGAATTTAAACATGTGTGTACTGTTTGAGTGTTAATGATAAACGTGCATCGGCCAAATTAAGGTCATCCCAGTGCTGATTCAGTTACACAGTGGGTTCACTGTGAGTAAAAGGCTGAGCAAGCAGGCGAAAATACAACACTGTTATATAACTACTGTTATCATTTTAATAAAAGCCATCATCTATAATCACATTTTTAACTGTCCTCAGTAATCTTGTAGAGCCACTTTTTTTTTACCTTTTTTTTTTTGGTGCAAACTGTCTCATATCAGATTGTAATCAGAGTTTTTTTTTTTTTTTAACCACAACCTTAACTATGACAGACAGTCACCAGATCCAATTCAAACAATCATAACCTTTACTGGCACAGAGAGTCCATTTTTAGCCAAATGAGACATATCTACAGTTATATTATAAACACCAGTATTATGTACAGTTGAATATATGTATATATACCACAGCACTGTTGAATTCTCAAATCTGATTGGTCAGACGATGTGCTTAATCTTGTATAACAACAGCTCTGACAATAGTTCTAGCTACAAAGCACAGGTTTATATTAATTGCACTCGTTCTAATAGGTTACGTTTCTATAGTAACGAGGACTAAAGGACTTTTATGATGCTTGTTCCACATACTCAAAATGTAATAATACTTTTTTTTTATTGCTGTCATTTAATAACTAAATGATGCTTTCTGTAAACAGGTGATTGTTGAGCATTTTTGGAAGGAGTCTCCAGCGTAAAAGCATTGTAACAATCAGAGGTAGAACTGTAGCTTTACGTTTTCCACTCCGAGAAAGTCTTCATTACTGTTTCTTGGTAACAAACTGCATTTTTTCCACCACTTTTTCTTTCTTTCTTATTAACCGCCCAGTTAATAAGTGAGTGAACGTGTGTTTATAGCTGCTATAATGCTATAAAGGGATAATAGGAACTTGTGTTGTGGATGTTCCACAACATTAAAAGTAACTACATGTGTCGTTCTATAAAACGTACAAATGTAATTGGAAAATAATCAACTTCAGGATGGTAAGAGGGGTGAACATCCAGGCTATAGTCAGCCATTATATGGAAGCATATAATTCACCGGGTGTCAAACTCAAATGGATTTAAGTGAATTACTATGTATGTATATATATAATATCTGAGGTAAAATTCAGTGATTTACACTTATTGTATTATTGTGGGGTGTTAAATATTAAGATGAAATAATTTGATAGTACATCAAAATAATGGGATTATACCCCCAAAATGATTAGCTGTTAAGTCAAAATAACAACATAATATCTGGAAATAATAAGTTATTAAGTTGGAATGATGAGAAATTTAGTTGAAATAATGACATTCATCAGTCTCTTTACAACTTAGACACAGTAATAATAGAAAAACAACTGTTGGGAGTATAAACACTTCCCTCAGATGTGTTGGCAAATTCAGATGTGTTTACTCGAACTTCTCAGGGTTCTTCCCTATGGAAAACCATCCACATTGTGCCACAATTTATTAACTGTAGTAGACAATTTTGACTTTGAGTCTAGAAAATTTTAACACAAACACGTTAAACACTTTTTTTTCTGTACAATACACAATAGCATAATTTCCACTTTGAGTGCAATGATGCAGAGAGGAATGTGGAGGATGTGATGAGTTAAAGCTTGTGAAAACATAATGTTCTTCACAGGAAGTACAGCCTCTGTCGGACCTTGTTCGCAAATGTGAGTGACCTTATGATAATTAACTCAAGTCAGCTAACAAGCTTTTCTTGAGTCTTTCTCTGCCATGTGTCTAGTTATTTATACGGATTTTGTACTGTAATTTCTAAATGGCCACTATTTAACCACCAATATTATTAGGTGTGTATAACTTATAAAGGCATGTTTGACGAGATGCCATTATGTAGTCAAACATCAAACTGTTTCAACATCCACAGAGAAA
The DNA here is from genome assembly GCF_023375685.1 of Ictalurus furcatus. Lineage (NCBI taxonomy): Eukaryota > Metazoa > Chordata > Actinopteri > Siluriformes > Ictaluridae > Ictalurus > Ictalurus furcatus. The sequence continues at coordinate 5,228,960 of NC_071269.1, forward strand.
TGTGACATTGCAATTCTTGTAATCATTACATTGTCTGCATGCATGCATGCACGCACACACACACGCACACACATGCATACGCCCACACACACACAGACACGTGCATACGTTCACACACACACAAACACTTTCAGTTGAGCCTGGAGTGTGCTGGAGCAGGAACCCTTGCACTGGATACTTTCACTGGACGTCATTATAATGGCTAAAATCAACAGCAGTCCAGAGGTTTTAATTATCACATCTCATGAAGCGAAAGAATTTGCCTACTCTCCGTACAGCAAGTTCAGAGTAGGAGCAGCTCTACTCACACACGATGGAACAGTCTTTACCGGTAAGGAGACTTTACACTTTAGAGGTTCATTCATCACTGATCAACTAAATGAGTTCAGTGAAGTATTGTAGGACAAAACTGTTTATGATGGAACTTCTTTATGATAACTGTTATCTAATGTCTTCAGGGCTCAAGTCATTCAATCTTTTTTCACTGAAGTGAAATTACTAAAGTGAAGTTACTGAAACTACTATAACTACTACTACTACTACTACTACTACTACTACTACCGTAATTTTCGGACTATTGAGCGCACCTGAATATAAGCCGCACCCACTAACTTTAAAAAGAAAAAAAAAATTGTACATATATAGGCCGCACTTGTCTATAAGCCGCAGGTGTCCACGTTGTAACATGAGATATTTACACAGAAAGATGTTACACAGAAAGCTTTTTTTAAACTTTTAATTAAATACGTACCGTAAATGCTTTTTTCTGAACAGTGCCTGTAACACGGCTAGTTAAAAAAAAATATACAGTTGCCTACTAGGAAAAGTCATTGATCGCTATCTTCATCTTCCTCCTGCGCACTAAAACCACTAAAGTCGCCATCTTCGGTGTTGGAATTGAACAGCCACAGAATTACCGGTATTTCGTCACACACTTCCTCAGTCTCTCTTTCGTTGTCGCTCTCAATGTCACTTACGTCTCGAGGCAAATTCACCCTTGAGCTTGTGCTGTCCTCTTCATCACGCAGCAGTCCAGCCTTTCGAAACCCGTTGGTGATTGTAGATTTTTTGACACTGCTCCACGCTGTTAGGATCCACTGGCAGACTTGAGCAAAAGGTGCTCTTCGCATGCTATTTCCTTCTTCGACAGCCAGATCGATCGCCTTTAACTTGAAAGTTGCATCATATGCATTTCTTCGTGTGTTTTCCATGATGAGGGTGTGTGCATGAAGCGCAAAATGACTGATCTGAAGAATTTAGTGTGAGTGCGTTTGATTTAATTCGAACAGTTCCATTGGTCCACTGTGACCTGTTCGGTAATTTCATTGGTCTGATGTGACGAGGCTAAATGTTTTGGCGGCATGAAGCTCGTTAGCCCGTAAAAATCCATAAATTAGCCGCATCATTGTTTAAGCCACAGTGTTCAAAGCGTGTGAAAAAAGTCGCGGCTTATAGTCCGGAAATTACGGTACTGTTACTACTATTACTATAACTACTACTACTACTGTTACTAAAACTACTATAACTTCTACTACAACTGTTACTACTACTACTGTTACTAAAACTACTATAACTACTACTACTACTGTTACTACTAATACTATAACTACTACTACTGCTACTACATCTACTACTACAGCTACTGCTACTACTACTACTACTACTAAAACTGCTTCTACTACTGCTGCTACTACTACATCTACTACTCCAGCTACCATTACTACTATTATTACTAAAACTACTACTATAACTACTACTGCTGCTGCTAACATTATTACTATTAATAGTACTTCTACTACTACTATTATTAGCACTATTACTATGACCACATCTACTGCTGTTAATACTACTACCTAGTACTTATTACAACTACTTCTACTAATAGTGCTACTAGTAATAGTACTGCTATAACTAATACTGCTGCTGCTGCTGCTGCTACTACTAATACTACATATAATATTAATAATAACATTGGATTAATTTTCATTCTAGTGCATGAGGCTTTTTGTAGTGTTTCCTACAAGGAAGTTTTAAACACAAAATGTTTGATGTTAATGATCAACACAGCTGTGGCTTAAATTATTCTTGCTGTTTCGAGTCTGTGAGGCAAACACTGGCTCTACTGTAAGAGAACAGCTGAGGACATAAAATCAGTGCCAATGGAAAATTGCAAATACAACAAATGTCACATGGTTTCACGAGATTATACAACCCTGGTTACAAAAAAGTTTGGACAGTATGGCAAATGCAAAAAAAAAAAAGAAAAAAAAAGAATCATTTCATGCACATTCAGAAGTGGTTTTCAGTCTTGCCCTTTACGCACATAGATTTGACCGGATTCCTTGAATCTTTTAATTATATTGTGCACTGTAGAAGGTGAAATGCCACAAATCCTACCCATTTGTCTTTGGGGAATGTTGTTCTCAAAGTGTTGGATTATTCACTGACACATCTGTTGGCAGATTGCAGAGCCTCGACCCATCACTGCTCTTGAAGAACTAGGCTTTTTTGGAGGCTTCTTAAATACTATGATTAGGCGATTGCCTCACCTGTTTCACATCACCTTCTTATTTCAACTTGTCACATCGCTATTAGTCCTAAATTACCCCTGTCCCAACTTTTTTGGAAAGTGTTGCATGCAGCACTTCCAAAATAATTGTTTATCACACTTTGGGCCTGCAATACATTTGCTAATGACCACGTGTGCATAAACTAAACCACATTTGTCCTGCTATGAGAGAGGAAATTTTCTTCATTTTGATACTAGTGTGTGATAATTTTAGGAAATGGTATGACAATAACTGGATAGTTAACTTTGGTTATAGCTGTTAGTCTTATTATTCCAACACAATGCTAAAAAAATCAAATAAGAAAGCCACTCGACGCCAAATACTGTATATTTTGTCTGATCTGACATTAGTGGAAATTTCAGTAATTGTTATTTTTCATAAATTGTTACTTTAATGAGTTAGATATGTTTTGCTTGTTCCTCATACAGGATGTAATGTAGAAAACGCTTGCCTCACTCTTGGTATCTGCGCTGAGAGAGTTGCCATCTCCAAAGCTGTGTCAGCAGGACATCGAGAGTTCAAGGCCATTGCTATAGCCAGGTTCTAATAAATAATACTGACTTTTTCAGTTATTTGTAAATTATATTTTTATATGTTGTGGATTATTTTATTCATATTAATGTTATTTTTTTCATAGTGACATGGAGGATAATTTTATCTCACCATGTGGTGGCTGCAGACAGTTTATGAGGGAGGTTAGTTGTTTTTTTGTTGTTTTTTTCTTTTTTATGATGCGGTAGACTGACCATATTGCTTCTTGAATAAAGCAACCCTGCATACTGACTTGATTTGTTTTTCAAATTCTATCACTGTGTGTCAAAGCTTTTGTTTCTTTTGCAGTTTGGTCTGCAATGGGAAGTTTATTTGTCAAAACCAGACGGCTCTTTCATAAAGATGACTGTGAAGGACCTCCTTCCTGAGTCATTTGGTCCTGAAGACTTGCTGAAGAATAGCCATTAGATTATCTGACTGAACAAATATGCTGGCAGTTGAAAATGTTGAAAATGTTGACCGTATATAGGCTTATATATTATTATATTTATAAGACTAATGCTTGCTGAAATGTACAGACCTTGATGTGACCATTCAGTGGTACTAAAATAAAGGAAAGATTATTTAAGAAAGTGTTAAGAAGTTTTATTCCTTGCCAAATGCTGAATACATCAACTTTTATACTACATTTTTTTACAGTATACTGCTGAATTCTTTGTTTTGATTGGTCAGAAAGTGTTGTTTAATTATCTACAACAGCAGCTCTAACAATAGCTCCAGCTGGAATTCAAATATCACATGTTTACATTAGTGTGCTCATCCTAATATGTTATCATTTCTGTAGTATCAACCCACTTAAAAAAAAAAAACAAAGGAAAATATATAATTGTTGATAATGTAAGGATGATTATATATATATATATATATATATATATATATATATATATATGGGTGTGTGTGCTAGAATCTCGTTAGACACAACTGTATTTTTCTTATTAGAATCTAATTATCTCCTTAGAATGACACCCGTCAAGGGGAGGGGTATAGTAGGTAGCAAGTGAACAGTTGATGTGTTGGAAGCAGGAAAAATGGGCAAGTGTGAGGATCTGAGCGACTTTGACAAGGAGCAAATTGTGAAGGCTAGATGACCGGGTCAGAGCATCTCCAAAACGGCAGGTCTTGTGGGGTGTTCCCGGTGTGCAGTGGTTAGTACCTACCAAAAGTGGTCCAAGGAAGGACAACCGGTGAACCGGCGACAGGGACATGGGCACCCAAGGCTCACTGGGGAGCAAAGGCTAGGGCGAGTGGTCCAATCCCACAGAAGAGCTACTCCTGAAGTTAATGCTGGCCATGATAGAAAGGTGTCAGAACATGAGCATCGGAACTGGAAGAATGTGGGCTGGTCTGATGAATCACATTTTCTTTTACATCATGTGGACGGTCGGGTGTGTGTGCATCGCTTACCTACCTGAGGAAGAGATGGCACCAGGATGCACTGTGGGAAGAAGGCAAGTCGGCAGAGGCAGTGCGATGCTCTGGGCAATGTTCTGCTGGGAAACCTTGGGTCCTTGGGCATACATGTGGATGTTACTTTGACACGTGCCACCTACCTAAAAGTACACCCCATTCATGTACGGTATTCCCTAATGACTGTGCCCACTTTCATTAGGATAATGTGCCCTGGGACGCTGCAAAAGTTGTTCAGGAACGGTTTGCAGAACATGACAAAGAGTTCAGGGTGTTGCCTCAAAATTTGATCCGATCGAGAATATGTGGGACGTGCTGGACAAACAAGTCCGATCTATAGAGGCCCCACCTCAGAACTTACAGGATTTAAAGGACCTGCTGCTAACATCTTAGTGCCAGATACCAGAGGACACCATCTTGTGGAGTCACCTGTCTGTGTAACACACTTAGTCAGTGCGTTTACATGGAGAACAATAATCAACTCTTAACCCGATTAAGATGATACTTTGATTAAGAAACTGCCATGTAAACAGCAATTTTTAATTACCTTAATCTGATTAAGGTCATACTCGAAGTAAACACTAATCGAATTAAGACGTTTGGAGTACTCCTGTTTTAGTTGCATTATCGACGTGTATTACAGACTATTTACATGGACAGCAGTAATCTAATTATTGACCTTACTCTGAGTAAGATAATAATGTGATTAAGGTGTTTACATGAGTCACTTTTAGAATACTCCTGTCATGTTCCCGTTTTACAAGTTATAGAACATAATTAGATTAACGGCACACGTCATTACGTCACCGCGCCACGCCGTCCGACGTCCCGCCAGAATTTCACGTATCAACATACAGTTCATCTTCGTTATGGTACCATGTACAGTTCTGGGTGTTTTTATTTACTTTTTTTTACGAACGCTTTAAGTGCAGTTAATTATCTGTCATGCTGTACGTACAAATAGACAACTGCTTGAAGCCGTGGGCCGCGTCCCAAACCGCGTACTTACCTTCTATATAGTAGCCGAGATACATGTATTTTTCCCCACTACAGGCCTATCGTAGGCAAGTATGCGGTTTGGAACGCAGCCGAACTCTCTTGTTCACCGTAAAATGTTGAGCATTGCTGTGTGTGGTCGTGTCCTGTCGCAAAATGCGGTGAAAACTCTCACACGACGTAAATAATGTCATTAAGGTGTTTACATGTCTGACAAAACCTAAAGCGACACTGCGGCAGGTGTCACGTGATTGAACATGCGCCCTTTCAGCCAATAGGAATCAGGTAAACATTGTCCTTGACGTGTCGGAACTGTCAGGGCGAACGAAGAGTTTGGTTTAATAATTTCCGATACATTTAGGTCAGTCATGTCGGTTAAACATGTTCTGAATCGTGGGCTGGAGTTGGGCAGGTCGCTTTTCCAGCTCGGAATCCTAAAACCTGCGGGCCGAATTGCAGCGAAGTTCCGAGGTGAGCGCCTGCGGGTGAGTCAACCAGGCCGCACCGTTCAGCCGCGGACTTTCTTGCCTGCCCGCTACCGGTATTACCGCACGTCCCTCAGCGGCCTCGCCGCCCAGCTCCAGTCCTCCGGCTTCAGGAGGCTGATCGGAGGCGGCTCTCCGAGAAATAGAGCCGTTTTTCTGGCTTTCGGTGTCGGTTTGGGGTTGATCGATCAACAGCTGGACGAAGACCGAAGGAGCGCAGCGACATGCCAGGAAATCCAGGTAATATTATTATATATCCAGATAATATTGTTATATATCCAGGTAACATCATTATATAACATCCAACAACCATCTTGTTCATCACCGGCTAAAACCATTAAAGGTGCAGTTCTAATATTTCTAAGTGTTTTATACGTTAAAGGATCATTTACAAAGATTTTGAGTAGCAGTACTGCCAAACAATACATCACTAGTTTATTCGTTTCAGGCTTCTGATTGATTAAACCCCCCCCCAAATGGATTCAAATAGATCAAATTGAGCAATAAATGGCAGTCAAAGAGACAACTCACTAACTCTAGGACAAAACAAGATAAAACAGACACTTGGATGATATAAAGACGTTTCTCCATTAATGAACTGATTTATTGTTGTTACATCCACTGACCTAAAGGCGTTATTCACGAAGAAGAGGTTTCAGAGTCCTGTAAAACCATTCTTGTCTGGATATAAACTGGAGGATTATGTGATCGGGAAGCAGATAGGAAAAGGCTGCAACGCTGCTGTCTACGAGGCTGCGGCGCCGTTTGCACCCCTTGGGACAAACAGCAAGTGCTCCCTGGTGGAACTGAAACAAAACGAAGACGAAAGTGATGTCAGAGCACCTGTGACGTTCCCCAGTTCACACAGCTACCCCCTGGCTGTGAAAATGATGTGGAATATTGGGGTATGTTCCATCAGCACTATGAAATATTCACTGTAGTGCAACAGTAAATGAGCTGCTTATTTATTTTTATTTTATTCTTACCTTTTTTTTTTTGTAATTGCATTGCAGGCAGGTTCTTCTAGCGAGGCAATCCTTAATGCCATGTCCCAAGAGCTGGTCCCTGCGAGTCCTCAGGCTTTGAGGAAAGAAAAAGGAGAGCTTGTCCTGAGTGGGTGAGTCTGTTTAGGCATGATGGTGTCCCAGAAAACTGCTTTAAAGGGGCAGTTTGTTATTTTAAGAGCTGCTGTTTATGTTGGAAAATACACTTGCATTGAAAACAGTTTCATTTTCACTGAAAGTACAAATTGCACCTTTAACATGAAGGGTTTTTTTTTGTTTGTTTGTTTGTTTTTGCCAAGTAGGTTTAACTTAATGCACTCTGTTTGCAGTCATTTTGGGAAAACGCCCAAGAGAGTGACGGCCCACCCCAACGTGATCCGAGTGTACCGGGCCTTCACGGCTGAGGTGCCGCTTCTGCCTAATGCTTTGGACGAGTACCCCGCTGCCCTGCCTGCCAGACTCAACCCCGCCGGCCTGGGCAACAACCACACGCTCTTTCTGGTCATGAAGAAGTAAGAGACCAAAATGGCCACACCTGGAACATAGGTCGAACGTTCTTTCCCAATCCTCATTTTCCATGCAGACATGAAACTATGTTCTGGCAGATTCTAAAAACAAATCATATTTACGGTCATGACATCCATAGTCATGTGTACATTCAGTTAAATAGTGTGTAAAGCATAACTACAACAGTGGTTCAGTTTTACATTACCTTATTTGGCTTAATGTTAACGTAAAGCATCATATAATGAATATCGTATAAAATGAACACATTCTCTGTCACCCGGTGTATATTCAGCTCTGAACATTGTTGTGCTGCAGTTACCCGTGTACCCTGCAGCAGTACCTCCAGGTGTGTGTGCCAAGCTCCATACATGGCTCCATGATGCTTCTGCAGTTGCTGGAGGGTGTGGATCACCTGTGCAGGCAGGGTATCGCCCACAGAGACCTCAAATCCGATAACATCCTGCTGGAGTTTGATTCCGGTTAGTACTTTTACTGATTAAAAGTGGATTTTACCGATTAAAAAAAAATCCCCAACTGATTCTGAACGAAAACATAACACTCAAAGTAAAATATTGCCGAATTTTGTTACAAAAATAAGCAGTACTGACTGTACCATGAAAATGTTCTGTATTTTTAAAAAATGAAATAAATATACAAATATTAATATATATGAACTATTAATCACTATTAAAGTAAATAAAGGATATACATCCAAACGGAACCAAAAATAACACTCCAAATAACAAATAAAAACAGAGACTTCTAAAATGAGTTTAAAAAACACTTCAAATAACACAACAAAATTTGTCAGCGATAGTTTTTATTTCGCCTCTAGAGGCCGCTCTTGTACCGATTAATCCACAAAACCGATCCACCGTCCGACCTCTACTCTATACACTTCTCCTAACAAAACATGGAGTGTAAATATAAGAACTTTGATGTGATGTGTTTTATTCTGACTGTAATATTGCTGTCCTGAAGCGGGCTGCCCCAGGTTGGTCATCACTGACTTCGGCTGCTGCCTGGCAGATGAAGGTTTAGGACTGAAACTGCCCTTCAACAGCCGCTATGTGTACAGAGGAGGGAACTCCTGCCTCATGGCACCTGAGGTACAGGGCTATTTTCCGTCCCATTTCCCTTCGTAGACATTGGATCACTTGAACAAATCTCATCTCGGATCGAATGTATTAGGAGAACGGAGAATTTTACTGATGTAATTCCAGCATCGAACATGATTATGATGTGTAATTATTTAAGCACGCTGATAATTTACAGGATACAGCAGCAATGGTGTTTTTCATTAAATACATCAAATGTTTAATCATATGATTTTAAAAAGAATTTGAACTATTATAAATCCTCGTTTATATCTATCAGCCTTTCTTAAAAGGTAACTCTCGAGGTATTCAGCACAGCTGGTGGTTTGCAGCTGCAATTCACCCTGTAGACCAGAGGAAAAAACACAAACTGCTGCTTTATATCTAATACGAAACGTGTCTAATTTGACAAATTTACGCAGGTGGCTACAGCCGAGCCTGGCCCCGGCGTGGAGATCGATTACAGTAAGGCAGACGCGTGGGCAGTCGGAGCCATCGGTTATGAGATCTTCGGTCAGCCGAACCCGTTTTACAGCGCCACAGGCTTGGAAAGCCGCAGCTATCACGAGAAACAGCTGCCCCTTCTAGGTGCCAACGTGCCCTCGCATGTGCACCTGGTGGTGAGGCTGCTTCTGCGCAGGAACCCTAACAAGGTACGCGTTCATCCTTCGACCAGCATACTGTCTTTGGTGACCATCTTTGATATTAGTCAGAACGCTATTTTTTACGCTTCTGACTTTTAGCGCCCGGCTGCACGTGTGGCTGCCAACATCCTGCACCTCGGCCTGTGGGGCAAACGCGCACTAGCCAGCCTGAACCCTGCCAGCATGGGGAAGATGGCCGACTGGCTGCTGTGTCACTCAGCTGTGGTTCTCCTTAAAGGTTTTAGGGTCAGTGCCTCAGTGGAGGCAGAGCTCCAGAGAGAATTCCTCGCCAGCCTGGATCTAGAGGAGCTCCGCATGGCAGCGGGATACCTCACGTACGGACGACAGCGTTAGCGTCCGAGCTACGTTGAGAAAAGCACAGAGACTGTAATTTCCTGAGCATTAACACTGTGGATGCAATGCAATCTGAGTTTGTTCTTCTGATTGTGATTGTTAAAGTAACGGCACGTGCACTTTTTCGCTGCTCTTCATGGGTTTCCCGTTTGACGTAGTCTCTACATAGGATGTAAACGAACCAGTGTGGAAATACGCACGGAGTGTCAACAACGTATTACTCATTTTTAAGTAATTGCAAGAACACATACAGGTACGTTTCTGTTAAACAGACAGTTTAGTTCTTGACCATTACATCACATGAAATAAACAAACGCCACACTCCTTTTAAACTCCTTTCGTGTCATCTCAGCATTAATCTCGCCTCAAACGTTAAAATAATACAAATATTTACGAAGAAATAATTCCATGCTTAAATATTTTAGAGAGAACATCATTTATATTTTTTATTATTAGTACGCACGTTCTAATTAGGTGTTCAAGCCCAAAGGGCTGGTATTGTTTCTGTTTGCCAGACCAAACATCATTAGTAATTTGCACTGGAGGATGAAGATGAAGAGAGCACTGTTGTGGAACATTCTCTCCAACCAAAGTTTTAAAAAAAAAAACTTCCAGAGACGAGGAGTTACGGATATCAAAAGAAATTAAACGTTATTCAAGACAAATAAAGTGAGACCTCTGCAGACAAGTCTAAATTATGCAATTACAAACAGGCATTTTTATACCTTTCTGAGCTAACAAGCTCATCTTAGGTGTGGTTTTACCTTTTTTCCTTAAAAAAAAAAAAACAAAAACCCACAACAATTCAGCCTCTTTGACACAATTAATTACTTCTGCTCATAGCTGTTTTATAATTGTGGTGTAGGATCAGTTAGCTGTTTTTTTTTTATTTATTTTATATAAGTTTCACTCTGACGGAGTTTTCCTTTTTCTTCCTCTGACCAAAACTCCCCTCCTTTATATCTGTCCTCCTTTCCTGCGGTCCTAACTCCACACTTGGTAATGGGCCTCAAGGTTGTTTACTTATTCTCCTTTCCTTTGAATCGTCTGACCATCTCTTGAGTAATGGTATCCAAAAAGGTGCTGTATACCCTTGTTTGGTAGAACTCCAACAAATTCTCAGGGTGATGGTCTTCTCCTGTTGACTTGGAACTGTACTTACACCTTGCAGGTATTTTTCTGGGTCTTGTCTCACCAGGTATTCTGTCAGGAACCTCAATTCCAGCAGCCTCAGCCTGCTCCTTTGCTTTTTCCAAACACAACCTGAGGTCCTGAAGCCTTTTAAAGACTCCTTCCATCACTGTATGACACTGCCAGATCCACATCTTTACATCAGCTGAAGAGCATCTGATGCAACAGCAGTCTCCTGAAACACTGGTGTGGCCACCTCCAAGCAAAGCGTAAACTGAAACAACATTAGAGCATCGCTTGCAGCTGGATCAGGTGGATTGCTGTCTGACATTTTTTTTTCAACAGCTGCATAGTTGCATAACACAAAGACTTTCTGCAGTACCTTTAAGGCATTTTCTCGACAGGCCCAGCGTGTGCCAGTCAGCCATTTTTAGTCGCATAACCTGCTTTCTGGAACACTCCTCAGGATAGCAGACTCTGTGCTTTGTAGTTTCTCGGTTACATAACAAGCTGTAAGGGTTTACTTCATTGTTAACTTGAAGAGAGGAAACACGGATGATGGTGATGGAACGACTGTTTAAAGCTTCTAGAACATACCGTGAACACAAACTAATTTGTTTCGTGGACGTTCCACTACTATAAAACAGATCAAAATATGATGCTCTTTAATAAACGAAACATTGTCATCGTTCTCTAAATTGCTGTTGTGTAAGAGGAATAAAACACCTTGGGTCGGGACATGCTGTTCCTGATTAAATAAACCCCCCAAAACAAAACAATAGAAACCATCACAGAGACTCTAATGGTTTTCAATACAAATACCATTACAAACCATCAACTGTTAACCATTAAAACCATAGCAGGATGTATTACGGATGTAGGTCGTTAATGGTATCCACTAGACATAATGTCACCAATAAAAGGTGACAAATTACCCTTAGAGTCCCACAGGAAGCATTACAGTGTCCATTAAAACCATTGCAAAGTCGATGAGGGTTTCTGTTGGGTTTTTTTTTTCTCTCTCTCTTTCTTTTTTAAGCAGGGGTTATAGGAAAATAAACATCCTATGGGTGGAAATAGGAAGATAGGAAGTCGGGCCACATGACAGCACGCCGTCGTTGATTATTTTCCTCTACAGCCCATGCAAAAGCAGTTAGGCAGGTAATGACTATAGAGTTGGAGCGTTTACAGGATGAATGAAATACATTTCCCATGAACACCAGGGGGAGGAAAGGCACCTGTCTCTCGCGCTGGGATCTTGTTACAGGAGTGCAAAAGTTCAGCTCGGTTTTGCAGCAGAAGTTTTTACAGCACTACAGGCAGGACAGGAACATCGGAGCGTTTAAAAAGGAAAGAACAAGGGAAACGCAGGTAATCTCTCGCGCGTGCAAAGTGCAGTCTGATTAACATGCTTCACTTCATGAAGATCCGCCAGCTGAGAGAGTGCGTGGCGTTCCTGCGGGGTCAGACGGTCGGGGTGAGTGGGAATGGGAATGTGATCACCCCAAGCAGACTGATGTCCAGCAAAACATACAATGTTCCTCCGAGCAGCGAGTTTGTCGCGCGCGTGTCAGGAATCGCCACCATGGCCAAGTTACCGTATCAGGACACAGCCGAGGGTCTGGACGCAGCCTTCATCGGAGTACCCATCGACACCGGGACCTCCAACCGACCTGGAACCAGGTTTGCTCATGCATATCACTCTTGACTCTCATTTTCTCAGATTTCACCTTTCAGAAAGCATGCACTGTAAGCTCATGACGCGAAAACCTGCCGCACGTGCAGAATAGTTCTAAGCACAACGCAGAAGGAGGGGCTCTGGAGGCTCGAGCCCCTCCCCTTTTTCTAAATTATTTAAAAGTGCCCCTCTCAACATTAATTAATAAACAATTATATTATGTTAAAAAACAAAAAAACATTTGAAGTGAAACTGGAGTGAAGGCTTGCAAGGACTTGGTTAAAGGACATGAGCCTCTCAATTATATGGTTTCATCATCATAAGCTGACCTGTCACCTGCCACCAGGTCTTTAATTCAACTAGGAGAGAACTCAGTCTGATTTTCGGGCTTCTTGATATACCTTATCAGGCATTGCTGGACATGAGTGTTTGTGACTAGCGAGCCGCTTAGAGCTTGAGTTCGAATTAGTCACAAGATGGTGTACATGGTTCGACGTCCGTACGATCTGAGAAGAATCCATCACATCTATCTATCCATTTCCCATACTGCTTATCCTACACAGGGTCGAGGGAAGCCTGGAGCCTATCCCAGGGAACTTGGGGCACAAGGCGGGGGACACCCTGGATGGGGTGCCAACCCATCACAGGGCACAATCACACACACACTACGGACACTACGGACAATTTGGAAATACCAATCAGCATGCAATGCATGTCTTTGGACTTGCAAGTAGGTATCCCTTACGAAGGGTGAAATAGAACTAGCTCTGTTTAAATGTCTTGCTGAATCTGTTCTGATGTGATGGAATACGCAGGACTTTTGCATACTAGTCAGTTATCCACCAAGCACCAATGTTGCTGCAGATTTCCGTTCCAGCCAAGCAGCTGCCATTGATCGATTTGATTGATTGATTTAACTTTATTGTCCGCCAATGTGGAAATTCTTCTTTGGCTTCTCAGAGACAAAAAAAAAAAAAAAACGCCACAATTATACGCATACACAATACAACATAGTTGCTTACCCTTCCTCTGGTATAAAGGAATGTTTATACACATTTCTAAGATATGTTGCGACCTTATACCTTCTTCCAGATGGAAGCATTACAAATTCTGAGTTAAGTGGGTGTGTGGAGTCAAATACAACCCTCCATACTGCACTACACAGTCCATACAGGATTTAGCAAAGTTTATTTTGCGATTGTTGCAGTCAAAATTGCTTGATTTTTGCTGCAGATATTTTTTTTTTTTTTTTGCGGAAAACTACTTGAATCGATGAAACTGTAATCGCGCAAAATTGTTTTTCGATGTTTGTTGGTAAACAAAACCTTTTAGCTGTACTCGACGCACTTGAATCGAAGGGGTGAGTCTTAGGCCGAAGGTTCGTCACATGACACGTCATATGCAGTAATTTCGAGCTCTGGAGTTTCCTTGATTTTGCGTTCGTTTCTCCGATCACGAAATCCTGGAGGGACTGACTACACGTCCAATAGGTTCATCAGTAGAGCTACATGTTGGGCATCCTGCACCATACGGTATAGTCATTACAAGTATGGATTCAAATGTTCACTTGCAGTGAATAATGTGAAATGCTCTGTTGCCAGGTTTGGCCCTCGGCAGATCAGAGCCGAATCGTTCATGCTGAGGAACTACAGTGGCACGGGAGCTGCACCCTATGAGTCCATGATGGTTGCAGATATTGGTGACGTCAACGTGAACTTGTATGACCTAAAGGACGCCTGCAGACGGATTCGCGAGGCTTATCGCAAAGTGGTGGCTACAGGCTGCATACCGCTTACGCTGGGTGAGTTCCGCTCTGATCAAGAGGATCCTAATTTTTTAAGGAAAGACAAAAATGTATGGTTCATGCAATAGCCTGAGGCAAAATAATGAAAAACTTCGTTCAACCCGTTGCAGACTGACTGAACTTTCATCGTCTGCAGCTCAGACGCGTCTTCGATAATGATTAACCATGTTCATGTATTTTACCAGCAGATACAAGAGGCCAATCAATGATTTGCGGTCATGTCAGTAAGCTGTTTGTGGAACTTTAACCTCTGCATTGCAGGACTGAAACTCTGTTTGCGTTCACAGGGGGCGATCACACAATCGCGTACCCGATTCTACAGGCCGTGGCAGAAAGGTAGGCAGGAATAATGTCTATATGTATCGTTAGGTGTCTTGACAATAATACTTTTCATGTGGAAATGGGAGTTAAAACATTATCCACGTGGCTTTTCTTAACTCATGTTGATTCGTTTGTATCAGACATGGTCCGGTGGGTCTGGTCCATGTGGATGCTCATGCTGACACGGGTGATATGTCCCTGGGGGAGAAGATCACTCACGGCACACCGTTCAGGCGCTGTGTGGAGGAGGGACTGCTCGACTGTAAACGTGTGGTTCAGATTGGCCTCCGAGGCACTGCCTATACGCCCGACGCCTATGCGTGGAGCAGAGAACAGGTCTGACTTCTGGAAATAGTAATGACGAGCGATTATCCACCCCCCCAAGTCACCAGGGGGCGCTGTAAGATTTTTTAAGTATCTTTTGGCAATAAGGGGTTTGATCCGCACCACTGCCCTATGTGCATGTTCTCCACGTGCTTTGGGGGTTTCCTCCAGGTACTCCGGTTTCCTCCCCCAGTCCAAAGACTTGCGTTGTAGGTTGATTGGCATTTCCAAATCATCCGTAGTGTGTGAATGTTTGTGTGATTGTGCCCTGCGATGAGTTGGCACCCCGTCCAGGGTGTCCACCGCCTTGTGTTCCCCAGGATAAGCTCCAGGGCTCCAGCAATCTTGTGTAAGATAAGTGGTACAGAAAATGGATGGCCAATAGTTATGATGACTCAGAGGGTTTTCTTTTGGTCTGCAACTTGAGACGTATGATTTGAGTTGCTGCCCCTGTGTGGATAATTTCCCACACCAGGTACATATACATGCTGAAAGCAGGAAATCTTCTCTGCAGGGTTTCCGTGTAGTGCGGGTGGAGGAGTGTTGGTACAAATCTCTGGTGCCACTCATGACGGAGGTTCGGGCCCAAATGGGTAAAGGGCCTGTTTACCTCAGTTTCGATATCGACGCTTTGGATCCTGCGTTTGCTCCAGGCACTGGAACACCTGAGATCGCAGGCCTCACACCTATTCAGGTAACGCAGTGACTAATATACTGAATCTTTTCACATTGAAACCATTTATGGAACATTGATGGAAGGAGTCTCCAGTGTCAGCTTTTTGTAAGTCAGAGGTAAAGCTTCAACTTTCAACTTTGTTTTCCAACATGGGGAAGTCTTCAGGATGAAGAGCTTTGCTTATTTTGTTTGAGGTTTCTTGTTAATATGACAAGCTGCATGTGTGTGTTCAGGGACTGGAGATCGTTCGTGGATGTCGAGGTTTGAATCTCGTTGGCTGTGACTTGGTGGAGGTTTCCCCACCGTACGACACTACGGGTAACACAGTCTACGAATTTTTATGATGAACAGCTAAGAGTTCTGATCTTTTATTCTGAATTGTGTTACATTTTTGCTGCATTAAAAAAAAAAACTTTTCCATTTACAGGAAACACTGCTCTGACTGCCGCCAACCTGCTTTTTGAAATGCTTTGTGTCCTTCCAAAGACAAAACACTACTGATTACGAAGAAATGTTTACAGTGACTGAATAATTCGGTTTTAAGGATCATAAAAACTGATTTCTGTTTATGCTGTAGCACTTTTTGGTCCCGCAGGCCACGTGAGCACTTAAATGATGAGTCATTGCAATGAGTTGTGCCATTAATGAACGTGTTGTTATGAAATTCAAGTCACTTTATGTGGGGGTGGGGTTTTTTTGTTGTTGTTGTTTTTTTGGCTTTGCAGTAACAAATTGCATGGGAATCTCTAAAGACTTGCAGGGTTGGGAGGGTTACTTTAAAAATGTATTCAGTTACAAATTAATTTTTAATGTAATCAGTAACGTAATCCAAGTATCACAATATGAAAGTAATGTAATCTGATTCTTTTCGGATTCAAGGTCACATATGTAAATAAAGTCAAGACAAAAGCAATCTAAACTAAAATGGTGTTTATTTCCAAAAATCTCTGACCATAGAACCCGATCTCATTTGAAGTTCCAGTAGTGTCTGGCAAACTGAAGACACTCGAGTTTGTTTTTGGATGAGAGTAGAGGCTTTTTTCTTGAAACCCTTCCAAACAGCTTGTGGTGATATAGGTGACTTCAGATTGTAATTTTGGAGACTTTCTGACCCCAAGACACAACTAACTTCTGCAATTCTCCAGCTGTGATCCTTGGAGATTTTTTGGCCACTCAAACCGTCCTCTTCACAGGATGTGTGTTGAGACAATATAGACACACGTCCAATTCCAGGTTGATTCATAACATTTCCAGTTGACTGGAACTTCTTAATTATTGCCCTGATGGTGGAAATGGGCATTTTCAATGCTTGTGCTATTTCCTTATAGCCACTTCCCATTGTGTGAAGCTCAACAACCTTTTGCTGCCCGTCACAGCTATATTCCTTTGTCTTACCCATTGTTAGGAATATCTAAGGAAATTTTGCCTGTGTTGCCTCATATTTATACCCTTGTGAAACAGGAAGTCACCTAGGTGTACTAGTCCAAGTCACCCAGGTGACAAAAAATTAAACCATCAACGAGAATATACTTCAAATATATTTTCTCATATGAATTCATAGGGGTGCCAATAATTATCACACACCTGTATTTTTGTGATTTTTTTTTTTTAACAAAAGATCAAAAGGTTAAACAGTAGACAATTTTTCACAGCCTTCTTTGCTCATATTTACCAAGGGTGCCAATATTAGTGGAGGGAGCTGTATACTTAATCACTGTTTTTTCTTAAAATTAAAAAAAAAAAAAAAAAAATGAAAGATACTTTTGCACATATCAAAGTTATGGAAATAAAACTGAATGATTTATTTATTTTCTGACAGCTCTACATTTCAGAAATCATTTTTTGCAATAAATAAAACAGGCCACCTAAATTTTTATTTGATCTATACTGTAACTCTACCAAGCGGATGTACACATGGGCTGTATATAAATTATGAAACTTGCTGTAAGCCGATCACCAAAATGTGACGCTGAATAAAACATTCAGTAAAAACACTGGACAGAAATGGCCATATTTACATCACAGCAACACAGATACAATAATATATAAATAACAACAGTGCATTAATCATCATTCAACAGCACACTGATTAGATAATAATGCAATCTGGTAATCTGTTTAAGCCCTGTCTTAAAAACTCTTCTGGGATGGAAGACTTGGATTGTCATGCTGTTAAAAAATAAAATCATCCAAAACTCGTTCCACAAAAAAAAAAAAAAGTTGGACAACAGAAAAAGGCACAGAAGCAGCTACAAATTTCCTAATTAAAAATACAAGTTATGACTGATATAGAAAAGAAAAAAAAAACCCATGCTCCCTAGCTTCACTGTTGGGAATTTCACGTATACGCCTGCCAATTTAGTATCTTCTCTTTACTCGCCTGTTGTGAAAATGTTTCATGTCATGTAGTTGGTATAGCATGTTATGGCATGCCTAAAAGGAAAACACAGTACATACTGTAATACTGTTGTGGAATCCTCCTGTAATTTGCATACTGGAACCTGACTGGCTCTTGTATTTTATGATGCAATAACACATGCCTATTAAGAGTTCTATCTGTAGCTGCTACAGTCAATTTCACTCAAATTAGTTTTCCTTACAGAATTGAATCATGTTCATTTTAGAAAAATCCTCATTTTCACTTAGAACATTGTACACACAGGAATGGTTCATATTACCACATCTGATTCCATGCTAAAACACCCGAAAATATATATAAAATATATAACAGGTTCAAGGCAAAGTAGTCTTATTGCACAAGCAAGACAGTCTTCTATATTCTTCTGTTCAGGACAGAATGTATATATATATATATATATATATATATATATATATATATATATATATATATATATATGTATGAGTATGCTTAATACTGACATTATTGTTAAAAATACTAACGATTATTATGAAATATTTTGCTGTTTAGGTGTTTAAATGAAAACTGAAAAAGGAGATCTTCCCACACTTAGTTATTTAGTTCATGCTACACTTCACAGATGAAAGTGACCATAGTGTGCATGGCAGAGGATCAGGTTATGCCTTGTATCAGCTGAAATCCTCGATTTCAACCCATTAGCTGTTAAAGGTGAGCGAGATGTTTTTTTGTTTTTTTTTAAAGGCATTTTCCAACTACAGAAAGCTTTCACTTCATATCGCCGTGTCTTAAGGAAATCTCCACCCTGAAACACATTAAATATGTTTGTACTGAACTAATTGTGATGTCTTCAGTGATCCTGGTGCGGCACAGATGTCACAGGAAGACACTGTTACTACTGGCGCATTGACCGTGGTGTTTAACTGAAGACAAAAGGTTTAAACAAACATAAGGGATAAACTGTTAATGCTGTTGGATCCTGAAAACAAAAACAAAGCAATTTTCCCATTTTAAAGAAATCAACACTTTACAGCGTTGTTTGATGTCATATTAACGAGCGAGCCGACATAGATCAAGATCCAAAAGCGCAGCTGCGTCGCTCTCTTTAGGCAGAGATGGAGCAAAGGCTAAATCCCACCGCAGCACTACCAGCAGGTTGTCGAACGGTATTGTGGGTAATATAGGAAACAATAAACATTGATGAAAGCCATTTAACTCAGAATTCATCGCAAAATGAGTCTTAGACGTCATTGAATCTTACGTTATGACTGAAGATTAATATGCAAGTCGTTCAGGGTGGATTTTTCCTGATATGATGTAATTTCTGGTCATGTATTAACAGACATTCCTATCTACTGTACCTTTAAAGTAGCGGCTGGAGCAGCGTTCAGTGGTTATGGCGCAGCATCATGGTTAAACGGAGCTACTATTAGACTCAGGTCATTTACTGCATCTGTGTAAGATCAAGGTCGGAGCTCTGAGATCACATAGTCCGCCTACAGCGCCACCCAATGGCCGTTACACTGCAATAGGAGTGATGAGAAACTGATCCCCGAGAACCAATATTGTGTCCTTCAACAGCGTGCAAGAAAAAGCTCTACTTATTGACCGTGATCTTGTCCAGGCCGGGCCAGGCCGGGATGTAGTAGCGAGGTAGCGTGCCCTCCATCAGCCGTTCCATCCACAGTCCCAGTCGGTCCAGTTTGTGGTGGATGTGGAGAGTTGTGGAACGCGAGCGTGCCCCTCCTTTCCTGTGCTGGTGCTCATCTCTCGAGCTCGACCTGGATCTGGAACTCCCCGCCTCCTCCTCCGGCCTGCTGTTAGCGTCCTCGCCTGTGTACACTGGCTTGAACAGACACAGGTACTTCTTATGACCGTTGAGCGCCAGCACGTAGCCCGTGTAGTCTGCTTTGCGGTTGCTGGCCTCCTCCTCCTCGTCCGCCTCCAGCTGCATGGCGTCCTGGGCATATTCCAGCAGGGTGGACATCCACTCGTTGTGCTTGTCCACATTCAGGAAGGAGAAATGCAGCGTCTGGCTCCTGGAGATGTTAAGTATTGTTAACTCGTTTTTTTTGTTGTTTTTTTTCTGTAACTATGTCAAACTGCCCCTCTGTAACGATATACAATATACCCCTAAAATAAAAGTATACTATTAAATAATATACTCACAAAATACTGTATATTCTCAGAAAAAAATACTCTCAAAATACTGTATATTCTCAGAAAAAATACTCTCAAAATACTGTATATTCTCAGAAAATATCCTCTCAAAATACTGTATATTCTCAGAAAATATCCTCTCAAAATACTGTATATTCTCAGAAAATATCCTCTCAAAATACTGTATATTCTCAGAAAATATCCTCTCAAAATACTGTATATTCTCAGAAAATATACTCTCAAAATACTGCCATTTTTTTTTGCCGTGTGCATGTAATGTGTGTATGTAAAGACGGACCCAGTGAAGGAGTAAACCTCCTTGGCGAACTTGCTGAGCAGAATGTTTTTGGTTGCGTCCGTAAGCACCAGCACCACGTTGATATGGCCTGGTCTCAACTTTACCAAATTACTGGTATAAGTGATATCCGTTAACTCGGTCACCTCCACAAAGTTCTTCTTCGGTGGACGGCTGCTCCAAAAAAACAAGGTTTAGATGTCTTAGAGGGGTCATAAAGCAAATTCTAACAACAAAGATATTATTGAAACAAAGCTATTCATTCACAGATCGCCATCTAAGGCACCTGGAAGTGTTGGCGGTGCTCGGTGATCCATTCTGGGGCTTCGCTGCTTCTTTCGCCTTTGATTTTGTCTGTTTCTCGTCACCAGAATCACTGAAACCGTATTAGAAACATCCTGTCTGAATGCAAATTTCAAAAATCGAGGACGAATTTTGCGCGAATGTCCCAAATCATACCTGAAAGCCTGAATAATCACCGTGCCAAACAGGATGAATAGTGCAGAGAATATCAGAGACATCAGAGGCATTATTTCACGCCTGCATTAATAAGAACAGTAAATAACAACTTGCTGATAAACAACGTTTTTTTCAAGAATACAGTACACAGTATATTGGGTTTGTTACTTACCAATTATTGTGGAGAGCATCATCAATAATTTCAGACAAGTAGTCATACGCTGCATAAATCCATCTGATTAAAAACATCTGCAATTGGACAAATATCATTATCAGATTTCAATTTAACGATTATTTATATTAGCGCAGTAGATAAAATGTTACTTAATCGTGTCGTGGTGCGCTAGTCAATCCATTGCTTGAAAATGTAAGATAGGTCAGGATTAATTTCCCATTAAAACAGGGAGGTTCAAAGAGACTGACTGAAGCGAACTCGTTATTGAGCTCAGGCAGCGTTGCATCATGGGTAAGGACGGAGGGGTCTTTCCGTAGCCGCTCTAGCTCCTCCAGCAGTTTGTGTTTGTCCTCCTCGCTGCCGTTCCAGCCGCCCTGGACGGGCTTGAAGAGCACCTTACCGGCCCCGTTACGCCGCTCCAGGATCACCACCTACACGCACACAATCATAATTACTTTCTTGCTGTACTTAAGTCTGACTTTTAAGTATCTGTATTTTACTGGAGAATTTTTCACCTCGTACTTTTTTTTTCCCTTTTAAAATGTACAGTAGTTAGTAAATGTCAAATCTCTACTTTCTACTTACTGCATATTTAGCTTCACAACTTTAACAGAAGCCCTAACTGCATGTTAACCCAAATCCACTGGGAATAACTGGCATACTCATAAAGTAGAAACGTCATTAGTTTATGCAGCTGTTTGTTTTGGGTTTAGTTTTTTTTGTTTTTGGTCTGAGCGCCATGGTGCACGTACCTGTGGTGGAGTGTCTCTGTTCTTCAGCAGCACAGCACACAGAGGCTGCTGCTGGCGTTGGTACACATAAGCAAAGCGCAGAACCTCCTCAGTGTTCGCAGAGGCCAAAGACAAGAAGGCTTTGTTTCCTGGGACAAAGACTTCCTCCTCACCGGTGATGAGCAGAACACAGAATCTGCAACAACAACAAAAAATTGTATTGGTGAACGAATACAATGGTCTCAGTTAATCCTAAATGTTTATTTCGCATCAAAACAGAATGTCTAACAAAGAAAAAAAAAAAAGATTTGTCTTTCTCTGGGGAAATTATTAGTGTGCACAATTATTAGGCAGATAAATACTTGTTTATTACTTCAGTCTTAAAGTATTATTTAACAAATAGCTAACATGAAATAAAAACATAATTAACCAAAAATATTTTTGGCCCTTCAAAACTATTCAGTGATGAATATAGCCACGGTTCTTTTCTATAACCTCCATGAGCATTCCATCCATCGAATCAGTCAATTTATTAATGTGTTCACGGTCGGTTTTAGCCCGAGGCAGCCACCGCAGCCTCCCGAACACTGTTCAAAAAGGTGAACTGTCTTCCCTCACTGTAAATCTCATACTTGAGAATTTCCCAGAAGGTCTCAATAGGATTTAAGCCAGATGATGAAGGGGTTCAGCCAGGTCATCTTTGATGCCTTTGCTGACTAGCCAAGCAGTGGTGCACCTTGATGCATGTCCCGGAGCACTGTCCTGCATAGAGATCATGGCCTTCTTGAATGTTGCTGACTTCTTCCTGTAACGCTGCTTGAAGAAAGTGTCTTGTAGAAACCGGCACTAGGGTTGTGAACTGATTGTCAGTCAATCTTCAACCGAACAGGTCCAACTAGCTCATGATTGATGATACCAGCCCACAGCGGTACCCCCCCCGCCCCCACCTTGCTAGTGTCTCACTCGAACTGGTACTCTGTGCCCATTAGTGATCCACCCACGTGCCCACCCAAATTGGCCTTCAGGTATTTCTTGGCCCAGTCATGACACTTCAGCTTGCGAGTCTTATTTGGTGGTGGTCGTGTTTTAGCTTTCAGTACCTCAGCCATGTGTTTGAGCACCTGATGCTCCTGGAAGGTTTTGGTTCTGATATATAGTGGCACTGGACGCTAACGGGTTCCTGGTAACCTCATGTTTTATTCTTAAGTCTTTTCCAGTCAACTTGTGCTGTCTCTTTGTTGGCCCATTTTCCTGAGTTATGTAGGGTATAGTTATATTATGCACACCTTATATAGGGTGTTAATCACATTAAGCCACACCCTCCCTCAATAAGCAATTAAACTTCACCTAAAAATAATTATACCCAATTAGCATTCACGTTTATATGGTTAAGAGTTGGATAATTTGCATAGAAATAATGATCAGATCATAATTGTGCACGCAGTGTAGTCTACACACAAACAATACAGGCCAAAGATGAGTCTCTAAAAGGTATCAAAGAACCGTCGAAGCTCCCAAAGACATTACTGCCTCGTGCAGAGACCTTTAAAGGAACACTCTAGTGTTCGATATAGCATGTGTGATTCCCACAGACTTATAATAATGAAAAAAGAAATTTTATATATATATATATATATATATATATATATATATATATATATATATTATATATATATATATATATATATATACACGATGATCAATAAATATTTTCACTTATCTTACCTGATGCGCCATTAAGTGTTACAGTCTTACTCAGTGTAGCTCAGATAAACATGAAAGAGCCTTGGTTTCTGCCTGACGATGCCTTTAAAAAAAATCACTCCTAGAAAGTTGCATTCCAGTGTTGGATAAAAACCAAATAAGAACATCTTTGAATCGAAATTTGCATTACATACTGTAGCTGCTTATTTGAAACGTTTACCAACTGACCTTCCATTATAAATACACTACCGGTCAAAAGTTCACACACCCTCATTCTTTATTTTTATTTTCCCACATTTTAGAATAATAATAATAACAAAGTCATTAAACTCTGGAGTAACACAAATGGAACTATGGGAATTATGTTGTGATAAAAAAAAAAAAAAATCAAAAATAAATCAAGATAATTTAATATTTTAGTATCTTCAAAGTCCTTCTAGCCCTTTTTGCCTAGAATTTTCCAGAAATGTATTCTTGGCATTTTCCCAACCGATTTCTTGAGGAATTTCCCTGAGATGATTTTTAAACAGTATTAAAGGAGTTCACACTGACGCTGGACTCTTATCGGCTGCTTTTCAGAATATTTTGCTGAAGTCATCCATTTAAAAAAAGATTATTTTGTGAATGTTAGTTTTCTAATGAAAGAAACGAATACGTCGACACGATTATATTTTTGTCTACGACACCAATTTCACACATTTAATCATACACCTTCAGATCAAAAGCTTTTTAAGATCATGAAAAACGTTTCAGTCGAGTGTACACAAACTTTTGCCCGGTAGTGTATATAACGAAGGTACAATTTGCTGGAGTGATCTTTTAAAGCTGTTTTTGTTATTAGTGAAGTGTTATATTCAGCATTAGCATTCTGCTTCCTCCGTCAAATCATCAAACTTTACAACTGACACAATGGCTTCCAGCTTACTTTCTGCGCCGATGGAACTGCTTGACGGGACAAAGCTCATCAAAGACCTTCTGGTTCACCAGACGAGGGGCAAGAAGAAATTTGTTGTTGGAGATGAATTCATCAATTATTTGTTTTTTCATCCCTTTAGCCTGTTTAAGGAAAAACATGATCGTCATGCCACATCACAGCACCCCATCACTGATTATTTTTCTACAGTACACCAGCATGCCTTGTTGTGTTTAATACCTTACATCATCAGGCTTGCATTACTTCACCGTGAAAAAAATCTACCTGTATGATGTCGGCCGGTTTATCCGTGTTCTCCTTGAAGACGAGCATGGTTGGAGCATAAGTGTTGATGTTGTACTGCTTGAGCAGGTTGGCCGTCTCGGACAGACCCTGGTCCACGTAGCCAAACTGCACGTAGTCCTTATAGGCAAACGCAGTCAGCTGTGGAGGAACAGTTCAACATTCGCGCGCTGTTACACGGTCTTGCGCTCGGCAGCCGGGCGGCGCGTGATTATTTTCCCCGAATGTAACCGCGTATACCTTATACAACAGAGGAACCGCAGGCACTTGATCAAAAAGCAGAACGTGGGGTTTGTTAACGTCGTACCAGCTCTTCAGGAAGTCGCCGTCATTCCGGTCTGTGACCTGAGGAGCGATCCAAAAAATATTCCGAAAGGTTTTAGAAAACAGATCAGATTACGGTTAAGTAGAAACTTTATTAAAAATAAAAAGTGTTTCTTTAAAACGTTACTGTCGATCAAGAGAACTTTTAATACTCGGGGGGGAAACGGAGAAAGAAATATTTTCACAAATTTAAAAAAGGCCTACCTGATTGATACCTCCTTGATTACACTGCTTTGTAATTTAAATAGTAAATCTAAAGCAAAGCAGAGTGAGTGTGAGAGTGGAGCCCTGCACTGACGTACCTTCTCGACCAGTCTCTGAGGGAGCAGGTCTTCCACAAACTGCATGAGGTGCTCCTTGGCCAGAGCGTAGTTAAAGAAAGTCACTTTTCCGTTGACGACACCGAGTATGGACGGAGTGCGGTGAGCGCCCAGATGATTCGCCAAGCGTCTCTCGTAGCCAACGTCGACCACGCCTATTCCTACACCTACAGACAGACGAGGCGAACGACAGAATATCGACAGGAGGACCAGAGCGGAAACCATTTGAGAAACGTCCCAGTTTCCTATCGGTAAATTACTCTGGTTTGGTAGTCTAGCGCTCATTATTTTCTAATAAATAAATAAATAAATAAATAAATAAAACAGTTGTACAATATATTACCGAGAGTCTCGAGCTCCTGCACGGCCTCCCTCCACACGGGATCCATGTGGACGCAGCTGAAGCACCAGTCCGAGGTGATCTTGATCAGATATGGTCTTTTGAAGCTGTCGGATACGACTTCGTCGATGTACCGGTTGTAGTGCAAAGTGTACTTGCTGTCAGTGGCGTCGCGGCCGCCCTCGCTATTAAAGGGGAAGTTGAAGAAGGACTCGTCGAAGTAGAAGTTGTCGTGGAAGTGACGGAAGCCGCGAGGCCCGTAAGGCTGGGAGCTGGTCTGCTTGTAGCGATCGTAATTGGCTCTTTTTTCTTCGTTGGATAAGATCTGAACAATGAGACCAAACCCCCCCAACACACACACACACACATACTCATCATATATCATCAGTTATTTGTGAGTAATGAAATCCAAAGCCAGCAGAACGGTCTGTCATACCTCATAGGATTTGGTGATCTTAATGAACATGTCTTCTGCTTCTGGGTTCTTGTTTTTGTCAGGATGCCTTGGCAACAAAAGATACAAGAGACACAAATAACCAGCTGAACTTTTCCAATCAGGAGATCAAAAAAACTAAACAAAACCACACAAATATATAAAGTGTGTGTGATGGTTTGAACCATACCCTTCTTATTACGCCAACAATGGCTACGTTTACATGCACATCAATATTATGATATTTATTCCGCAAGGAATTGTGGGTGCTAGTGGATGCTCAGCTGTAGGTGAGGTATTTAGGAGTGGATACTCAGGTACACTCACACTCAGAACAGCCACGTATACAGGAATATTCGCATATAAACATTGTATTCGGAATACGGCTGCAACCCGGATACAGACCTTAAACGGAATTCGATGCGTGTGTAAACGCAGTCCGTGATACCTTTCGATATAACGTATTACTGAATCCTGATAGTTTCGTCATCGAGTTACTGTTAAATATTACACATCAACCTTCTAACGACATCTAACATCTAACATCCTGCCCAGCCGTGGCTCGGTACCGGTGCGTCAAGAGGTTTAACAGAGCAGACTCGCTGGGAAGCTCGCTGATGACTAAAACGAAATGCTTATTTGCAGAACGTTACCATTCTTTAGCAAGGCGTTTATACACCTTCTTGATTTCGGCATGACTCGCACTCTTGGTGACCCCCAGGATCTTGTAGGGGTCAAATTCGGCACCATCTCCCAGAGCTCCTTCCAGGAGGATGCAGAGGATCAGCAGCGAGTGAAGATTCAGGCACAGCATCATGGTTTTAGCCATGACTCCGGGCTGGAAGAACAGACAGGATCAAGGTTATGAAACAAAAAAGATGAGTAAGTAAATATAAATAAATAAATAAATAAACCCAGCAGCATGGATTGTATCACTCAAGAGAGCAGCAATTGGCTGAATTCCAAATGTATCTCTATTGGAAATGTAGGGCACTAGATAGGTCGTAGAAAGCTAGAACATCATTCCCTAGACAGTGCAACCTATATAGGGTGCAGGGTGACTTTTGGGATTCGGCCAACTTGGCACGCGCACCTGGTTAGTCACCCATTTCGGAAATACAAATTATTCGAGGCTGCGTCACAAATACTTCTTTACGGCACTAGACAGGTCGCGGAAAGCTCGTAGGTCGTTCCCTACGCTGTAGTGCACATATAGAGAGAGTACGTGCGTATTTGGGATTCGTCCACCGTGACACGCGCGCTTGGTCAGCAGTTGGTCATTTAGCATCTTAGTTAGTTAGTTAGTGTGAGATTAGCGATTAGCAAGTATGCGAAGAGAGATGTTTATAAAATATTTAAATATTTAACGTTTAAAAATAAATGAATATGGAGTTAGAGTCAGTCTATGAGCGCTGACATCGTCCCAAATCTTTGACCTTGTTCGTTAACAGAAAAAAAACCCGCCACTTGTCAACCGAAATGAAATTAATGACTAACGTTAGCTTAATTTAGCATATTTTACCTAGTTAACGGTGCTAGCAAACAAGCTAACCGACTAGCTTTACCGGTTTTTAGCGTTATCCCAGACAAACGTACTACAGTGTTACACTATGTAGCTTTTTTTTATTTAAAAAAAATTATTATTTTAACGCACCAGGAGAAGAAACTCGGGTTCAACCCTGTGTTTGAAGAAAGCTGTCAAATCCGCTCGGACTGCTGAAATGCCATTTTTCCGCTAACATGTTCAACATCTGTTCACATCCCGCTCCATCCCCGCCGCCGATTCACTCACTGCCTCCCTGCTGCTGCTTCGGATGCTGTGTGGAGCGCGCGCTGCATACTACCTTACTAATTAGTATGATAAAATAGCACGCGACGCCACCATAGGTTACCATGGTCACTGTAGGTGGTGTACTCATTTACCACACTGTTTAGGACGTTAGTACGCAGACTAATGACAATGCGCCGAATATCGTGACTGGGTCAGGTTGTCAAAATAAAAGCGTACAATTAGTGAGTCTGAGCAAATAGCAGGACAGGAAAGGGTGATAAAAATGATCGTAAAAAAATAAACAATAGAGTGTTTGGCGTAGATGAATACATTTAAAGCATCGACTATTGGAGATAATGTCTTAGTATCCCCACTGTTTGGCTTTAATACATTTATGGTGCTGTGAAAAAAAAGTGTTTCCGGGAGAGAGCATCCTAATCCTAATAGATCATTTAATTTATTCTAGAAAAATCTGAAAGTTTCTTTTGTAAGGCATTGCAAACACTTACATATTTCCGTGTGTAGTTTCACCCTGCTTTGGTGATTAATTTGTCTAGTCCAGGAGCTGTCTCTACCCGCCATCGTTTTTCTATTACAGGATTGGGAAAAGTGGAAGGAAGAATGGATAGGCTAATAATGTGTCGTTCGCCAACAAGTCGATTCTTTGAGTCGACTCTTTTAGATGAAGGTTTGAACCTACTCGCATAAATGACCCGAGTTCTTCTTTTTTCTGTAATAATTTTCAACAACTGTGTGTTTGGCTCTCAGCTGTGTTTATGAGAACTTTATCCTTTGCACTTCTGCTTGTTTAAGATGCATGTAGAAGGGGAAGTGATCAAGTTATCAGGATCAGTGTGACTAAATCTAAATGAAGCTCAGGCACTGAGTCGTTTGGGAGCTTCGAAGGTTCGGTACTTATTCTATGATTTAGGAAAAAAATATCATTTGGGAGCTGAAAGAGTCGACTCTGTCGATTTAGAACAAAATGAATCGTTTGGGAACTGAAAAAGTCGACTCTTATTGTCCAGTTTAGAACAAATAACGTTGAGCCGTTAGAGAGCTGAAGGAATCGACTCTTATAGGTGAGCTGATCTGGTCCAAATTGATCAGCTCACTGAAAAAAACCCCAACAATTCTACTATAACATGCTTTACACATGGTTTTACATATTAAAACCACACTGGTGTGTCTGATATGATCTAGCTAAAGATTCACCTGTCTAAGTTAAAATGATTTGGGTGCATGCACTGTAAGCTCTACATTGTGTTTGCACATGGCTATGACATGAAAAGAAAAATAATAAGTGCATAGTGAATAGCTGTGGTTTCATTCATGAGGTTATATGGTATCAGTATTTCACACCTGTAACAGGAAGAGAACAACAACAAAAAAAAACCCCACAACCGTATAGCGACAGCCATGTTTGATGATCTGCTTTCATTTAATAGGGCTTTTTTCGTTTAATACAGTACATCTGCACTTCATCACACCAATTATTTAGTGGATCATAGTGAGCATTTTGCTTAACAAAAAAAAAAACCACACACACACACAGGGAAAAAATGAAAAACAATTTGATTACAAACACATAGTAAGATCGAACACGAGTATTTTTAGCAGTTTAAAAAAAAAAAAATTTCTCTGGTGTGCCCCGATCCAGTTACAGGAAGGTCACATTTTTAAGGGATGGTCCTGAAACTTGACAGAGCACTACTAGCACTACATCCAAGTATATGTTATACAGTAAGCTGTTCTGCTCAGAGATTTCAGCACTACAGTGTAATAAAACCCGGCTAATAAGTAGCAAAACCGTTAAAGGAATACTCGAGCGATTTTCAACTCCATGTCCATCCTAACCAATCTGTAGTGCGATTAGCACAGATTAAAAACTTAAACATTGTTTAAAATCGCCGTACTGGGAAATGAACAACAAAAAAAAAAACCCCCATTACTCTAATCTCACTTATATTGAAAGTCTAAGGGCAGATGTGGGAGCGGTCGATACATTTGCACAAAAGTATTTTTGTGGACCGCTTTCACAAATTCGTTAAAGGGATAGCTCTAAATTTGGAGCATTTGTTCCCTCAGATATAGAACTAATGTTATCAATAGAAGAACTGAGGTACAAATCTCGTGTCCTTCTCACCTTCTAACTTTTATTGCTAGACTTCATTTCATGTTAACTTTTTAATTGATGAAGAAATTCAACATCTGCCCTTAGACTTAAATTCTAACTAAGGTTTGCATAAACGGGTTTGCTGTCGTTTTCGGAGAACAGGAAAACTTGCCGAAATTCTCATCCACACGTAAACCAACATGTACGCTACAGAGCCGCAGATAGATATTAGACTGAAAAACGCTCTAGACCGAGTTCTCCTTTAAACAAACTGCATCACTTTCAGGAACCTGACATTAGAGCACCTTATTATTGACTAATATGTGAAATCAAATCAAATAAACAGCCCTGATATACACTAGGGTACTGACCTCGCTCAGAAGTATTCATTAAATAAAGTTTCAGCTGTTACGCAGTCAGCGGAACGTGACCGTTTAATCATGAACGTCCCAAAAAAGAAAATGAGGGGTTTTTGAGTTGTGTTTCGAGGGAAGGACAATTTTCTGCAGTCTGTTTATGCATACTTGTGCTCCAGTGGGCACTGAGGTCACATTCACACCCCTTGGAGGATCTCAGAGGTTTAATATCATTAAAAACAAAACAAAACAAAAAAATGATTAGAACAGTAACCATGGTGATAATACATTATATTACATCAGCAATGACAAGTAGTAACTATTGGATTTCACAGACTGATCCTGATCCCATGATGACAGTACCATGAAGTGTCCAGAGTTAAGACACTCCCTCTCTCTCTCACACACACACACACCCCATACATTATAGTACAAACACAAACACTTTGGACAAGCTGGAGTCAAATTATTCATAATTTAAATAACAATTTAAAAAAAAAAAGAAAGACCAGAAGAAAGGGAAAGAAAAGGCGAGAGGACTAGCGCTTTTATTGCGTTTAGAGAACGGAGTACTCAGAGTGCGCCCTCTCCTGCACAGGCTTTAAAGCGCACTCTTCATTTAAGCACAAATAAACTCAATAAAAGCTCACTAGTAAAGAAAACAATTCAAACTGGGCAGGCTGACACACCAATGTAAACAACGAACAAACCAAAAGAAGAAGAAGAAGAGGCGTCTGAGGTTCGTTGGGGACGCCGGGTCAAAGGTCAGGCCCCATAAAACCACGTGTTACAGGAGTGGTTTATTACAGCTGATGCTCCACCTGATGCTCTGTGTCACGGCATTTTCTTTACAGAGGTCCAATAAAACACCACAAGAAAGTACTAATCCATCCCAGATTCCCTCCAATAATAAAGTCCGCTACTCAACCCCCTTTTTCTACACCATGATCCTTTAATGCCAGAAATTAGAAAAACTCCCCTCTCAGTAGCTTTTTAACGTTTTGAGGCTAAAAATAAGCCAGAAATAAATCAAAATAAAATGGCCCAAGGCACAAATGTACAAAACATTCATTTAATGTGATACCACGTGGCTTGCTGTGTGTGAATGAGCATGCATTTGTGTGTGTGTGTTTGTTTGTGTATGTGTGTTGTTTTGTTTTGTTTCTTTTTTGGGGGGGGGGTTGTAGGTTTAAGAACATGGATGTATGCTCCCGTATCTTGGCTGAAAGTGCATTTCCGTAGGAAACAAGTGAATCTGCTCAGCGGACACCGGAGAAGCCGAACAGCCCCGCCCAATCCAGTCACGCAGTTCTTCCACATCGCTACGTCCTGCGTGTCCGGGCTGGAGAGGGCGTGTTCAGTCAGCAGCTTTTGGTTTCCTAGTTCGAGGTGTGTCTCGGCGGTGATGGGCTCGCCGTCGGTGGGTCGAGGAGAACGCCGTGACGGCTTAGACCTCCGCCGCCGTCAGGCCAATCTTCTCCTCCTCCTGTCAGTCCGAGCAGGGCTTCTTCAGCGAGAACGCATAGATCTTAAAGTGACCGCTCAGCTGTGTCACCTACAGACACAGAGACACAGAGGGTAAAAAAGAGAGATACAAAAACAGACAGATGGAGAAAGACAGCAATGAAAGATATATAGACAAGGAAAGCCAGAAAAAGAGAGAGACAGCAAAAGTGACAGACAGGTAGACAGAGTAACAGACAGGTAAACAGAGAAACACAGACACACAGGACAGACACATGGATGGACAGAGAGACAGACGCACAGAAAGACGGGTAGACAGATGGTGGGATGGACAAACACAGACAAATATACCGGTGCAAAAATAAAGGGACAGGCAGATGCATGAATATAAAAGACAGACAGGTGGATAAAGAGAGAAATAAACAACCAGATGGAGAGATAGACATACTACATATAGATGGACAGACAAAGGTAGATAGACACATGGGCAGAGAGAAAAACAGGCAGAGAGAGAGACAGAGAGAGAGAAAGAGAGAGCTTGAAAGGCAGGGAAATAGATAGACAGATGTATGTATAGAGAGACAGACAGGCAGGCAGATGAACAGGTAAACCGATGTATGGATAGAGAGACAAGCAGGTGAACAGACAGACAGGCATTAACTTCTTCTGATTAACAGAAGAAGCATTTTTATATTTGTGCGTGTGTGTACTCACCACTGAAACCCCGTAGTGTATGTGTGCGAGGATGACCACAGCCGTGCACACGTACAACAGCACCGTCTCACTCTCCTGCACCATGCCGCAGATCACCAGCAACACCACCAACACCATCGGCACCAACAGCCAACTCAAAGGCTGGCAGCGTGTGTTACTCATCTGACACACGATCAGCTTACACTGCAGACGGAGAGAGGGGAGGGGGGAGAGAGAGAGAGAGAGAGAGCGAGAGAGGGAAGGGAGAAAGAGAAGGAAAGAGAGGCAGGGGAAGATATCAACAGAGGTCTTGTACATCTAATATGTTTACGCATGTTTATGAAAACCAGAGAGCACATGAACACATGGGAATTGTAGTAGCAATGCATCATGGGGAATTACAATCTGACAGACATCTGCAGTTACATTCTTTCGCTCTCTATGCTAACGGGAACTAATAAAGTGTAAAAAAGGTGAATGAGATGCCGGTGAACCAGATTTCTCCCATTAATCCTTATCAAACTGACAGACAAGGCTGTGAGACACACCGACACTGACATTTCGATAAGTGATTGTTTTTTTTTTTTGCTAATTGTGTGATTCTCTCAGAGATCTGCTTTGGCAATAATGTAACGTTACATTCGTGCCAATAAAACATTGTTGAGGGTTGAGAAAGAGAGAAAGACAAAGAGACAGACAGAAAGTAGCAGACACAAAACAAGAGCTCCTTTGTCTATATGACGACTTCATGCATACCAGAGAGCACAATACTGCGTGCGAGTGTATGAGTGTGTGTTGTACTCACAGTAACGTTGGCGAAGGCTGTTCCCACCATCAGGTAGAAGATTCTGGGCTGCAGCTCTAGGATGTTGCTCGGGGACAGGATGACCCACAGAGTGGCGAGGATGAAGAGGAGAATGGGCGAGAAGAAGGGCAGGAGGGCCTCGTACACAGAGCTGTGCTTCAGTGTGTTGCTGCGATACGCCCTGCACAAAACCATCATCAGTCTCTGCAAACCGCCGTTACTTACACAACACACACTAAAATAATATAAACAACATCCCAAAAGATATTTCTAGATGCTTTTCGGGGGGGGGGGATGGGGTCACATCACAC
Source organism: Ictalurus furcatus (assembly GCF_023375685.1). Lineage (NCBI taxonomy): Eukaryota > Metazoa > Chordata > Actinopteri > Siluriformes > Ictaluridae > Ictalurus > Ictalurus furcatus. Next base: position 5,262,560 of record NC_071269.1, read on the forward strand.
CATACCATCGTTGATGATTTTCCTATAAACAACATATGTTTTATTTCTTACTTAAGTTACCGTGGAAGTTTTATACATCTAATCTGCGACAAAATGCTTCAGAGTCCAAACTTTCAAGCACTGGTATATACGTTTAGCTTGGAAGAGGATCGGTTGATATTAATGGACACACATCGCAGCCATCCACAAGTCTTAATGAGTAAAATATATACTTCTGTAAAGGCATAAAAAAAAACGAATTCAAAAGGAGTTACCCTTACTTAAAGACGTTGTAAAGGCTCATTGGTAACGTTACAGCAAACAAACAACCTATAAGGCAGACAAGAGAGGCACAGTGATGAGACTTCATAAAGCTCTTTCGCTCATGCAGGCGCAGTGCAATGTGTTCATGAGTCACGGCGATGAGAAACACAAGTGAGCATGACTCTCTCACCCAGGATCATGACGATGAAGAGGTCTCTGTAGAGAATGTTCCAGATCAGTGGTTTGTACCATGTCTCCACTCCGACCACAGCCGTGACGATGTAAACGATAGAGATTGTCTGATAGACAGAGAGGAAAGAAAATGAGGTGACAAAAAGAAATAAGAGAAGGAGAAAGAAAGAGAGTGAGGGAGACAAAGAAAAAAAAAATGAGTGAGAGGAAGGACACAAATCACTCTGAATCAAATGTACCATTAGTGTTTAAAATAATAATTTCCTGGCTTTATTTAGTCATTGAGTCGCGTCGTCAGGGAGTCAGGGATTCACGTCGTCAGGGAGTCAGGGAGTCGCGTCGCCAGGGAGTCGCGTCGTCAGGGATTCACGTCGTCAGGGAGTCAGGGATTCGCGTCGTCAGGTAGTCGGGGATTCACGTCGTCGGGGATTTGCGTCGTCAGGGAGTCAGGGATTCGCGTCGTCAGGGAGTCGGGGATTCATGTCGTCAGGGATTCGCGTCGTCAGGGAGACGGGGATTCGCGTCGTCGGGGATTCGCATCGTCGGGGAGTCAGGGATTCGCGGACTGGCGTCGTCAGCGAGTCGGGGATTGGCGTCGTCAGCGAGTCGGGGATTGGCGTCGTCAGGGAGACGGGGATTCGCGTCGTCAGGGATTCGCATCGTCGGGGAGTCAGGGATTCGCGGATTGGCGTCGTCAGGGAGTCGGGGATTGGCGTCGTCAGGGATTCGCATCGTCGGGGTTCGCAATGTCAGGGATTCGCGTCGTCAGGGAGTCGGGGATTTCAGTCGTCAGGGAGACGGGGATTCGCGTCGTCGGGGATCCGCGTCGTCAGGGAGTCAAGTATTCACGTCGTCAGGGATTCGCGACATCAGGGAGTCGGGGATTCATGTCGTCAGGGAGACGGGGATTCGCGACATCAGGGAGTCGGGGATTCGCGTCGTCAGGGAGTCGGGGATTCGAGTCGTCAGGGAGACGGGGATTCGCGTCGTCGGGGATCCGCGTCGTCAGGGAGTCAAGTATTCACGTCGTCAGGGATTCGCGTCGTCAGGGAGTCGGGGATTCGCGTCGTCGGGATTCGCATCCTCAGGGATTCGCGTCGTCAGGGAGTCGGGGATTCGCGTCGTCAGGGAGTCGGGGATTCTCATCGTCGGGATTCGCGTCGTCAGGGATTCGCGTCGTCAGGGAGTCGGGGATTCGCGTCGTCAGGGAGTCGGGGATTCTCATCGTCGGGATTCGCGTCGTCAGGGATTCGCGTCGTCAGGGAGTCAGGGATTCGCGACATCAGGGAGTTAGGGGAGTCGTGTCAGGGATTTTCTTTTTTTTGGTGAGGATTTTACATTGTTTAGCTAGAGGCTTTAAAAAAGCCCTAACAGGTTTCTGCCTTCCCTTGCACTCTATATTTCTATTTTTGCTTTTTTTGTGTATATTTTTTAATTGTGCAAAACAATAAAAAGAAAAAAAATAAAGCTTCATATAGCGCATTCGCATCAGGGATTTACATCATAACACCATTACTTTGTGCATCCAAACTGCTCCTCTTAAATCTGCCTAAAACACTGACTCCTCTAAGCATGAGCCATGAGTGCCGCTGAGTGTAGCTGCTTCATTTGCAACTTAGTGTGCATCGCTGTGTGTGTTTGCTGTAGGCGATCTCCTCACACTTAAAATCTGTATCCTGTGTTTATATGTTTCTGCAAAGCTGCCTTGAGACAATGTCATTTGTTAAAAGCGCTATACAAATCAAATTGAATTGAAAAATTGAACTGAATTGAACTTTTACCACTTGGCTGATGTCGTAGCCCCAGGGCAGGAAGAGCACGCCGGTGTTGTATTTCTCCCAGTGTGAGAGGATGAAAGAGAAGAGGACGACCCAGAGCAGGCCGTAGAGTGTGAGCACGGTGACCCCGCTCTCGCCACGCCCGAACACAGAGTAAAGGGAGCTCACGAAGAACACACACGCCCAGCTGTCCAGGCCATGGTCAAACAGCTCACCCAGAGGAGTGCTCGAGTTCGTCCTGCGAGCCTGCTTCCCATCCACACCGTCTACACACACACACACGCACCCACACACACACACAGAACTTTATTAGTCTCGCTACATCACAGCACCCCATTGTTGTTTAGTTTCCTATAACAGAGCTCCACACAGTGTTTTATTTCTTAAGGTTAGCCATAATGCTGTAAATTCATTAGTAAGAGCAGTGTGTGAATGTTGAATGATAGTATCATGGCATGTACGTGTACACACACCTCACACACTGCTGCCACTAACCACCCCTCACACACACTGCTGCCACTAACTAAACCTCAAACATTACACTGAGACAGACACACACACACACACACACACACACACACACACACACACACACGAGACACACCCTTCCTGTTGCTATTTGAAAAGATCATCAATACACACACACACACTTACCTAGTGTGTATGCCAGAAAGTTGAAGAGGCCCGCGGCTATCCAAACCCAAGTTGGCACGTGTGCATGACCCTCCGCTAAAACACACACACACACACACACACACACACATATATATTGGAATGAGTCACAAAACACAGGTTCACTTAACTACCAAGTTGTGTAAGTAAAGCGAGAGCGAGACGGTTCAGTTAGAGTGTTCATGTTAATAAGCAAATGATGATTCACAGGGTGTTACACTTTAGTCCAGCTGCTACAGGCAGACATGTCTCGGCTACTCAAAACAAGAGTTGAAAAAGAAAAAGTGAAACAAAGAGATAAGAAAGTGAAGTGAAGAGAGGGACACGTCATTTTTGTTGCTACAAAAAAAAAACATGCCTAGCAGGTTTTAAGAAAAAGATTAAAAGATTACAAAAGGGCAAGTGGAAGATCGAGCATGAATGAGAACGAGCACGAGAGAGAGAGAGAGAGAGAGAGAGAGAGAGAGAGAGAGAGAGAGAGAGAGAGGACTTTGTACCCATGTCCTGATAACCTGCAGTTCACCACCATCTCACTCACTCATTCTCTCTCACCTGATGCGTAGAAGTCAAAGTCGTAGAAGGATAAGATGGCAAAGTTGAGCACCAGGAACATGAACCCAGTGAAGGTGATGAGGTTAGGGGCCAGCCATGTGGGCAAGATCTGAGAGAGAGAGAGAGAGAGAGAGAGAGAGACAGAGAGAGTGAGTGAGGGAGAAGAGATGCCAAGATAGAGAGAAAATGACATAGGAAAACACCAATAGGCAGAGAGAGAGAGAGAGAGAGAGAGAGAGAGATACAGAGATACATAAGAGACAGTGAGAATGAGAGATACAAAAAAGATAGAGAGACAGAGACACAGATACAGAAAGAGAGATATACAAGAAAGAGAAAATATGAGAGATACAAGACAGATACACAAAGATACAAAAAAGAGAAAGACAGAGAGAGATACGAAAGAGAGACCGAGAAACAGAGAGAGATACAAAAAAAGAGACAGAGAGAGACACAGAGAGAAAAAAAGAAAAAGAGAGACAGAGACAGATACAAAAAAGGGAGAGAGAGATAGACCGAGAGAGTGAGACAGATTGTTGTTAGTGTATGGGGTGCGGTCTCTTTTCTAATCGTAATAAGATCTAAGTGGAAAACTCATTAAAGTTGCATCTTTGCATTTCAGTAGTAGGAACCGTGTGCTCAGATGCTAACGCTGCTAATGAAAAAACTCCTAGCCAGCGGAGAGACAAAAAATAACCGCAATTTTACCACAAAACCCCTCGAGTATGTTGGAGGAGCTCTGCGGTGTGTAAACCGACTGCTTTTCAGTTCTTACAGCAAGCGTTCTCATAAACAACCACCGTCGTCTATACAATAACGCAGAAGAAAAAAAGAAATCAGCGGCACAGGATACAGAATGAGTTACACTGCGTTTAGACGAGAAATAATCCCACAAAGAAACTTCATCTGTTTTTTTTCCTACACGCCAACTTTATGACGACGTATGAGATATAATCCATGCGGTCTATGGAAAAACTTAAAGAAAGAAAAAAAACGGCGGATTTTTGATCAGGACACTTTTCAGGTAAAACACGGGTTCTTGGTCGTGGTGAAAGTGATGACTGAACGGCACGACCTTCTCACCTTCACCATGGAGTTCCAGAAGGGGTGCATGATGTAGATGGAGAGCGGGTTGGTGTCCACCGCACTGTACTGAAAACACAGAAAACGCAAGAAACACAAGTGAGTAGTAAACTCGCACACTCCACTCACACACAAACACTCCACTCCCACACACACACACACACACACTCCACTCCCACACACACACACTCCACTCCCACACACACACACACACACACACACAAACAAGCCATCTGGATTACTGCGAGCAACATAATGACTGTTAACTCATGACATAATCACCACCACCATCCAGACCCTCATAGATGGGCGGACTGAGATGCTGAGATTAGTCGTGGGTCATTAACACCCAAATGATGTGCCATCGTATTTGCTGCTGCACCTCTGACTACGTAAAATACTCAGACCGGACGTTTTTGGATTTTCAAATCGGTGGCTGTTCTGGTGGTTCTGTTCTGTCGGGTGGGGGTGAAGAGTAGAAGTGTAGCACACTCTCCGTCTCAACAATTGCAATATTTACGCATTTACAAGCAACAGAAGCCGCATGTTTACGAGTTCCTGAACTTTTCAACTGAGCGCATAAAAGTGTTACGTTTGTGGCGCATATTCATTACTCATACAAATGCTTCAGCTGTCTATAGCACAGCAGTAGTTCAGAATCTACTGTATGTAGTGAGCATACGTAGTGAACAGGACGGAGTTACGTTACAGATGTGTTAAGAGGCCAAAAATTGCCAAATTCAACTTGGCAGAATCTGAGCTTCTCATCATCCCAGCCTGACCCTCAATCAACCACAACCTCACTGTACAGCTCGGCTTAACCACACGTAAAACAACCAGGACAGCCAAGAACCGTGGGGTGATTTTTGATGACGGCTTGACCGTTACAGACCACATTTCAACAACTGCATGGTCCTGTAGGTAGCAGCACGTCTCGTCTTCAACCAGCCCAAAAGGACCTATTTCACACCCTCTTCATCTCCCTCCACTGGCCTCCTGTATCCACCCGTATCAAATTCCAAGGCCTTGATGCTCATGTACAAGACCTTGTCTGGAACAGCACCGCCCTACCTCAACACTCTCCAGAAGGCTTACGCGAGCTGCGATCGATCAATGACTGACACTTCGTTAATCATTATGGGGAGAAGTTGAACGTTTATACGTTAGCTCGGCTTTCAAGCAGTCGGATGTCCGAGTGCACGCGCGTGAAGGTGACATCGTGACATCGTCCTCACTAACGGGAACGCTAGCTGAGCCACCATAAGTTTTGGGGGCAGAGCTTTGTGTACATGTGTTACAATAGGGGTGGGCAACATTCAAAATGTTGTTATTCAACTCCGCCCATTTAACCATTAGAGACCATTTCCCCCCCCCCATACAAATCTTACCCAACACACCTTTAAGTAACTTTAATAACATCTAAGTTTAAAAGCCACATGACGCCATCTCTAAAACGGCTTTTAAGCCCTGAACAACATTTAGAAAAGACAGCGACGTATAATACACCGATCACAACCATAATGCCCTCGACTGGAAAATCTGCCAACTGGGACAAAGGCTTATTTACTCGTGTACATGTGATGTGAATTTGCTCCAAACAGAGTAAAGATCAGCTGATCAACCTGCACAACCAGTCCCAAACAACATGACCCAAACAACCAGACCCAAACAACCAGCCCCAAACAACATGACCCATTTCACTGCCTTGCAGCGGCGCTTTAGTCTTTTGTCCAGCTCTCTCTCTTTCACCTCCTCAAACGAACCCAAAGCTTCAACTTGAACGCTAATACCCCAAACTCATAGCTCTCTAAATAGTCGAGCTGAGCGTCTGCGTCGTACAGCTGCGTTGCATTCTGGGACCTGGACTCCAGCACCTGCTGCAATGTCTCCACTACGTCCACACCGGACTTCTCTGTATCAAGCAACGAATTACTAAACACATCCAAAATCCTTCACTATAAATATATTTAACATGTTAGATAAAGAAATAGAATAAAAAAAATCCAACACAGCCATATCAGTCTTCATAGCAAAAAATCATACTGAAGGATTTATTTATTTATTTATTTTTAAATCTTGGATTTATTTACATTCATTTAACACTCAACATTAAACGGACAATAATTACGATACTTTTCTGCGATAGACGATGTATACTTAAACTGTTCATGTTTAAGCGTAATGGAGTTTTTTTTTTTTTTTTTAAATGGAGAAAACGTCGACATTCTAATAATTCCAATAATTTTTAAAAATAACACACAAAAAAAACATTTTAAATATTTTTTAAAATTTAAATATTCTATGCAAAATTTCACTTTTTTCAAACAAGTATTTTTAAAAAGTTACAAAAACATATCACGATATCGCAAAAGTGTATTGTTCTACAGTGTTTCACAATAATTCAATGAACAGACTGTAAAACTGAGACCGTGTCCCAAACGCCGCCCTGAAACCTACACACGTACACTGCACAGAACATGGAATAAAGGCTTCTACGCCCTACCTAGTGCACTACATGTTTTAAGTGCTACGGATTTGAAATTAAACCCGTGTGTCATTCACTGGTATTCGAACTGGAATAAAGTTGGTTTGACGTTGCATATTGGCAGATATGCGGAAATTAAGGGACCGTCTCTAAAGTTACATACGACATTGTTAAACACGTTTCTAACTTCAATAGCATTTGAAGGGAATGATTTACAGTTACAAAACCAACTGTAAAGTGTTCATCTAGGTGTCAGGTATGATGCACACCTTTTAGATTTCTGATATTTATTAAAATAAGCTATCAAAACATACGTAAATATTGCCATGTATTTCAGTACAGAATGGGCTCATACACAAAATAGCCACAATTTATAATGATTTAATAGTTTATTTTATTAAATATCAGAAATCTAAAAGGTGTGCATCATACCTGACACCTAGATGAACACTTTACAGTTGGTTACATGACTGTAAGTCATTCCCTTCAAATGCTATTGAAGTTAGAAACGTGTATAACAATGTCGTATATAACTTTAGAGACGGTCCCTTAATTTCCGCATATCCGCGAATATCGAAATCTTGTGACCCAACCCAAATTTCTGTCAGGCGATTATTTTCCACTTCTAAGCGAATTCTGACCGAACCGACAAGTTCATTATCTACCTTTAAATGTTCTGTTGTTGTGTTTTTTTTTTTTTTTGGGGGGGGGGGGTGTAAAAAGTGTATTTAGCTTAACCAAATGCAACGCAGGGTAAAAAAGCTACCCGGCTAACGCGAGACACCCGGGCTCGTGCCACTGTCCCATGCCGTTAATGTTAGCATTATTAGCATCTTAGCCTGACTAGCAATAACTGTATTTTATTAATATTACATTCAATCGTTTGTAATCAAGCCTCACCTTATATTTATCAAAACCGGAGAGCTGCTCCTGAGTGACATATTCGTACAGAGCCATGATGACAGCGACACCGCGGTCCGGTCGCAATTATCTGAAGTGTGAAGGAGGCTCACCAGAGCAATGGGGAGCTGCCGGCGTCGACTTCGACGTCATTTCCGGTCACGACCAGTCGGAAGTCAAGCCGGATGCGCAATTTTAAAATAAAAGTCGCGACGCGTGAACGGTGCAGTTGTCGTTGTTGTAATAATGGATATGTAATAAGAAATAAATGCATAAATATATATATATAATTGTATAAATATATATATATAAATAATTGTTATACAAATACAATTGATTTGTGGTTGATTTGCCTCACACTTCCAGGGTTGGGGGTTCGATTCCCACCGTTGCCCTGTTTGTACAGAGTTTGCATGTTCCCCCAGGGTTTCCTCCAGGTACTCCGGTTTTCTCCCCCAGTCCAAAGACATGCATGGTAGGCTGATTGCCATGTCTGTAAGGTGTATGTGATTGTGCCCTGTGATGGATTAGCACCCTGTCCCAGGTGTACCCCACCTTGTGCCCCATGCTCCCTGGGATAAGCTCCAGGTTCCCCGCGACCCTGTAGGATAAGCGGTACAGAAAATGTACAGATGCATATGGATGTTGACTGTATGAAGTTAAAGTCTAAGTAATTTAAGTTATAAATTTTCTTTGTCTCAAATCTGATAGGTCACAAGATATTGCTTAATATTTCCTGCTGCAAGGTGTTCTAATACACTATATGGCCGAAAGTTTGTGGACACTAGACCATCACACCCATACCATCACACCCATACTTCCTGACACTGTTGCTACAAAGTTGGAAGCACACAATTGTATATGATGTCTTTGTATGTTGTAGCCAAACCTGTTCCAGCGTGACAATGCACAAAGCAAGGTCCGTAAAGCACGGTTTATCAAGGTTGGAGTGGAAGAACTCGAGTGTCCTGCAAAAAACCATGACGTTAACATCTTTGGGATGAATTGGAACACCAGGCATTCTTCTCAGCCACCATCAGTGCCTGACCTCTTGTGCTCATGTAGCTGAACGAACACAAATCCCCACAGCCACGCTCCAAAATCTAATGGAAAGCCTTCCCAGAAGAGTGGAAGTTATTTTAACAGCAAAGGGGGAGTTACTCAATAGGATGTTCAATACTTGGGTGTCCACATACTTTTGGCCATATAGTGTATGTTGTCACTTCTATACTAATAACTTGTAAGGTGGACTCTCCAGATAATCTAAGTCGATTAATAAGTATGTTAAACAAAATCTATATGGTGAAGTGCTCCGTAGTGAAAAGATTTATTAACGTTTAGGGAAGGAGTCTCCAGTTCCAGTGCTTTGTAACGAGCAGAGAAGTAAAGCAACTTTTCTTAACTGTACGTTTTCCACCATGTCATGAGAAAGTCTTCACGACGTCGTGCGTATTTTTGCGGGTTCTCAGTAACAAAACAAGCCGCGTTCACTTGGCTTATTAACTAACATCAAGGCAAAACCATGGAACAAGCCATAACAGGAACGAACTTGTTTACGTTGAATTTCACTATAAATGGGTAAAAAAAACAGGAAGTGTTATTCCTTAATAATAAAATAAACCTCTATAGTGTATTTCAAATAGTACCTCAGAGTACAAAGTGTAAAAATATGTGTCTCGTGTATGAACTTTCCGTACAGCGTAATGGTTCTGTGTGAGTCATACTGTACACGTCTCACAGATTTATTAGCGTATGATGCACACGTGATTAAAGACGCTACACTTTTGTAAATTGTAGCTTTGCTTCCTGTTCGTATCACGACCGTGATGGGTATTGTGGGTTTCAGCAGCATACTTTATACTTTATACTATGCAAGTAACATAGTGCACATCCATTTTAATATAAATCAAGCTAAAAAACAAAGCACACATCAGGTATGCTTTGCATATTTTTTGTCTTCTTACATGCTTACATACCAGCTAATTATCAAGTTCTATGTCGAAGATATAGGAACATAGTCATTAGGAACAGCTTTTGTGCATACACAACGTACCGCATTGTGATGTAGAACATGTGAATACCACCAAATGGCTTTCGTGGTGATTTAAAGGTGCAGTATGTAGAATGTTTATAATGTTTCCAGACCTATAACAATCATATCATTTCAAACGCACCATAGACTTACTGTGATTTGCACTACTGCAGTACTGTCATGCAACCGATCTAGCTATTTCCTATGTTTCTGGGCCAGAAATAATAATAATAATTATATATAGAACAAGCTCAGAGCTGCTAAGCTCCGCTTCATTTGTATAAAAGGTAAATATAATTTAAGCAGCTGGATTTAGAAGGTAAAGATTAAGACTTGTCGATATTGGTACAGCAACTGACCAAGAAACTAAACTACAAACCGCTCCTTTAACAAACTATAACACAGTAGCTACGTTCAGAAAAGAGATGGAGCTGTTAATTAGCTCTATGGGAGGTCGAGCTAAGTGTGTGTGTGTGTGTGTAGTGAAGATTTAACACAGAAATTGTGCACACAGATGTTCAGACCTCAGACATAAATAAAGTGCTATTCAGAAATTGCATGAGAGTTGCACAAGTGGGCGGAGTTTGACAAAGGCGTGTCTCAGTTACGTTCATGTCTGACCTCAGGCTAAATCCCCCCCTTTTTTTCTTCAATGAGTCCGTATTTTCTATCCATTATTTTTTGGTGGCTTAAAGGAAAGAAGTGCTCGTGTTTAAAATCAGCAGGATTAAAAACCTCATCCTGTACCTTTTTTTTTTAAATTTAAGAAAAATCTGGCAACCTCAAACATGGGAACTACACCCACGTGATTCACATTATCGACTGCGTGAGCTGCGTCTGAACACGTGCGACTTTCTCTGCATAAACGTTCTCTGACGTAACTTTTGGACTCAATTTGCTAACTCTGAATACAGCTAAGATCTCTTCCCAGTAGATAAACATTTTGTCGCTAAACATTTTGTTGATGGTATTCACGATGTCTATTCACAAGGTTTCGTTTTTTTTGTGATTGTTGCGGCCAAAAATGCTTGATTTTGCTGCATCTTTTTTTTTTTTAAATTTGCGGAGCAACTTGCGGAGGTTTTTCTTTTTGCGGAAAACTACTCAAATCGGCGAAATCGAAATCGCACAAAATCTTTCGCAGTGATGTTTGTTGATAAATGAGACCTTTCAGCTGTACTCGTGTTCGGCGCACGTGACTTGAAGAGCGCTTTGATTAAATGCGTGTCGTGATGCCGTCAAGTGACGCGTCTCGGCCCGAATCTGCGGGAAATCTGCGGTAATTTCGAAATAAATTGCAAGCTCCTCTGAATGTCGCGGAGGAGTTTTTCCTTGATTTTGAGTTCAAATTCTGCGTTAAATGATTAATACAGAGATATCGTGAAACCGGACAGGAAGCCAGGTGGATTTTAATGACGTCACACGAACACCATGATGTCGTTAAGCTCCTTGCGCGAGAGATCGGGCACGGTGGCGTCCGGAGCCGGGTAGCCGACAGGAAGCAGCAAGAGCAGCTTCTCGTTGGCTGGGCGGCGGAGGAGGACGCGGAGCTGCGGCCCACAGTTTAAAGGAGTGGAGGTCACCGTCACCAGACCCACGTTCTGAGAAAGAGAGAAGCAGAATGTGAACAGATAGCACCTAAACGCAGATTTGTTAAAAAAAAAAAGTGCGTATGTCTTTGCGTAAGTATTCGAAACACCTGCAGAGCTGCCAGTAGGAGGCCACACGAGATGGACACACTAATCTCGTTGTAGTAGTGAGTCCTTTTCTTTCCATCCGGCATCGTTCCGTACGTCTGCTTAAAGATCAGGATCAGATATGGCGCCGTGTCAAGGTACTCTTTCACCCAGTTAGTCCTGGACAAGAAATATTAAAGTCTAGAGCTCAATGGATTTGTTGTAATACTGTCTTATTTGGTAGCCGATACATTATCAAACATGTCTTGGCTGGTTACGTTTGATGCAAAGGGAACATTGTGTGTTGTCGTTACAGAGCTTAGGCACAAGAGGGTGCTAGTGCTACAGGAGCCTAGGAAATGATCTAAGAGATGGAAGTGAATTTTGGCAGTGACGGTGACAAACACACACATGCATGAGCTTTACCGGAGTCTGCGCAGGTCGTGAACCCATTTGTCTCCCATCCTCTGTTTGTAGTTGATCTCTTCCTCCTCTTCAACGATCTCTCGGATTTTGTGCTTGATCTCGGCGTCGGCCACCACTACGAACGTCCAGGGCTCAGTGTGAGCACCGCTCGGGGCCGTACCTCACACACACACAACAAACACACAAAGTTTGTTTGATTACTGTCTCAAAGTGTTTTATCCCTCTTATATCACAGCAATCTGTCAGTACTAATAACTGTTATTTATACAAAGCAATACATCGTATTTTTTATCCATCTGTGGTCGTATTTAACGCTGTGGAATGTCCACAAAACAAATTAGTTCCTATTATCACTTACGCTATAGCAGCTATAAACACTTGTCCCTCAGGCAGCCTCTCTTTTTCTTTCTCTCTTGAAGCTGCTAAGCCAGCTTGTCGTGTTACTGATAAACCGGAAAGCGCAACGTTCCTGACTCGTACAAGGTGCTGACTCTTGTAGACTCCTTTCATAAAAAACGCTAACTAAACGTAAAATCGTCTCAAAGAAAACTTCATCATGTCAACTTAAATTTTTTTTATTTTTTGAAAAAAAATCTGTTTCTGTTGAGCATCCACTATAAAAGTCCATGTGTACGTTGTTAGTATAGAAGAAACTATATTAGAACAAGCGCATTGATATAAAACTGTGATTTGTCTTGTGGCCGGAACTACTTTCAGAGCTGCTAGTTATAGAACATTATTTGCTGTGGTATAAAAAAGGATCATCGTTTGACTGCGGTTTTTAAAATGTTAGCAGCGTTCAGGACTTGATGTGAGGTGGAGAGGCGTGTGGTGAGTACCTGCAGCGCGTATCACGTTATCGATCACCTCTCGAGGGACAGGTTCTGGGCTGATGTAGCGGACCGACCGGCGCTCGTTCAAAAGGGTGTAGAAGTGTTTGGAGCGCTCCAGCATTTCTTCCTCTGGGTAGCGACAAGGAGCGTATGGAACGTGGGGGAGATCTTCTGTCCCTACGACTGCCCAATCATCTTCCTCTACAGGGAAGAAAACGTGACAATGAGCTGATCACAAGTACGATTAGCAAAAATGATTGACGTTACTGAATGTATGTCTATCTTTCGCTATGTACAGTTTATCAGCGTTCCTTTAGTCCATCCATTAATGGAAATAGTCCACCATTATAGACAGACGCCACTGACCACCCTGCTGAAAAAAAACAACAGAAGCCGTCACAGAAATTCTAATGGTTTCCACTACAAATACCATGAAAAATGATCAGCTGTTAGCCATTAAAATCCTTACCAAATGGTTTCCATTACGTCGTAGGATGTATTACAGACGTAGATCCTTAATGGTATCCACTAGACATAACAGGCCACAAATAGAAGTTAACAAATTACCATTAGGTAATTTACATAGTACCATTACCCACAGGGACCATTACAGTTTCCATTAAAACCAATACAATTCCTATTATAACCATTAAAACGAACTACAAATTCTGAGGGTTTCTATTGTTTTTTCAGAGTGGATTTTATTTGTGTATGTTTTTAATCCGATTACGTGCAATTAAGGGATAATAACATCAAGTCCTACATAACAGACCTATAGAAACAATAATTATATTTGTAATTATAACCAGTGCATTAACATAAACCTGTAATTTGCCTTGTAGCTGGAACTACTGTCAGAGCTACACGTATAGAAATTTAATCAACACCTTTTAACCAATCAGAAGCAAGAATTCAACATCGCTGCGATATAAAATGCATTAATGACTAACTGCAGTGGTATACACACACAAAACCATTCAAATATCTCAAAACGTCTATGCATGTACATGTTCACAGATCGTACAGTACAGTGAGTAAGTGAGTGAGCGAAGCAACCCTTTCTATGCAGGAATTTCTGCCTCGTGTGAATAAACACTCAATGATCTCTTGCGCAAGACGTTTTGCTCTGGATGACTTCTCTCCACAGTAATTTTATCCAACTGGAATGAACCTCTACGTCCTTGACTTCAACTTGACTTTGGTCTGTAGTTCCCGACATCGTTGTTCTCTCAGAGAGCAAAAACATTGGTGGGAAAATGCAATGTTAATTCTGATAACTGGGAAGGTACAGCAAAGAACAGTCTTCCTGCCGTCTTTCATCACACTGTAAGAACATTACCCAGAATGCTCGATCTGCAGGTCTGAAAAGTTGATCAGTTTTCACTAAAGCAATGCAACCATATAAAAACACATAGGATCTACTTTTTTCCAACAAGCTCCAATGCTTAATCGGCTCACTGTATGATGTTCTATGTATATACAGTCTGTACTATTCTTTTATTCTTGAATCTTCCACCGACAGGACCTAAACTGCTATACAACTATACTAGTAATCATTAATAGCTAATAGTACCTGATAGTGAACATCATATGATTTTATAATAAAAATAGATTATAAAAATAAAAAATACACACTTTTTGGAGTTCACAGACCTTGCGGCAAGAAAAAAAAACAGCATATGCTGTTGAAGTTTCATACTGGAAAACATATAAGATCTGTATGCCTTTACTGCATGGTGTTGCCATTTGGCAACAATTCATTATCTCCAATATTTTCTTAAGCACCAATAAAAAAAACTACTATTTTACTATGTAACTGGACAAAAGGGGGCATTAACTTTGACATAACAAAAAAAAATGTGCCGAGTCAGATGACCAGGAAATGCTGTTTTGTACTTCCTTTTCTGCAGTCACAGGCATGGTGAAGATCATCATCGGGTGGCTCTAAAAATGTGATGAATTTTTCAATATTTAGGCATAACTACATCATGGAATTAAAATGAAAGTATCTGAGATAGGTTCACATTTATTTTTTTGTCATTTAAACAAGTTTATGTATTGTGAGTATTTTGTTAAATGGTAACATGTAATTGTTGCCCTATGGCAACAACATGCGATAATGAAACTGTGGTATGTGCGATCATGAACTGAAACAGGCCTACATAGTGTTACAGCTACTGTTGTAATTTCAGACATTTTGCAGTTGTGCCAAAATGTCAAATTTTATATAAAATGTTATGTTTCAAGCGAAAGAATTAAGAATTCAAGAGAAAGAATTAAAAAGATACTTCACCCAAAACATGTTTGGATCTATTTTTTTTGTATGTATTTTGAGTGAGTAAATCCATCCACATATTTTTACGCCTCTAATTCCTTTCTAGAAGATTAAACTTTTACACCCTCCCCCCATAATTTACAAAAAAATTTCATTACTTGAATTCTAATTAATAAGTAATAATATTTTTATTATTAATTCAAGTAATAAAAAGCTCCAAAACATTTTTTTATGTAAATGTGATAATTCATGCAGTAGAGTTTATTTCTCTTCAGTCAGAACTCCATGGAGAAACTTTACGCCTGCTGCAAGCCCTCAAAAAACACCTCATATTTTAACATATGAGACATCTTTAAATAAACCTTTTCTTGTATTCCCTGAAGCCAGGCGAGAAACAGATTTTTTGGGGGGCTCAGACTCCACCTGATCTTCATTTATGTAAAACTGGACCTCCTAACTGAAACTCCTAGTGCTAAATCCACAACATAGATGGGAATTCCGACTCTTCTCAGTGAGTCGGCTCAGCGCACCGATAAGAGCCGACTCTTTTGAGTTTTTTTCAATCACGGTTGTGATGACCTGTATATGCGTTGAAGAATCATGAATACACACGGCTGGTAGATTAATAACGAGAATGTCACGGTATTTCCAAACTAACTGCCGTTTGGAAAAGCGAGTCTGCTCCCGGTGTTCACTTAAAAGATTTGAATCAAAGAGTCGACTCGTTCGAAAAGGACACATCAGTAGTATGCAAGACAGTTTGGGTTTTTTTGTTTGTTTGTTTGTTTGTTTGCTTGTTTGTTTTAATTAGAGCGCATCCGTATGCATACAAAAATAGGTTAAAGTGAGGGGAACGGTGAATATATAAAGCAGTGTTTGACTGTCAGTAAGTTAAGGCGATACGGTTCGTACCGTTTTCTCTGCCGCTGATCTCGGTGTCGTCCTGCAGGTCCTCGTCCACCCACGGCCGGGCTTCTTTCCCGCTTCCCCCGCCGCTGGAAGATTTCTGAGCTGAGGAAGACTCCGAGCTGCGCTGCGTTTTAAAGATGAAGGCGATGACGACGCACAGGATGGCCACGAACACTGGAGTCAGAGTGGAAATGAGAGCCATGACACCGACACCGAGGTCAGTACAGGACTCAGGACCGAGGTTCGAGGAGAGCTGAGGAAAGTTAGAGGCCTGCTGGTCTGTGAGGGGAAAGTTACAGGGGCGGAACCTGTTAATGTTTCAACCACTCTCTCTTTCACTCTTTCTAGCCCTTTAGTTCTTTATCATTCCCCCCCCCCCCCCCCTTAGGGAAAAATCCCTAATCCCTTAATTTAAGGTATTAAAGGAATGTTACATTAAATTGAAACAGATGGTTGACAACTAACAAGTAAAGATTCAGTCAGAAAATACATTAATTATTTAAACAATTTAAACAACATAATCTGAAAAATTGGGAAAAGAAAAAAAAAAACCCACCAAGGATTATCTTCCTTTTTCCCAAAATGCAAATTCAAGATCCATGATATTTGGGGAGGTAGAGTCAGGGTGTTATATTGTTGCATTAATAAGCATGTTTTAGTGACTCCATAAAAATAAGTCAAACTTTGGTAAACAATTTGCAAATTTTTGTTTGTGAATGTAGTAGGCTACTTGGCATGCAGAATAGAGATGTTCACAACGTACTCCCTCATCTCGCGTCTCTGTGTGTGTGTAAGAGCATATAATATCTTTCAGAGATAACATGTAAACTTTCCTTGGGTCAAATAAGAAGGAACTGACATCGGAACAAAGCCTTGAAGACAGCCCACAGTTATAAAAAAAGATGAGCCACGTCTTCCTTATTTACGGTACAGAAAAGCGCATCTGTTGGAGATCTTAGGGGAAAATCACATGAGCACTTGAGCAAGACACGACACAGTGATCACATGTGAAAGACAACATGTTATGCACTGGAATTGAAGATGTGAGCTGAAGTAAAGTCAGTAATAGGCTATGTGATAAATAAAACCACGTGGCCTACATGTCAAAATGAAATTAGAGGCATGTATAAAAGATCACATGTGGAAAAAAATAATCACGTAAATAAAATATATGCGAAAATAAACAAATTCAGTGTAAAATCACACTTGGAAAAAAAAATTGTGAAAAATATATCAATCCCTGGTCTCTGGTCTGCTAAAACTCTTGATTTTCTTTGTACTTTGATTTACTTTGTATTAAAAGAGTTAACCTACACTTTATTCATATAAAATAATTGCTCTGAAATGTGTATGGTGTACCTTATAATGCATGTGAATTCATTAGAAGCGTATTAAAAGTATTTCTCCTTCCTAATATGCACCATTTATAGCCTACACCGTGGTTTCGCAGTATAAATACAACAAATAAGCTGTTTTAAGACAGCATAAAAGCTCGGTGCTCAATAAAACATATAATGACGCTACGTTGCTATAAAGATACTCATGCGATACATAGAATCTTGGTAATGTAAAACACTCATGTCAAATCTAGACATGAGTCTGATCTTTTTTCTTTTTTTTTATAATAATTTACTCATATTTGATTCATGAGAGATGAGCGCTGAGTCCGTATCCTGATATTAATAGTAGTCCTTCCTCTCAGGAGCATTCCTCTTATTGGAAATGAGGTTGACCTGCCATTGCTGCGTGGTCGCCGTTCGACAGGCATGTATTAAACGAATGTTTTTTAATACACTCACTCTAAGGATGGAGTGGGTTTAAATCTTGTATCAAAGCACTGAACTATGTGGCACATCAATGCATGATAAAATTAAAGGTGAGGTCTGTGATTTTTACATCAGACCACTTTTTATATCACTTGGTGTGTGTAGTTCTCTTCATGTTTAAAATCAAATCAAAAATCTGCTGAGGAGAGAAATTCTCGATCCGCAAACTGGAGAAAAAAAAAACAAACAAATGATGTGCACCACCAACATTCAACCAATCAGGACAAGCAAGCATCTCTAACTTTCTTGTCAATCATCACAGTATTAGTTCAGTTATCAAAATATTATTATTGTAATTATTCCAAGGTTGGGCTCTAATGTTCTCTAGGCCCAAACATTAAATAACATTAGTGCAATGTTCAGAAAACATTCAAACATTCGTAATAGGCTAATACATGAATAATACGTGTTATACATCTCTCTGTGTTTTTTTTTCTTTCATTCTTTCTCTTTTATTTCTTTCTTTCCCCATTTGGTTTTATATGCTTTATTTTTTATTATTATTATTTCTGCCTTCTCTCTTGCTTTCCTACTTGTCATTCTTTTAATCCCTTTTCTATTTTTTTTTTTTTTTGCTTTCAGTCTCTTTGCACATGATTGCTCTTATTTATCTCACCTATATCCTATCTCTGGTTTCTATATCTCTGTATCTACATCTCTATATATTTCTTCCTGTATTTGAATGCATCTATCTTGCCCTCAAACCTGACCAGTTTCCCAAGTCCTGCTGATGAAAAGCATCCTCACAACAGCATGCTACCATAACCATGCTTCACTGTTATGATAGTGTTCTAAGTAAGGGTTTAGAGCAGGGTTTGTTTTTTTTCTCTTTACAAACGCAGTGCTTTAAGGCCAAAATGTAAAACGTTGGTCTTATAAGACCAGATAACCTTTTTCCACACGTTTGCTGAGTCTCCATATGGGATTTCATTTTTTCCCCACCATACTGCCTGTAATTTATTCATCTTTCCTGTGTTTATTTATTTATTTATTTTAAATATTTCTTTACTTTCTCTTGCCTGTGTTAATCTCCTCTCATTTATCCTGTCCATCTCTATTTCTTTTTCTATTACTCTTACCCCTCTCCTTTCTGTAGATCTATTTCCATCCTTTATTTCTTTAGACGGTATTGTAAATAAAATATGCACACAGCAATTTACTGCATGTCTAGGATACAGAAACTCTCCACATCCAGAGAGTGTAAGAGTATTAACAGGAGTTACGCGTGAATAACAGTATAATGTTAGTGTGAAAATGATGTGCAGTCTGTTCGGTTACAGCCCTGAGGGGAAGTAGCTGTCTGGATGTGCTAGGATTCTTGCTTTGGCAGTCTGGTCTCTCTCTCAGTCAGGCTGAAAAATAAAACGAGCAAGATGAGAGGAACAATCTTGCCATCTCTCTTTTTTGACTCTGCTGTTTATACAGTAGGTCTGTGATGGAAAGCAGGTTTCTGAAGGGATGATGCACTGCAGTGAGCAACTGCCCGGTCAAGAATAACCAATTTGCAGTATTCGCATTGCTGTAGAATCCATCTCGAATGTTTTCTCATCCCCCCCACCTTCCATGTTACGTTTATGCTACGTGAAAGACATTACTTTGTTGATTTCATGAATAAAGATAAAGACAAATCATTCTCATAATAAACCCCTAAAACAAACAAACATTTTTAATAAATTATTTTCTATTTATTTATTATTCAAACAAATTTTAGCAGATCTTGCCTTCCATAAGATGCACACATTAAAAGTGCAATAAAATTAAAAGATTTTATTAAGCAGCACAACTACATCGTGAAGAATAAACTACTTGCAGTATTCACATCTATCTCACATGATTTCATTTGATATATAAACAGTGATGGATACTGCGCGCCTGTTTAAGTTGTTTTTAAGTTGGTTAACACATTCAGCTATTACATATTACATTAGAAACGATCATTTTGCATTAAAGGAGCAGTATGCAATTTCGTCACCCTCTGCTGTGCACAAGGTTGAACTACAAGCTCAATTTAAGCAACTGTTGATGACGACAGATGATAGTTTCAATTTCCTTCCAGACATCCTTGTCCCCTCTGTCCAAACTATACTTAATAAAGTTAATCAACTTTGTGTTGATCTGGTCCAAAGTCATTTCCAAGCTGTAGACGTTTAACCATAACCTGAAAAAACTAGTGAGATCCGTTGTAGGGCAATATTGCAGACACAGATTTATAAGGAATCTCTGTATGATTATTGCAGGTTTAGAAACACGTAAAGATTATGAAACAAAATGACAGATTGCACCTTTAACCATTTGAGCTGAATACCTGTTCTAGTTTTGACGTATCGACTGGTGTCATAAAATAAAGACAACTGGTGCTATAATATTGAAGACATTTTGACACTTTTCTGAGTTTTGACTCCTAGACTAGTCAATCAATAAATAACCACTGGATCACTTCAATCAGTGTGTATTTTTGAGAGTGAGTGTGTGTGTGTGTGTGTGTCAATATGCACTATGACCTTTTTAGTAATAATTAACATTGAACAGGATCAGGGATGAGGATGATGGTATTAGAAGTATTCCAACGTTCCATTTATGGATGAATCTACAGACAGAAAATAACGCATCTTTAATATGAATCCATGCAATTTAGCAGTGCATGAAATATTAATTGACAGCGAGAGCCGTCTTCCTGTCATCCTTCAGTCTCCCAAGCGCAGCTTCAGAATAAATATCGAACTTGACAGTTGAACGTTGCCGTTGTTGTTGTTGTGATGTCGGCCATTTATTAGCGATAATTAAACCCCAGCCTCTGTGAGGGGATTTAATACAGCACGTTATCTTGTTTGGAAACGCATGAGAATTTCTGCCGGTGCACATTTTAGCGTCGCATGTCCCATCTCAGCGGGCAATTTCACGCCCTCCAGTCTCAGGAACAGATTTGCAGCTGTGTGTCTGTGAGAAAAGGGAGTTTTTGTACAGCCAGAAGCCTCAGCACAGATTTACAGAATGAAAAAAAAAATAAAGGAAAATCTGCTCCAGTGTGAGAGACGTTTTGTAGTTCTCTTGTTAGATTCATTTTTTTGTTTGTTGCAGATTTCAGGATAATAATTAATCGTTAATAATTATGGCAATAAATTAATAACTAAATGAAACATAAACAAACGAATAAACATATTTTTTTCTAATTAATTAAATAAATTATCATTTTTTTAAGTTAATTTTGGCAGATCTGGTCTTCCAATAAATTTATACAAGCAGCAGTTTTTTTTTTTGTAAAAAAAAAAACAAACAAAAACAAACAAACAAAAAACTAGCATGCGTTATGAAGCTGGTTGCTGCGGTGTTATTAGCCCTGAGATAAACATGAATAGCGTAAAAAGAGATTCACAGCAGTGTTACAGGAACTGGAACATTAACTGCACTTATTGTCATTGTGATCAGTCTACATGATGCACAATTTATTTTAAAAACCGTCATGCTAATGAGTTTCCAAAGCATGTGTTCTTTAATTCTGCTTGAGATATACAAACATATTGCGATGTCTATTTTCAGAACTAGGTTTGGAAGAGAAAACGTCCAACTTTCAGCACACGAAGGGTGTTCCCAGGCCGCCACACATTTGTAGGATTTGGAGGCTTACATTGAATACTGCGGTCTGGGTTTTGGTGTTGTGTTGTTGTGCAGACAAAATGAAATTTTGTTTTTGTGTGGGTGTGTGTGTGTGTGTATCAAACCCTGTCATAAAACCCAAACTTGACAACTGCACGATGGTGTTTGTGCAATGCCATGTGTTCCTCTCCTCAGAGTGCCTGTGGGCTTCACCACAGAAATGGGTTAATGATGGGGTGTTAAATATTAATCACCAATAAACATGCAGCTCTGGATTGTAGAATCGCTGCCATTGGCTAGGGTCGATTACGCCCTCTCAGGCCACAGCAAAACACACACATACACACACATATTTGCACAAGCACAAAGGCCTTGTCCAGTTTTGTTACCTAAGCAGAAACATGTATGGTTTTGTTTTGTCTTGTCAGAATCCATATTAGCTGTTGGAGCTTTTTTAAAAAACAAAAAACAAAAAAAAACATATGGTATCTCATTGGTTATTTATTTGAGGATTATACGTATGCAAGTGTGTGTAATATATATTTGTGTGTGCGCACATGAGGCAGATGTAATGCGGATGTGAAAGAAAAGGACGGTGTTGTTCGTGCTCAGTTCACTTCCAGTTTCTTGGCAAAAACACAGCATCACTGGAGTGTTGTTTGCTGCAAACATCCCACAATGCATCTGTTTCCCCCTAAGAGAGATGCCATCCCAGCAGGAGAAGCTGCTAAATGTGTCCAGATTCATTCCAGGCGAAATGAACCGAATGATCACTCAGATGTGCGTTATCTTTGTAATATCTCCCTGTCACTGAGAATGATTTCTTAGTGTATATTATTTTGTAAAGTATTATGCATATTCATGTCCAGCTTATCAGTGACTGAGTGCAGATTTATGGAGACCCTACATCCCACTGTACTTCGCCCTGTACTCAGGTAGGTCCACTGAAAAAAAAAATCTGCATGACAGATCTGAGGCTGGGAGGGTAGGGGATGAAATACTGAAGGAAAGCAACTGAGGATGGAAAACAGGACAACAAAGGGAAATTTGGGAGGGGGGCGGGGGGGATAAGTAGGAACATTTTAATTTTCAATTGATTTTTAAAAGTTTTAATTGACATTAAAAAACGTTATTGAAAAATATTTATATTGTATAGTACAGTTAGCATTTTTTAAAATGCAAAACAATATTTAAAAAGCCTCTTTTTTTCCAGACCGAAATGCAGAGGCAGTTTATATTGACGGCTCAGTGGACAATTTGCTGATGTGCTTTTTTTGTTGCATTTTGGAAGCGCGCATGCGCAGAGTTCTGCGCGTGCCCGTCTTTAGCTCTCAACATTCACCTTGCGGTCACACAGTGCTTCATCTCATGAACGCGCCTCTGCGCGCGCCCGAATAAGTGGGTCAAAAAATTTAAAGGGACAGCGCTCTTATTTCTCATTTCCTGATTTCGCACAAGACAAGTGTCCTGAGAGCGAGGACCCAAGACACGAAGGAAGAAGAGGAAATGAGGAGGCCCAATTTAAGGCTGTTTTCACACTTGGTCCATTGCGGTGCTCCATATTCGTCTCAGATCCATGACTTGACATTATTTTTGTGCACATGTGAACACAATAAACGACCGCAGACCCCTTATTTTTCAGAGATGTTCCGAGTATGGTTCGTTTGTGATTCGTCTTGTGGTCTGTTGTGAAAATAAAAGTGGTCTTCACATTTTGCTTTATGCTTGATAAAGAACTTGAGAGTTGCTGTACATAGCTCCAGTTTTCTGTCACCTAACAGAAAAACAGTGGCTCAAATGGCTTTCCAGAGGGTTGTGTGGTCCTACAATAAGGTCAGCAACACGACAGATAAGCTAATAGAGCCAATGTAGCACTAGCAATTATACTATAGAGCTGAAGTTGTTAGGCAGAAGTAATACAAAAATAGTTACTATATGTAAAATACTATTAGTATACAGTATGTAATGTATGCCTATATTTAATTTAACCCAACCAATCACATGAGCTAAACAGGCAGTAACTCTATGGAATCTCTGCATAAAAAAAAAACAAAAAACCTATCACTTCTGTTTCCACTACAAATACCCTTACAAACCATCAGCAAACCATTACAATTATTGGTCCATAATGGTATCCACTAGACAGACAGCAACAACTTACCAGGGACCATTACAGTTTCTATTAAGACCAATACAATTCCCATTAGATTTTCTAATGGTTATATGTGGTTTGCTATTTATTTTTTACAGCAGGGATGAAACAAGTTTATTTTGATGGCTCATCAGCAATGCTTCTGCAACTTCACTTCAAACTGGTTTTGCCTGCTATGCGTTTCATCCAAGTCACAGCATTTCACCAAATGATTCGTCATGTAAAGCAACCATTTTGAACAGTTCAGTGGTACATAACTAATCACACTACGGTAAGAGAGTCCTGGTGTGAGCAGCAAGTGGTCCAAGAGCTCATCAGTGCTAAACTGTCCAGAAAGACCAGAGAGTCCCATTTTGAACTGCATTGTGAACACCGAATGCGCAGAGGCCTTTTGCAGCTAGCTGCAGTTCAGGTCCACTTTAAACAGGACTAAGCATGGTTCATTTAAAAAGAACTGCATGTCAAAGCAACCCAAGAAGAGAGAAGCACCTCAGCATAGAATTGTGCACAGGACTATGGGTGCATCTTAAAGCAGTGCCTTAGTTCAACAGTCAAGGAACCAATCAGAGTATCGGCCATTTTAACGGCCGTCACAATCGCAAAATCCTTCCAGTCCACACCATGTTTTTAACCCTGACCACTCCCACAATTATTTTTGTTGTACCTGCCACAATGTTTTTGAATAAATTCGGTTCTTTTACCCCCCCCCCCCCACAAAAACAGTCATTTCAAGTTGCAGTGACTCTGAACAGGATGGCACGTACACACCAAATAAACCAGACGCAACATAACAAATGACAGTCTGTGGGCTCAGATCCAAACCATCAGCACGTCCATTTCACTTTATTATAATTAAAACAATGCAAAACAAAAAAAAAATTTTTTTTTTTAATTCTTAAAATCAGATATTTAAAAATGTCGGCGCTTCATAATACACAGTAATATTAAAGTATAAAAAAAAACCCCAAATGATATTATACAGAAGCGTTGGACTAAAAAGTTCCCTTCATGCCAGTGAAACACATGCAAAACTATAGACTCCTTTCTTCTAATGTTTACAGAATTCATTAAAAAGAATAATAAGCTAAGCCAAAGCCCTGAAAAACCCTGAAGAATTCTTGATTATCTAAAACACACACACGCACACATAGAAGACCGTTAAATAAATAAATATTCACCTTATAATTAAAAACAGGCCCAGAGAAAGGAACCTGTCCAATCCACCGAGATGCTCAGTCTCGTCCACCAATGAACACGTAACAAGTTACCTTAATGAGACGGGGAAACTATGAAATTAGGACGAGATATCTCGCCCATCCGTTGATGAGAAAGTGAACGAGAGGAGCTTGAACACAAGATCAAGTAGAAAAATCTCCTCGGAATACATGAAGCCCAAGCGA
This sequence comes from Ictalurus furcatus, assembly GCF_023375685.1. NCBI lineage: Eukaryota > Metazoa > Chordata > Actinopteri > Siluriformes > Ictaluridae > Ictalurus > Ictalurus furcatus. The sequence continues at coordinate 5,287,588 of NC_071269.1, forward strand.
TCCCGCCATTGCTTTTGTGAAAAAAAAAAAGAAGGTGGTGGGTGGGGGGGGAGGGGGGGTGGTTGGAACAGTAACAGCACCATCGTTTCGGGGTTTATCGAACAATATCGTCTCAGCAGGACAGCAGGAGTGCGACGCTTGTGAGGTGAAGACTAGCGATTATGTTACACAAGTTCACTTACAGTCATGGCTCTTTATACAAAGTCCACCATTTTGCATTCTTTGGCAACCTATGTACAAAACTGAAGGAGAAATAAAACGTGTAGACTAAAATTAATTTATACACAACGCTTAAAAATATCTAAATGAAACGGTTCTATAGCACCCACTATACAGTAGCTACGTCAGCCATAAAACAGGCCTTTTCTTGTTTTTTTTTTTTTGCTTTTTAAATCTAAACTGAGCTACAAAATTCCCTTTACACACTGTTTCAGTCACATTTCTTTAGCTACAAGACTCAAAAGGTATAACATTCCTTAAAAAATAAATAAATAAAAAGATACTGATATGCTAGTAACATTGTACTATCAAATGAATGTCGGGAAGACGAATCAAATTGCTCAACCTAAACAGCTCACTCAAGAACGATGAATCCAAACCTCTGACCTTTAAAGCCGGCGACATAATTTACCTACTGTAAAAAGACACTAATGTCTTACAATAAAATCAGACATAAAAACAAAAAAGCAAATGAAATTGGATTGTACTGTACAAAAACCCCCAACATTTTGTCATGTAAATAACATTATAGGCTTTTAAAAACCTTTGAGGTCATGGCAGGCTGTGCTAAGTGAACGCTACGATCTATCAATTCTGGACGCAAAAATACTCGAGTCCTGTCTGGGATTTGTAGTCCAGACTATGAGGAGCTGGTAAGGGTGAACCGAGCGTGGGCTGGATGATTGATTTCGAGACTTGAAGTCAGTCATTGTAGCTGGATTGTCGTTGCCGTTTCATGAGCACTTAAAGGCTTTTCTTCTGCGGAGCGCCGAGTTTTCGCATTCCCCTTATCCTTCCGAGGAGCTCCTGCACGAAAGCCTATAATAGAGAGAGAGAGAGAGAGATTGTATAAGAGCGACACAGAGGCGAAAAAGGTCATCATTTCATCTGAAGAGAAACTCCGGACAATGAACGAATTCAACAGGTTGTGTCCTCAAGCCATCGTTAGTTCCTTGATCTTATCACTCTGTTGTCCTTTGCTGCAGTGTGCGTGGTCGGTTTTCCCGTCTACACTCCCAGGAACAGAGGACTGTTGTGTCGAAGCATCGTTTTCCGCAAAACCCAACTGAAACCACACATTCGTGTCTCCATACAAGCCCAAAAAAGTAGTCCCATCTCCAAAAGCTTGCCTTGTACACCTTTAAGCCTTAACTTACTAATACAGCTGAATAATTAATAAAAGCAGTATACACAAATACATGTTTGACATGACTTCCAGGAAACGTGTTTTATTATGACTTGATAAAAATCACACATGCTTTAAAAAGTGGCTAGACATTAGGTGATGGAGGGGTGGGGGGGGGGGGGGGTTTAACCAGCCAGATTAGTTTTGCAGAGTGGTAGATAATCAGAAGCATGCCTAGATGCCCATGATGTACACATACTTCCAAAAATGGAATATCTCAGTCCTCGATTGCACTCTACTGTACTGTAGTAGTATCCACACATCTGTATGGAGGTCATGATTCAGTGCATATTGTATTTTGACAGATCCATTAGACAAAATGTGGGTTTTGCGGTCAGTAGGCTCGATTAGATTATCCCAGAATGGGTGTATTGGGGCAGAAGGCCATGGTACCAGATACCGTACTAGACAAGCAATAAAACGCAGGGGGAAGTGCTGTTCTAGGAAAATAATATACAACAGGGTGGTGTGAAGTCGCTGTTGTAGCCTTTACCACTCTGAAGGGAACCATAAAATACGTAATGAAGTTGTAGTTTGAGTCACTGAGAAACTGGAAAGCGCGTCTTTCCCAGGTCAGCTGGTATCGTCAGAGTGGCTGTTACAGAAAACTAAAAAAAAAAAAAAAGTCAACACCTTCTGACCGATCAGATTAGAGAATTCAACTGTGCCACAAACACCACAACATTAACTCTGGTTTAATGCAGATGTTTAAATATGTTTGAATTATCTTTGAAAATACAATGGTTCCCAAAATGGTTCCTCAATTTGAACTTCTGGAAAAGGTTTCACAGAAGAAAGGTTCCTAGAAGAACTATTTTAGAACACCAAACACCAATAAGCAACCAAAGAACCCTTTCTTTTAAAAGAGCATGGTGCACAGAGATCATTAAAAAAATAATAATTTGGGATAGACTTACATCTGTTGGCTTATAGCAGTCTGTGAGGGATTCCTGCTGAGAGAAGAAGAAAGATCTCAGCATCTTTACATAAACAAATCAGGACCATTTCAGTCTATGCTTACAAACTGCTCCTAGAAATAAAGCTTGAATTTACTGCTCAAACCGAGCCAAATGGTCTTTCTCCTCTCAGAATACAAGCACTTGCCTGTAATTTTACAGCTCTCTCGTCTTCACTGTTCACCTCCAGAAGATCATCAATGTCTATCTCAACCTCAGGCATCTCCTCTTCCTGAAAAAGAGACACAGGAACACATTTCCCCCAAGATTTCCCATCAAACATCTCATTCTTGAAAACATTTTCCATGACTCATCTATTCTAGGCTCAAGGAGTTTAAAAAAAAAAAAAACACGACTAGAATGGCACCCCAATTGTGGAATAACACTGACACACAGAATTGCATGTGTACTGTTAGTCCGTCGTTGCGTTCCTCTCGTCTGGAGCTGATGACTGTCAGTATGTTGCAGTATGGTGAGAATTTGCAGAAGTGTGTCATCATGAAATGTCTTGAACCCTTAAATACATCCCATGATGTCTGAAGGTGTCCAGGTCACATGGGGCTAAAACTAATCTACTCATATTAATCATATCAATGACCAAGGAAAAAAAAACAAACCCACACAATCACATGGTGAGATGAAGGCTATAAATATACATCTGAAGTGAGGTGTGGGGGGAAAAGGGGCCTGGTTTCCATTTAGCAATCTGTCTAGAATAGAAGACTGACAAGTGGCTGTGATACTGAGAGACATGGGATAGACAGATGGGAAGAGAAAATGCACAGTATCCCACAGTAAATACCCCTACATTACAACAACTACCATAACAAACTGCAACAACTTCACTAATCTAAACCACCACCAACCAAGCACACCTGCCACCATAAACAGTGTTACTGTGAATGAGTGTAACAGTTATAATGAATGCAGACTTTAATACACTGAAAAAGACACACTATTAGAATCACATAAAATGTAGATCAATGACATTGGTTTCACTCTGCCCATGTTTTATGTTTTTCCTACATTCTTTTGAATGTCCATGGAATAAAGTAAAACCTTAGATGCCACGAGTGAACCTTCTGCCATCATTTACACATTTGAATGGCCATGTAATATGAAGTAATGCGATAACATGAAATTAAAAATGACCTTATACGGCCATCGTTTCAAGTCAGGACAGCGGTCATTTGTTGCTATAGTCAAGAAACTGTTTGACGCCGTACCCAATAGCGCTTCACCTTCATGCGTTCGCTGAGTAGGCTAACGGTTGAGAGGCAGGAATTTGGCCAATAGTTGCTGCAAGCCTTTTATAATCGACCAATTGGTGTGCGAGAAGGTGGGAATTACAGAGGGGTGTTAAAGCAATGTAAATATGCGCACACATGATGCAGTATTAGACCATAAGCACATCATAATGAAAATAAAGCTGAATCCCAGACATTCTCAAATTCAGAAATCCCTTTTTAAGGTCCGAAATGCTTTAAGATCCGAAGAAGAGGACGTGTCCGGGGAAAAAGAGAATGTATGGTCACTAACAAAAGCCTTTCAGAGAACATGTTAATTTCGATCAAATTAACTTTGTGCAAGATTTATTTGCGCCTGCACCAGGTGGCTGCTCACGTGAGCCACGACTGGCAAGAGAGAACCAGAACTATAATCAATCAGCTGTCTATATTGGGTTATGTCAAAAGATTCATTTCTTTGGTTTTAAATGAAAGACTCATCCTGATAGTATTCCCATTTTTTTACAAAAAGTACTGGTAATCTGATTACTTTGGTGATTACTTTGACGTAGCTAACAGATTATAGTTACCAGGTTTTTGAGTCCTGATTAGTACATGTATTCCATTACTCCCCATGCCTGGTGACAACTACTGTACTATTATTCAGAAATGTTATCCAGTACATTTCCTTTCTATTTTCTTTTGATTTCCCCATTCCATGTTCACACACTTAGTGCTAATTAGCCCTATTAAAGGAGGTATGGCCTCTGTGCCTTTTGATCCTAGTGTAGGAAGAGTGGCCAAAATTCCTTAGGATGTCAGTGAAGGTGTGGCCCCTCTGCCCCAATGAAGGAGGTGTGACCTCTGTGTCTGGACCCCAGTGAAGACATGGCATTTGTACCTTTGAAGGAGGGTTTGAAAGTAGCGCTTGAGGAAGAGGGTGGTAGTTGGTGACTATTGCTTTATACCTTTGGTCCTCAGTAAATTACCTGTATTCTGTACCTTTGAGCCTCAGTGAAGGAGGCATGGCCTTCATAATTTTGGGCCTCAGTGAAGGTATGGCCTCTATACCACAGTGAAGGAGACGTGGCCTCTGTGCCTTTGGGCCTTAGTGAAGCCTCTGTACTTTGGTTTGACAGACAGTGGGCTCCAAAGTTCATCAATTCCCCAATTGGATAATTTTCTAAAATACATTCTGTAGTTTTATTTACCTTGCAATGAATAAATTAAGATAAAATTTGTATAACTGGATGAATTCCCTTTGAACACTGTTGCACTTGACTCTGAGTCATTGGAATTATAGGTTGTGGATACGCAGCTGAATCCTGCCTTTTCTGACCCCCCCCCACAAAAAAAAGCAGCACATGCCCATCACTGTAAAACAGGATTCCTAACTGGATTTCAGGCAGACAAAGACAAACATCTTTTATAGTAACAATTCCGACAGTAGAAACAGACACGATACAGCTGCGTGTGTGCGCGTGATAAATTGAATTTACTGAGACGGAACTCTTGGAAATTGTTTTAGCTGAGCCAGAAGAGCCTGAAGAAAGCTGCCATGGTATATTACAAAAACGCTGCCTTATATCTCTCTAATAAACAAATCTGTCGTTAAACCATCCTCCGGTTTGATGCAGGAGTCGTTTTACTGAAAATTCTGCTTTACAAAACAGACACGAGAGAAAAACGGAGGCAGAGGGAGATGAGGAAGTGGGTTGGAGTAATTAGTGGCTGCATTACTGAATGGTTAGGGTACAGCTGATGAGGGATGAGCAGTGTCAGAGTGAGAGTGTGTGTGTGTGTGTGTGGAGAGAATGAGTGGGTGGCAAAGAGGGAACTGCATAGCTTTGAAAAGTGACCAATGCAAATTCAACATCCTCTGTGGCCATGTGCGTGTCCAGCTCACATTTATCAACCCTCACAGACTTGAGTTAAAAAATAAAAAAAAATGAAAAAAAAAAAAAATAGAAAGAAATTTAGAGTTTCCCCAGACATTTTTTAAGCACTGTCAGGGCATTTATCCAAAAATAAATAAATAAAAAAAATCCAATTTCTCCTCAATCTTTGATGCATTTTTACTACCTCTACTATTTTTTTTTTTAATAAAGAATACAGCATTTTTCAAGCATGTGATTACCATACGTGTAGTTTACCTCCCTGTATTACCCTGTACTAGGAAAAAAAAATAACTACTCCAATCTAAATTCAAATCCAAAGGCAGATGTTGAGGCACGGAAAGAGATTTACCCCAAATGTATTTTTGTAAAAACGTTCACAACTTCAAAGGAATTTGCAGAGTAAAGCTCTGAATCTGTACAATTAGTCTCGAGATGGGACAAGAACCTGTGGCTGTTTTACCAACCGTTCCCTCCAGGATTCCACGATCACAGAAATTAAATGCAAAATCAAGGAAACGCCACAATATTCGGAGGAGCTTGCAGTCTGTCAAACATACCACAGTTCTCAGCAGATTTGGGCCAAGACGAGCCACGAGAAGTCATCACAATGCACCTTCAGTCAAAGCCCTCTTCATGGAAGGTGCAAGTAACTAGAATATCTTTTTACTGTATTGCTTCAGTGTTGGAACTCTGTAGAAAACACTTTATCAAGACTTTAATGTTCACGTCATCCTTTATCGAGAGAGTCCAACTGTTAGAGTTTTGTACCGGCATTATTCACGCATTTGAATCATCTGATAGAATTCCTGCTCAGAGACGTCCATCTTAAGAGAGTTTGTCGGGAAAGTTTTCGGTTCTTTTCTCCGTGCAAGAAAAATTGTTAAAATTCCAGTCTGTGGTAATCGTACTTGCAGTGCACATGCTGTAAATTGTTCAAGGGCTGGAAAAAAAATCTGGAGTAAACTGTATTTGTGTCGTATTAACTTCAACAGAAAGAAAAAGTTGCGTGTGTGTGTGTGTGTGTGTGTGGCTTTAGTCTTCAGCTACACATGAATTCCTGTCAGCATTATTAATGCACTCTGACAAGTGTCAGATGTGTGTGCCTTTTAAAAAGGTCAGATGTTTACACACCTCTCTACCCTAATAATAACCACACATGACATACGCAGGTGCCGACACTTATATAACGTAGCTGTCCAAACACAACACAGCTGCATGAACAGAAAAACAGGACACCTTTCACTCTCACACGCTTTGCATTGTGAGTCCTACAACCCCCCCCCACCAAAAAACAAACAAAAACCCAACAACATCCATCACGTCTCCACCATCAATACATCAATGAGGGTAATAAATGCTCAGTCTAAATATCGATGGTGACAAATTTATCGCACCACTTCTTGCTGATGTGGTAAACCTATCAGAACTGATCAACTAAGCAAAACAACGGTCCAATGATGGAACCACCCGAGGGACAACCTTGGCGTTGTCAAATTCCTCGTACGATACAGCAGCTCGAGGAATTTTCACAATTCATGAGATTAGAAATATAATAATTAAAATATACAGTATATTATAATAGTAGCAGAAAACCTAAAGTTAAAGCTTTACCTCAACAACTTTATTTAACAATGTATAATTTATACCAATTTAGGAGTAGCCAATCCACCAAGAAGCACGTTTTTGACAGGTGGGAGGAAACAGGAGGAAACCCAGAGGAAACCCACGTCGACACTGGGAGAATATGAAACTCCGTACAGAGAGTAACTCGACCTCAGGATCCAGTCAAGGCCCCTAGAACTGTGAGGCTACACTCCCTTAAAAATCAATCACAGAGCGAGGCACATCCATCACGATAACCCGACACTGAAGGATTAGCTACGTGAAGCAATTTGTTAAAGAACCTCTACGAAGTAAAAGTCTTGCTCTCAGCAACAGTCTATATAATCAGTAAACAAGCTGCTTTGTTTCTTACAGTGTGGTGCTAGATAACTAGAAACTGCAAAATACTGCACGATATCGCAGAACAGATTATTGTCAGAAGCCTGCACAGGCAACTCGACCGAGTTTACCTGATTTCTTTGTGCTGCCTCATTGTGCAGGCGAGCTGCGTTTTGTCTGCAGGCACAAAGTGGAGCAGACGGGTCAGTTTATTGAAGGTTTACCAAGGAATACCAAGCAGGCTTTAATCCTACTGAGAGAGCTTATGAGGAGTAAAGAAACCAGATAGACACTGAGCCGACAGCAACCTCTACATCTCCCCCACCATGCAACACAAACACGGAATACCAATGTGCATGGAAGATACAGACTCACAGATGAAGAGGGTTGGTACATCATACAGACTCGTTTTCTAGTTGACCTTGTTTCACCTTCACATAATGTGAATACTAGTGGTAACGCCACTGTCTGTATCCACGTAGTGCTCCAAAGATCTGTATCCGTACTTGGATTTAAACACTAACTGAGAATGGGGTGCCCCCCCCTCCTTTTCTTTTTTCTGCCAGTTCCTCAACCTCAGCTATATCACCCCAGTTCATAAGTAGAGAATTATTTTATTCTTTTTTGTTTTGTTTTTAATCCCACTCAGTTATTTGGGTTTGTACCTTCCCAGTAATATCTTCGAACAAATTTAATTGGTTCCATTTCCCCTAAAATGTAAACAAACTAGCAGCCAATGCTAAATCAGACCACAATCCTGACCAGGCTGTTACTAAGGATGAATGAATGTTCATGTTAATGAACATGGTCTTCGTTTGCCTACTCGTTTGAGGGCATGAAAGTAAAAATCTCCCAATCCTGATGTATAACCTTCATCTCGATCAGATGCTCTGTGAAGCTTTAGAAAAACAGACAGAAAATACCACGATAGAATAGAACTCCGTTCATTTCGATTGACATTTTCAGTTACATCCTAGGCAAACACATTTTTGTCCACTTGCTTTCATGCAAACACACTGCATGTGTGAAATACGTGACGCATAGAGGAAGAACCCTAGTACAGCCTTTGTACGAGTTCACACTGAAATGTATTCCCTCATGACTTCAGACAGACAGAGCCTCCAGGCTCAACCTCAAACGAGCAATCGATCCACAGCAAGTGGGGTGTGTGTGTGTGTTTACAGACAGACCCATGCTACTGAAAGCCCGCCAGTAGTATGCGAGTGCACGTATGTGAAATATCATCATGTTCAACCCCATCAGCTGCTGCTCATCAGCTACTTCAATACACAGTGACCTTCTCAATGACAAGACTTACAGCCACACAGACGATCGTCCACACTCCTAGGACACACGCTCGTTCCAGTCAACCTTTACATTCTCCAAAACGTGTCCTTTCAAACCAAATACAGTCCATATATAATCTTGAATAGTTTGTTTTTAATGCCCAAGAAACTACAAAAATGGTCAAGAAAAGGCTCGAAACATTTACCTTCTAGATCTGGGAATATCTATGCAGCACTTTCGTCCTTTAATCTGTCCATCTCTCTAAGCTGTTCATCTGTACACTCTGCTCAAACAGATCAGCTTCCAAAGTCTCAACTTTCATGCTAATACCGCCATCAAACAGTCATCTTGTAGATCACTAACTAGCAGAGCAGAGACTCTGCCGAAATTCAGCTCGACTGGATCATATAACGCTTGCGCATTTGTTTTATGAGCTAACCACGAAACCTGAGCGTTATCCCCTACGTTTGCGATTGCCGAATAAAAAATTTTTTTTTTAAATAAATAAATAAGTCCTATTAAATGCCATTGCAGCTGTGCTAGCAATGTCCCTTTGTGATGTGAACCTCACGCAGGAACAAGAAAAACAGCACCGACCAACAAATTTGCACCAGATTTGCTAAGCCCATTACAAATATTTCAATTTAAATAATACTTAAATATTAGTAGTAAATATTAGTGTCAAATATTGCATAACAAGTCAGCCATTTTGTTAGTTAGCCAATAAAAGATATGCAGTTAGTTTCAGGTCATTATGCAATCTAATAGAAATTTGCATTTCAAACTCAATGTTCAACCTAACCATTTTAAATTAAAAAAATAAATAAAATTAAAAAAAAAAACTATGTTTTAGTGCAAAGCTAATTTAGTAGCAATGGTGTATTCAGCAACGCTAGAGAACAAAAATGTTGCTAATGTTTGCTAATGACAAAACCAAACGAAAGAATATCCTTCATCTAGCTACTGGAATATATAGCTGTTCCGATAAGAAGTTAAGAAGCTAACATCGTTATGTAGCTAAACAGAGACATAAGCAACTTTTGTACGGAGCCATTTTGTGCAGCATCAGCTATTCATGTAAGCTAAAGGCTAAAAGATGACGCTTTGAGAAATTTATGTCAAACTTTGATGAAAATTTCTTCACAGTATCAGCTTTTAGCTTACATGAGAAGCTTATCCTGTAAGAAATTTAGCTCAACGTTTGTCCCAGAAATCTAGAAATAATTTAATTCAACACATAGTAAACAAGTATACCAGCACACATGCAAACCACAAACCAAAATATGCTACACATTTGTAACTTTACAAACGTTACATTTTATTAGCAGTTTCATCAGTCTTCACTGCAGTTCCTCCTTACTGTAATATACTGTTAGTGTGTAATATTTGCATCTTCGTTGTTTGTTTTTTCCTCTCGCTCATTTACATTCCACCCATCAGGTCAGTCGCTCTGCTTTCCCATTGGTGGACAGAGGTGATGGCCCTGGCGTTGAAGAGACAGCTCGGACTACACTACCTGACAGTCTGAGAATCCTCCATCACAATTGCTCCCATGCCCGGCCACTTTAATAGGAACACCTGTACAAATACTCATTCATGCATTTATCTAGTCAGCCGATCATGTGGCAGCAGTACAACACCGATACGAGTCAAGAGCTTCGGTCAAACGCTCACAGAATTTCGGTGGGGAAGCGTGATCGTCAGGATTCTGGCCGTGCCATGGTTGTTGATGCCACACAGGCTGGTCTGAGTATTTCAGAAAATGGTGTGTGGGAAAAACCAGACTGGTTGAAGTTCAGACAGGAATTCAAATAACCACTCTGTACGACCATGGTGAGCGGAAATGTATCTCAGACTGCGAAACATCAAAAACCTTGAGGTAGATAGGCTAGAACAGCAAAAGACCACATTGGGCTCCACTCCTGTCTGAGGCTATAATAGGCACAAGCTGACCTAAACTGGACAATGCTGAGATCTTGTCAAATAAACAATAGTAAAAGTTGTATAGCTAGGATTTGTAAGTCCTCTAAAATTAGGCTGTAAGGTCTGGGATTCTCTCCAAGCTTTCACCTCAATAAATAGGACTGTGCACCGAAAAGAAAAGTAATTTAATAGCTGGGGCACAGAGAGTGCATCTGAGACTACAAACAAGTGGACGTGTCCGACCAGGACATCGTTGGGGGTTTATGAGCCTATATACACAGTACAACAGACACATCCTTCATTACTTATTTTCCCCAACCATCACCAGTGAGTGGCATCCATCTGGATGATGTGACGGCAGCCATAGTGCACCAGAACACCCACCACACACCAACCATTAGTGGACAGGAGAGTGATCTAGCCAATTCAGAGATGGAGACTCGTGGGAATAACACTAGAGCACCAACCAACAGATTTAACACCAGCATCACTAATCACAAATATTTCAGTATAAACATAATTAACATGTTTCCAGTTGGAAGTGTCCGTTAAACTCTTCAGATCAAATGGGTTTAATATAAGCCACTTATTCACTGCATTACACCCACAACATTTTCAGCAGTCATGAGCAGTCAGTGGAACGATCACTCGGAAAGTGACCAGCTGTATTTACAGGCGTCGTTAACCAACAACATACGCTCACCAGGTTTCTCGCAGTTTATTGCTGCCTTTCATCTCGGCTCTGCCCGACGTGTGAAACTGTTACAAGTCAGTCCGCTTGCTTCTGTATAAACCCCCCTCCCCACTTCCTTTCCTTTATATAGGCGGTCAGTCAATTACCTATTTGAACTGATCTGACCAATGGGAACACAGAGACCCAGCCAAAGAGGTGGAGTTTTGGCCACAAGCAGCACAATGGAGGCCCCATATTAACCAATTGACTCGCTTCCTGTTTACTTGCTATCTTTCTTGATTGATTGTGCTTTTGCTGGCGAGTGTTTGCCATCGTTACGCTGTTTCGATGTTGGTACTTAGTCCTTGCCCTTTCCAACAGTGTCTGTCGACTATGTGCTAGTTTCTCGCTCTATGCTAGCTCCATCGTACTGAGAACCGCACACACACCCACACATCACTCAGTTACTACTGAATGTCTAGACTTACTGAAAACAGACTTTTTTTCTGTTCTTTTCTTACTCTGTGTTCTCTCCCTGGTAAGACTAACTTTGTGAATATTCCTTATTTAGGCTTAATATTGTGCTAGCCATACTTCCAACCTTCTGTCCTTCTTGTAGCCAGCACCATCCAACATTACCATGAACATTCAATCCACAATCTTTGTTTGTTCTTGTTTGCGCACTCATGCTAGACCTTAACCCCCTTCGGGAACGCAGCACATCCTGCTGTATCTCTCAAGTGATCTGCACAGCACTTGAGCGAACACTGACGCATGCCTCAATGGGCTATGGAAAAGTACATTTCAACATCTAATATTGCAGGTGGAGGCAATTTTATGCAAAAGCTGCAATGCTATAACATCAGAACTCAACCTGACTTAACGAGTGACAAAATTGCCTAAAAGGTAACAGCAACATTGGCAGTGCTGACTGACCGACTCTTGAAACATGGACTGGGTAAAATCAGGTGAAATGGAACTGGTGAGGATTTGAATATGGATGGAAACCCCAAAGGCATTAATTCATCATCCAGCCATCCCACTGGAGTATGACCAACCATTAACCAAATCCACTGAATGTACTTTGTTTACCAATCACAATTGTGATGATGGTAAAATAGTGCATTGAGAACGTGTGCAATACAATTGTATGTTTGTATGAGAAATAAATCAGCATCTGGTTCAGTTCGTATGCGATTTTGTTCACTGCCAATTCCCAAATCACTGTGTAGACACACAGTAGCATTGCTGCCGTGTATATTAATTTCCTATAACGTTAATGACCTGATGAACAGCGGAAAAACACAGCAAATGACTGTTTAATTCAGAGGGGGAAAAAAAATTCATCACGGTTTTAAGCTTCTTTAGAGCAAGCTGCAAGCTAATAATAGTCCCAAAGCATCATGTCTAAGACAGTGCTTCGAAAATTTAACTCCTTTAATCTCCTGAACTGCATATTTTCTTGCTCCAACACACCCAGTTAATCTCATCGAGGGTTTATTAGTGAGCAGATTAGCCCTGGGTGATTGGGAAACACTATTAAGATAAAAAAGAAATGCCCAATTAGGGAATAAAACAGGAGCAGGATATAGCAAAGTACTGGAGTCTAATTAGTGACCCATGTCTCTCCCAAACAGCACTTGGTCTTAAAAGCAGAAAGAATAGCAGATGAGGGGGGGAAATAAAATAAAATACTACACACCATCCGATTTGTTCAAAAGGATCAACCGTTGGAAATATAGAATCCTTTGTTTGCAACTAGAAGCTGTCTGCTATAAATCTTATGGGAAACCACACAAAGTGGGGACAATTCTCTTAGGAGTCGGCAGGGGACCTCAGGGGGCAAAAAAATTATACCTCACCGTTTTTTTTTTCTGTTTTTTTTTTGCATGTGCACAACTTCAAAAATTAACCATGTGACAATATAATATGAAACTAGACACTGGATGAACTGATTTGGAAATTCCCACATCTATTATCTAGCAGAAATAGCAATGGTACTTGCTTTGGAAATTGAAAGTTACAGCTCTATTGTCAAGCGGAATAACAGGTTACAAGGGGTCCAAGAATATAAACGTAAATATGATTTTTTTTTAAAAAAATAATTAAAAAGTACATGTTTAATATTTAGGGGTCCAAGCACTGAAACGCAAGCATAGATCGTCAAAAAAACAAAACAAAATAAAGATCATTAAGAGCACAGGTTCCCAACGCTGGTCCTGGAAAACGATGCTTTCCCTACTCACTCACTTCAACCTCAGGAACGGCTGTTAAATTAGCCAATTAGTTCAATCAGGTAGCTGAGAACAAGTAAAACACTCAAATGTGCAGGACAGATTGTAATCCAGGACCAGGGTTGGGAACCTATGACCTAGAGAATAGGCAATGTGTAACACTTAGGGGTCCAAGCACTGAAACGTAAGCAGCTAACAGCAAAAGCAGTGTCACAGATGCATCTGTGAGCCAGATGCATGAAATACAGGCATCAGAAGGACACTGAAAAACTATTAATACCAACAGCGAGCAGATCTGTACAAGAAGATTTGTACAATAACACAAACATTATGGTGCATTTACTTGATTTATGTATATGCAATCATTTCAGACCAAGCACTACCAAGTAAGAAGCCTATTCATTATTTTTTCCACAGTCCTGTCTTTAGCTAGCAAGCATTCATGCTAGAAAAGCTAAAAAAAAACCAAACAAACAGCTATAATGATGTGTTACTAGCAATAGAAATTCACTTATATTAACAGTTCACCATATCCCATTATTTTATATGGCTTTATCCTGATTCCCCAGTGGAACAACAGGGTATTACAGTTTACAGCCCCATTTAAAGCTCATGCAGGGTTTATTAATGAGCTGATTAGTTGAGTCTTAGAGCAGAAAGAATACTAATACGAGCAGAGCAGGATTGGGAAACACTGCATCAGGACAAGTACGAACAATTAAAAAAAAATCCAGTTAATGACCAATGCATCTTCTAATTCCCAGTTTGTTCTACAATCAGTCTAAAAATAACGTATATGTGCCACATTAAGAGCTAAGTCAAGCATTAAATCAGCATGGACGTTCTCATGACAGACAGTAAGGTATAGACAGTAAGGTCTCTAGTGTTTGAGGAGTGAACAGCTACACTGTAATGCACAGTGTAAGAGTTAATTCAGCAGTGAGGACTGTGTTGTGTGGTGATGATGCGTTAAAGCACCGCAGAAGAGACCAGACAAAAATGTAGGTCAAATAACAGCTCCTAACAATTGATGCGCCTATAGAGACAGGTGCATGCAGATGTGCATCTGTGCAAACGCGCATGCATATGTGCATCTGTGCAAACGCGCATGCAGCTGTATCTTTATCACACACACACACACACCTCGCAGTCGTACAGCTCGCTCAGCTGCTCGATGATCCACTCTTCCAGCACAAGTCTCTTCCGCAGCTCTTTCCGGTCGTACTTCACCGTGACTTTGCCCTGCTTCTTCTGCACCGGGTCGTCCCGAGGCACCGGGCCGTTGCCCACGCAGCCCACCCCGGGTGCCGTCTGAAAGAATACCCGGCCCGGGGACGTGGGGATCGGCGCGGACGGCTCGGGGCTGGCGGCGGACATGGCGCAGAGGTCACGATCAAACAGCAGCGGCGGCAGCAGCAAAAATATAACGAGCTGCGCCTCAAAACACCTGCTATTTAAAGCTCCGCGCGAGCTCTTAAAGTCCGTGGGCGGGGCTTCGCTGCCAAATTAACGTTGTAAGCCATGATGATTGGTCAGCGGTTTGCTCCTCGCGTCTCTTATTGGCTGCAGTGGCTGTTGTTGATGAAGCACGCGCTCTAACAGGGATGCACTCGTTGCCCTTTGTGGTAATCCCCCTCCCCCCCCCTTTTTTTTGGAGAGCTCACAGAAAAATGTAAGAATTGTAATGTGTTTTGTGCTAAACGTTTAAGTGGAATATATATATATATGGTTTGCAATGGTATTTGTAGTGGAAAATTTCTGTGATGGTTTCTATTGGGTCTAACATTTTCCATTACAAATACCATTACAAACCATCAGCTGTTAACCATTAAAACCTTTACCATTACTGGTCCTTAATGGTATCCAATAGAAGGTAACCAGTAGAGACCCATAGCGACCATTACAGTTTCCATTAAAACCAATCCCACTGTAACCATTAAAACCATTACAAATTCTATCAGGGTTTCCATTGTGTTTTTCAGCAGGAACATTATACAGCATACACCTGTCTTTTTATGAGGAAATTTAATCCATGTTAAGTTTCTTTTGTCCACAGAACATGAATATGAATATTCACCATATGGACCACAAAATAAACTGCATTTTCTTTTCTTTCTGTAATGCCCTAATAATAATAATAATAATAATAATAATAATAATAATAATAATAATAATAATTCACGATTAGGTTGGCATGCAATTACTTACAGCTACGTAGAGCGCCCCATGAACAAGACATATAATTGGTTATTTGTTGCCACAATGCAGCCTTAACTGCAGCGTCACGCTTGAGATCATTTTGCACTTCGTTAAATTCTTCTTCCACCTGAACACTCTAAAGATTTGTGCAACCAAACACCATTTATGCCCAGGTCCCGTCCTTGCGTCAGTGTACAATCTCCCCTGTGTACTGGTATACTTGTACTCAAGAAAGACTCTTACATGCACTATACAAAGAAAACATATTGCATCTAGACTGGAGTTTGTGCAAGCAGTCCAAGCAGCTCTAAGTTCAAGGGTCAATAACAGAATCTGGCTAAACAGATAATCAGTGAAAGACTTACTCTTTGGCTAGAAATCTATTAACAAAGCCAGTATTGATTCATTATAATTAGCAGACAATACACCTAATATCGCACATCATCATTACACGCACACACTGAAGCATAGCGACTAAGTGATGAGTGCAGGAGAGATAGAAGCATTAGTGCTGAGGGAACCGGGAGGTGCGATATTGTTTAGAGGATGTTCTCTGTGTCTCTGCCTAACCTTCATTCAGTGCTCTTATCACCCAGCTGACCATATCGATCTACACTCAGCATGGCTTTAAAAAAAAACACCAAAAAAACTGCACACACACACACACACACACACGCTCTCACTCCTTGAGGTAGAAAAACAGAACCCAATCTTTGTTTTGAGTCTGTGCCATCTCATTAGTGGGAGATTCATTAAGTTATATAAGCCTATAACACTATTACTTGCTCTCTCTCTCTCTCACACACACACACACACAGTGTACACCAGAGGTGGCTGGTATAAATGGACTAGCTGTGCTAAGTGCCCCGCTCTTTCAAAGATAAAAAGATCTCAGTGTAGGATTTCATTTTTGGCAGATTGTGTGCTGTTATTTTCTATGATTTCTGTGGAACCGAAAATCGCTGATGCTGGGGCTGATTTCTTTCTAGCCCAGACTGTTGATTCATGGAGAATATCAGTGACAATCATGTCAGGTGATTACACAGAGTGACGCGCACCCAGGATTTAATCCGCATTTGGTCTGGCGTTTATTTTCTTCAGACAGTTTCACTGATGTGTCTGTAAAATATCAATGAGAAGGCGCCATCGATGCGACCTCACAATATAATTCTCTGCACCAAATACCCTAATAGTTTCATTGTCAAGCGATTGGTTGATATTAGATTGTAGCGTCCTGTCTAATATCATCACCAGCCATCACTGGTGTATGCTATTCGAAAGACTGGGATATCTGATGTTTTGAGGACGTATACGTACTGATCGCCACTGAGAAAGCATATTATACACATAACATTAAAACCACTGATGGGTAACGTGAATAACATTGATTATCTTGTTACAGTGTCACCTGGCAAGGGGTGGGATATATTACGCAGGAAGTGAACTGTAAGTTCTCGAAGTTGATGTGCTGGAAGCAGGAAAAATGGTCAAACGTAAGGATCTGAGCGACTATGACAAGGGCTCAATGTTTGTACTTTAAGAAATGATAGCTAGTAAATTATCTTAGGATTCGTAACAGGTAGACCTGATAGGTATTTCAGAAGCCCATCTGAGTCCCAGCAATTCACCTGTTAAAATATAACTTTATCCATCCATTCATTTTCCATACCGCTTATCCTACACAGGGTCGCATGGGGAGCCTGGAGCCTATTGCAGGGAACTCGGGGCATAAGGTGGGGGACACCCTGGGCAGGGTGCCAACAAATCGTAGGGCACGGTTGTACACAAACATTCACACACTACAGACAATTTGGAAACGCCAATCCGCCTACAATGCATGTCTTTGTACTGGAGGAGGAAACCGGCGTACCCGGAAGAAACCCCTGAAGCACAGGGAGAACATGCAAACTCTGCACACACAGGGAAGAGGTGGGATTCGAACCCTTAAACTCGGAGATGCGAGGCAAATGTGCTCATAACTAATATCAGTTAGCATGTAGTGATGTGCCTTTCGTGAACAAATCAACTCTTTGAATCGGGTCTTTTAGGTGAACTTTGGGTCTATGCTTTGGGTAATGCTTCCAGAACTTTCCACTTAGTCAAACTTTGAGCCAGTTCTTATGATAATTATATGATGTGTGTTTCCAGTCTGAGGGGTCGACTACAATTGCTGCTTGTTATAATGATTTGTTTAATGTAGTGTTTCGGGGAGGTGAATAGCATGTTAAACAGAGAGGAATCTTCTCTCAAGATAGAGAGGGTTTCAGGAAACAATTTACAGTAAATGGTTGATAGGTATAGATTAACAATCTATTTATTGTTTGTTTTTGTTCTTTTAGAGCAGTTAGCCAATTGAGAATCAAAAGAGTCGACTTTTATTGATGGACAGAGCCCAGATCATTTCATGATTTTCTATTTTTTAATGATTATAAAATCATGCTTTGGTGTGTAAAGATATTTTAAAAGTCTTGCTCAAGGGCTCCGTCATTTATTGATGGAAATTATGGTTCTTTTTAGTGAGTCAGAGACTCTTTGGGTCCCCAAATGGCTCCTTGACATTTGTTGGTGTTTGCTTATTTATTACTTCAAATATTTCATGAGATCTCACTCTACCTTTTGATTAACACCAGTGTGAAGGCATCTACGAAGCTAGATGTTCATGTAGAAGAGTCGGCTCAAAGACTTGTTTGTCATGGCAGACAGAGCAGTACTTCTGGTATCTCTCCGGCTGCAGGTTCACTCCCATCATCCTCTGCTTGTCCTGGGACCTCAGCTCAAACTTTTCTGGAGAGAATTATATACACTGAACTCCTAAAATACTACCAGGGTGAATAACACACACAGTTTGCCCTTTTACTACATGTTATGTCAGTGTATTTATGGATGGTTCAAATGCTGTGACAGAATTTAGTAAACTCATCAACTGTTACACCATTCATTAGCTTAATTTGGTATGTTGGAGATGGAAAACGCTGACGTTAGTACCGACTGGATGTGCAAACTGTTCTGTAGGTGTGTAGTCAAGGACAATTTTTGTGTAGAATTGAAAGTGTTGTGATGCAGCGCCCCTCTCTGGACAATGAAATAGTGCACCAGGTCAATAATATAAAACTCCATAACTGGATAATCTGAGGAGGAATCACAAGAAATTCCAACCCACTCTTGGTCCACATCTTGGTAAAGTTATACCTAAATGGGATTTTGTTATTTCACACTGGAAAAGCACTTCAGGTCATATAACCTCCAGCCTAGAACATGTTATGGTATCCTCTTTTTTTTTTTTTGGTCAGGTGATCAAGATTTTGGCTACAATGATGTAAAGAAACAGTTTGGGTCACATGGAACCAAGTTAGTAAAAAGTACGGGACATGGATGTTGTCCCTTCTTCCAGTGAGATCGAAGGCAATAAAAATCAAGACAGCACAGCACATTAATCTTAACTTAATAACTTTAATAGTAACTTGTGGTGGATCCCGAGTCTATATACAATCCCGAGGGAATACACGCTGGATGAAATGCCAGTCCATCACTTGGCCAAAGTGACATTTATTAATAATATAATGTTTCCACAGTGTTTACCACAAATGTGGCATACTGTGTAACAGCTCCAGGGTTCCCAATATGATCCTGATCTCAGGTTACTGTCTGTGTCCATGTTCTCCCTGTGTCTGTGTGGGTTTCCTCCGCGTTCTCCAGTTTCCTCCCATCTCCCAAAAACATGCCAGTAGGTGGACTGGCAACTCTAAATTGCCCCTTAGGTGTGAACATGTGTATGCATGGAAACCTGGTGTGTTCCCACCTTGCGCCCTTCACTCCACAGTGACCCAGACAATGTCTACATCATCACACATTGGCCTCCAAATATGTTCGGCTCAGCAATACCATTATATATATATATATATATATATATATATATATATATATATATATATATATATATATATATATATATATATATAAAGTCTAGTGGCATTGTTCTTAAAGTGGGGTCCATGGTGT
Organism: Ictalurus furcatus; assembly: GCF_023375685.1. NCBI lineage: Eukaryota > Metazoa > Chordata > Actinopteri > Siluriformes > Ictaluridae > Ictalurus > Ictalurus furcatus. Next base: position 5,307,329 of record NC_071269.1, read on the forward strand.
ACTTATCTAGGGGATATGTACTTGAAAGGGAATGGGCTCATCTAAAACTCAGTCTAATGGTATGTTTTATGACTCCAAACCAAGATCACATTGTAAAATGAATTTGTAGGCTATAGACAGTAGTGTTGAATACAAAGATTTACAACCAAAGTAGCTGTGTGTACAAACAAGATTACAGTATAATACATAAACCTAATAATGATTGTATTACATTTTTTACTGACTTTCTGGCTGACGGAGAAATCTCACATTACTTTAGCTATGATTTATTTATTTTTTTTTTTTAAAGTCACTTTCTCCTTCCTTTTAATCCTTTTCACAGAATGTAATGAAGAACAGTTTTGACGTTTAGCACCAATAGGTGGCAGCAGTGATCAATCTTCCTACAGTTTATTCGTTCATTTCTGGCCCATGGAATGTTTTCTTTCTTTTTTTTTTAACATGCAGAGATCGAACTTTCAAATGATTGTGCATGCTTTATTTTATTTATTGTATTTTTAATTGATATTTGAAACGGTTTCATTAGATAAAACTACATACGAGTTGACTATTTTGGGAGAAAAAAACAGGCTGTTTTTCTGTATCTTTCAAATCCATCAATATAGATCAGCTGTTTTTTTTAATATGTATTTTTGCAATTATATTGAAACGCATTTTATTTATATAACTAATTAGATTGATCAGGGTTTAAACTGACCTGCCCCTTTTTTTTTAAATTTTTTATTTTTTTATTTTTTTACACCTGTCCGCTAGGCGCGCGCGGACCTGCTGATGACCGACTCTATTGACTCCGCGCTCGCGCCCCGTAATCCTTTCCCGTGACGTCGCGAGAAATGGCGGAGCGCGAGGAAAGCTACGTCTGTCGGAGTTCCAGCCAAGGTGAGCACAATTTAACTGGAAACATTTTTTCCCAACGCTATTAGGTTATTTCTTGCATACAACAACAACAACAATAAGCACTGTTTATCTTGTAAAGACAGACATAAACAAACAAACAAGCGGCAGGTGAATTTATCAGTAGAACACCGCGCGAGCCGGTCGGTCACGAGAACCGGATTAGACCCGAAAGAGTCTATTATTAACCGTGATTTGTCTGGATTTCACTCAAAGTGCACTTTTTAACGACTTTTCACGATTTTGCCATTTTATTCCACTATAATGTGAAGTTACATCCGGGTTTTTAAAGCTCTAGAGCGACTTGAAACACCTGTTTGAGTTTTGCTTGTTGTTCCACTAGAGACAGTTTAAAGTTCGTAAATATGAAACATTAAGCAGGATAACAGCCATGTGAAACCATTCGGTGTTATATTTGGGAGTGTAACAGGCTACACCTGATTTATTTCCTCCCTGGTGTCAGTGTACACCTGCTGTTACAGCTCCTAGGTAAATAAAACGCGTCAGTTGTTGAACTATCCGTCATTTGATCATCGTTTGTATTCATCTCACAGTGAGGGAGTCAAATAATAAGAGTCGACTCCACGATTCATTTCTAGTCGCCATGGAAATATGTGTTTTTGGGCTGTTTGTACGACGCTGTCGTGCTGTAAACACACATAAGACTGTGTACATTCACATCAAAAACGTGTTTTGTGACTAGTCTTGTATTAATTTTTATAGGTTATCATTTACAGGAGCACTGTGAACCATTTTTAATGATTCGTTTTGTACTTGTTCAATTTGCATCCAATCAAATGCGCTCCAGAACACATTTGCCCCCCCAACCTGAGTTAAGTGTTCACACACAGGCTGCTTCTCAATACTCAAACTGATGTTTCCTCGCTCCTCCGGCCCGTGACCTGGAAATTGATCGCCGTCAGCCATCTTGAAGGATATATAATTTTTCTAATTGCACGGCGAGGAAGCTTTCAGAGGAGCTAGGAGCGAGGATACACGGGTGTATCCTGCGCTCATAGGAAAAATACGAGTAATCACGACGTCGTTGTGGCGTTTAAGTGCATTCACCTCGTAATTGATATTTCTGCCTGGGTTCAAAGACAGCATTAGTAGCAACAAGTTAGCATCAAACATCGGCTTGATGCTAACATCGAGCGTGTTATTCTCTTTCTCAAACCCCTGGGAGGTGAAAAGATGGCTGGAATTCCGATTCTGTCGCCTGTCTTTTTTGCGTCATTCCTGTTTCGATTGGGCAAAACCTGCTTTTGTCCTCCATGACTTTTCACTGACCCGCTGCAATGAATCAGCAGTCTGGGCTGGAAAGAAATCAGACCCAGCCTCTTCACCATTCAGGGTGGTGGGGTTTTTTTTTTTTTTTACACTTAGTAAAGTTAATAACATGAAAATGCAAAGATGTAGTGGACTGTTGGGGCATCATAAGATATGTTGCGCTTCAACTCCTGGCAAAGATCAAGATAGCTCAAGTATTAGCCCTTACTTGCTGGTGTAAATAGACACTGTGTGTGTGAGAGGGAGATAGAGAGGGAGAGAGAGAGCGAGCGTGCACCTTTCTCGGGCCTGTAAATTTCTGCAAGGTGGTTTATCAGAAGGAAAATCCCCGCTGGTGTGCTAACGAGTGAGCTGCTGAATTGCATAAACACACGACTTTGGCATCATTCTGTTCATATACATATATCCAGCGAACATGTATGAAGGGCCATACAAGGAGAAAAAACCCAACTCTTTCTATATATGAAGTGTGGAAGATTTTGAAGGTGTCCTGCTTTGATATTGATGATGATTTCCAGTGAAAATGACTGAAAGGTCCCGAAGGCTTTGTTAGCGGTCCTTACGGTGGCTGAACCTGCTGACGGGGAGAACACCGCGCTTCAGCGGGCGCACACTCACGCCCTGCAGTATACGAGATGCTCCCCGTCGTGAGCCGTGAGCGCCTGGCGCGTCGCGCCATCGGACATGGCGACGCCGGTTCGTCTTCGACGGCGTGATATTTAACAGAGCGGAGAGCTGGAACGCCGTATGGTGTGCAATAAACGATGGATGTTTGCTTGTTCAGCAGGTTTATGGGTTTATGAGGGAGAGCAAAGCAAACCGAAGGCCGCACTTCCTCGCACATGTCGGGAATTTGTACGTGAAGATGAATGTGGTGTAAAACAAACAAAAAAAGGAACACAAAGATTTTTATTTAAATAGTACGATGGACGGGGGGAGGGGGAGGATAAAATGATTGGTCCCAGGAGTGATGATGGGCTGCTGTGCACTGTTGAACTGAATCCTTATTGCTCCTGTGCTTGCTTACATTGCAAATTTATACTACACACACACACACACACTGACTGGGAGGTGTGTCTGTCTGAAGAGCAGGAATAATTGCACTGTTTTTGTCATGTAAAGAACTTTAATAAATCTATATCTGCTCTTAAAAATTATATCAAATTTTCCCACACAATGTTTTCTGTCTAGTTTCGGTGAAAAACGTCCCTCAGGAGTGAAACCTGATGTGTGTCTTTTCTGCTGTCGTAGCCCATCCGCCTCGACGTTTGACGCATCTCGAGATGCTTTTCTGCTCACCATGTTTGTAAAGAGGTTGTTTTTCGCACCACCCCACGTATGAAAATCCCAGGGGGATGGCAGTTCTGCGTCACAGCGTCAGTTCTGTTCGGTGTTCTTTTTGGAAGAAGGCCTACGCTTTCTGTCAAGCCATCATTCCTCTTCCTCAGCTTTGTATGGTTGTACAGCGATCATTAACCGACTGGCTCGCCTTGCCCTGTTTCCCTCCGTCTTGAATATTTCAGTAGGAAATAGAGAGCTGTGTGTGTGTGTTTGAACCAGAGAGAGAGAGAGAGAGAGAGAGAGAGCGAGAGGGCGAGAGAGAGGATGAGCAGTACAGCAGCAGAACAGACCTTGAGAGAAAGTGGCAGCATCTCTGTGGCATAGAGACCTATAAAAGAGCAGAAAAGAGGAAAGCTTGAGGATGAGGCGATCTTCTGTAACGTTTATCAGCATGAGATGTCTTCGCTAAGCTGTTTACGTCCTGGATTAGCAAGTTCTCCTTTTTGTAATTTCTCATCAATTGTTTTCGGATCTTTCTGCGTTTTTTTTTTTTTTGGTCACTTCTTGTCCTGCCTTCTCACGTCTCGCACGCTGTCGCTCGCGCTTGCTGTCATTCTGCACGCACTTGGACCAGATGAGGAGTCTGAGTGCTAGTAGTTAGCATTAGCGTGAGTAAGCTCACTGGACAGGAGCGTGCACAGTCACACGCGCTGAGAGAGAGAGAGAGAGAGGGAGAGCGAGCGAGCGAGGGAGGAAAACAACGAGGAAAGCCAGGACGAGGGCTGTGCAGAGCGACGGAGGATGCTGTTGCCCCCCAGGCTGAGGAAAGGGGGCAGCAGGTCGGTCATCCCCTCCCTCACCACCATCACCGAGGAAGACGAGGAGCAGCGGAGCCGGCGCAGGAAACGCAGGAGAGGAGGTGAGAAGGAGCAAGAGGGAGGCAGAGAGGAAGTCGGGTCACGAAGTGATGGAGGATCTACAGGATCGTCAGTCTTGATTCAGTTCCCGCTCTAATCTAGGTCTGATCCGGCTATTCGATTATAGACTGATTATCTTTAGCAGGCGATGTGGATTAGAGCTGCGACTAAATTCTGTTGATCACAATAAACGAGGTTGGGGATCGGCGATGCGGGTCAAAGTCGGATTAAGTAGCCTGTCTCGGAGATGTGCAAAGTTTTACAGCAAAACTCCAGATTTAGGTCAGTGGCTAGAGTGTGTGTGTGTGTGTGTTTTCCACTGGTTTGTAATTTGTAAGTTTTCAGACATTTCAGTCCCTCCTAGATTTAGCGATCTCAGAAATGAACGCAAATCCAAGAAAACTCTGCAATATTCGGAGGAGCTTGCAATTTTTCAATTACCGCAGATTTGGGGTCAAGATGCATCATGTGATGTCATCACAACGCGCATTCAGCCAAAGCCCTCTTCGATAAGCGTGCGTCAAACATGAGTACAGCTGAAAGGTCTCATTTACTAAAACAATTCCGTGCAATTGCAATTTCGCCAATTTAAGTAGTTTCTGCAACAAAAATAAGCACAAAAAACACCTAGTTGAATCTCTTACACTGTAAATATTGATCCCGTTGTTGTAAGCTTAAAGAGAGTGTGGCTGTGAGGAAATATGGCACATGGAGCCAGAAAAAAAAAATCACCAATGCCATGTTGTTCTGTGCATTTGATGGTCGTAAAGTTATGAACATGCCCAATGTGGCAACAGTGTACTAAGTTTACACACACACCCCCCGGTTGCCTGGTGGTTATTGTAAAGAGACCCTCTTGTTTCTACTGTTTCTGGTCTGATCGTAGTAGTAGAGGTTGCTGTAGTAGGATTTAGTGCGAGCTCACACGGTAGGGGTTGCAGTATATTTTGGGGACTATAGACGAACACAAAACAGATGAGCACCACTGGAGCAAGGAACCTGATCTGTGCGGTCTAGGATCTCGACTGAGTAACAGCGCTTTAAAAATCCAAACTAACCTCGTGTCCGATTGCGCATGATTCACCACTCGAAAGACAAAAAGCGATAGTCCTCCACGACTGCGTTTGGATTTTGAGCACGCACTCGTACACATGTTGACGTACGAAACGTCAAGTTGCTGTCTTTAGTATTATTAAATGAACGGCAATCTATAATACTTGAGGATGCATGGTTTAAGTGAGCAGCTATACTGGATGTAGTACTTCCGTATCCAGTGTCATTGTGAGGTTTGGCTTGTTTTGGCGTGTGTGCATACCTGTGGACTGGCCTGAAGGTTTGTCTTGCTTTTATGCCAGACATGCATCACCGAGAACTATTTTGAGTTGTGTATATACGAGATTACATCTTTTCAAGTAACAGGTTTGAGTTCATCCATCATTGCCGCTATTGTTAAACTAATTGTTTGTCTTCATCGGAGTCCTAAGCCAACTTCCTGCGAGTAAAACCTGGCCTTATTTGACTGTAGGGAGTGGCAATGTGAGGCATTAATAACCGACACACTCGCATCAGCTCACATGACCCGAAGGCAAAGGACATCAGTAGTGAGTATGATGTGAGGTCAGGTGAACACCGGTCTCCTGGGTGGCTGACAAACTGGCTCCCTGGTATGTGCCTCATTTCACTTTTGAATTCAAATACCGTACACACGGCAGAAATACTTCAGCCCTCAAGCCATGGTGGTGGCAAGAACTCTCAGCTTGAATGGGCCTGTGCAGTCAAAAACGCATAATTAACTCTGCTGAAAGTTCTTCTGTAGACTGCTGTTTGGTTATAAGTCTTAGAAATGCTACTTTTTTTTTTTCTTCATTTAAAGCCAAGACTTTCTCATATAAAACTGATTCAGTAAGCATTAAGTATGAGCTCAGTGTGTAGTGATGCCGTAACTCGACAGTGTGAGCCTATCACGGACAATATGCAAATTATTACATGATGACAACACAGTACCCAGAAACTTCTCTGGAATCTACAGAAATATAGAAATATTTGCCTAGCAAACGTATCCAAATTCGGTAATATGACTTTATTATATTATTATGGTATATTTGGGTAGGTTAGACGATTTGGAAATTTGCATATTCATGCATATTCAAATATCCATGCTTTTTAAAACGGGTAAAAGTGTAGAAATGTTTAATCAATTTGTTGTGTGTGTTTTTTTTTTTATATATATATGTGTGTGTGTGTGTGTGTGTGTGTGTATATATATATATATATATATATATATATATATATATATATATATATATATATATATATATATATATAATATTATTTTAAATTTACTATTGTCTGTGTGGAGTTTTTCCTCCCCATGTCCTTCTGGGCTTCCTCTGGGTTCTACGGTTTCATCCGGCCTTCCGAAAACATCCCAGTAGGTGGACTTTTTAGCAAAATATCTTCCATACTTGGTTTATGTTCTGTATATATCTTTTCAGACAGCCTTTAAGAACACCTTTAACAAATGAACGTATTGAAATCATTCTCACGGCTGGATCGGGAAGCTGTCACGAGGTTGCGATGGACTCTGAAGGATAGAATTTGATGGATTAAGAAGTTGGCAAACTTCTTAACGAATTCAAAAAGACTGGCGGCGTCACAGTCCCCCAAAGTCTGAACACGTGTGTGTGCACTGGAATCCACTCCTGGGTGTATTCCTGTCTCACACCAAATGTTCCCGGCGTATTCCGGTATATTCCCACCACCCTGACCAAGACTGAGTGCTTACTGAAGATGAGCGAGATGAGATCATTGAGCACTTTTCATTTTCTGTTTTGGTTCAAGTGCTGAATCATCTCCAGAAATATGATTCGCTGGAGATGCTTTATCAGTACTCGGTATCTCACTTTATGACCCTTTCTATTTAAGCGTTCATGCACCCTGACTGGTTCATTCAGTAAGAATTAGCTTTCAGGAAGTGCTCCAGTGTCCTAATCATGGATTCGTGGGAGAATGAAAGTGATACCCTTTTTTTTTTTTATAAAGGAGTCAAGAAATGTTTGTTGTAAGAAAAAAACCCTCAGGGATACTGTGTGATGGTGTATAAGTGTTCACAGAAACAGTCTTTTTGTGCTTTGTGCTCGATTTGAGCAAGCGTTCTGCAGTCTTTCTCAGATCAGCATAAGGTGACGCTAAGCTGCTCAGGACTCTGAGGCCTTATCCTTCTGCTTACACACACACAGACACGTACACACACAGACACGTACACACTCGTAGGCTGGTGCCGTGCAGACATGAAACGCCGTCTCTGGAGTGATCTCTAGTCTATTCATACTGCACGTGCACACAATAATATTAACCACACACACTGGGGTGTGTATTAACTAACACTGACTATCACTTTTTTTTTTTTTTTGTCTGGTGTTAAAGGTCACTTTTTTTTGTTTTCTTTCTGAACTGACTCTAACGTGGTCTCTCTTATTTATATGTTTAACACTGTTGTTGCGCTGTTTAATTCTCAACTCTAATTGATCAGAAAGTGTCGATTGATTTAGAATTTCCATAACGGTAAGGCAAATCACATTTGTATATTAATTTATGTTTGTTTAACGTGCTTGTAGAGTAACGACTACTTCCCCGGGATTTGTACGGTGGAATGACCTTGTTTCAAAGACGTTCTACAACAATAAATGGATAAAAAGTCCAACGAGAGGAGTACAACACTTCAAGGCCGCGTTGTTCTAGGAAAATAATGAGCGTCAGGAGTTTCTGTGGCTCTTTTGAGGTGTTATTATGAGAGGTTGAAGACCAAAGATGTGAAAAGGGGTGGTCATGTGTTTTGAGTTTAGTGGACTATGCGCTTGCAGAGAATCTCTACTCTGACCTTTGACCGCTGAGCAAAGTCAAAGGCGGTGAGGTGAGAAATACAGGAAAAACAACGTGTTGACATTTTCAGCGAATGTACCGTGAAGGCTTATTTAGATTAAGAAATGGAGATTGCTGAGCGCAGATATTCAGTCGCTTTGTCTTTATATAGCACTTTTAATTTTAACAATAGACATTGTGACAAAGCCACTTGGCAGAAATCCTTCTTCTAGGTTGCACCAGATAGTGGGATCATCCATCCATCCATCCATCCATCGGACGTGGTGCTAACCCATCACACACACATTCACACACTACGGACAACTTGGAAATGCCAGTCTACAGCGCATGTTTTTTGACTGGAGGAGGAAACTTGAGTACTCCGAGGAAACCCCTCCAAACTCCACGCACACAGGGCAGAGACGGGAATCGAACCCCCGACCCTGGAGCTGTGAGGCAAACGTGCTAACCATCGTGCCAGCTCCCCTGAATGTAAAAGTTCTGCATCTATAAAACTCAAATTTGATGTGCTTTTGTATTCATTTTTTTTAATACTATATATAAATTTTTTACATGTGCATGTAAATTCACTGAATGCTATTTGAGGGCATTGAGAGAGAGCGAGAGAGGATGTCCTGCTAAATCCTCCTTAACCCAGTTAGCCTGCACCATGAATAGATCCCGAAATGTAATATAATATCGGACTACATTTTTAATCTGGCACAGCGTTAAGATCTCATGTGTAGCATCCAGTTTAGTGCTGTTTTGAGTTCCCCTCTTATTCCTGATCTACAGTAACTGGCTGTTGTTGCTCTACAGGTTCTGCTAGTCATAGACACATAGTCTAATTTTGGTTCATAATTAATGCCTAATCACTGGAATAAGTGGTTTACTGCTGGGCCCAAGCGAGTGAGAGGAAGAGGACGAGGCTGCAGCTTTTCTATTGTTTTGCAGGCTGTCTGTCTGTCTGAGGGAATTCGAACACCATGGGTCGTGGTTATCACGTAATCGCATTTCAACTCAAACCGAAGGGCGTGTTTGAGACGATGGTGTTCGTGTGTTTGTCGTGCTGTTCGTCTGGTCCTCAGGAAACAGAAACATCTTGTACGTTTCTATGACTTGTACAAAATGTCAGCGTTTAAAATAAATAAATAAATAAATATAATAAATTCTACCACTTGCAGTCTTTTCCATTTGTTACAGGATTGGATTAAGTTCATTCTATTTTTTTCCTCTGATGTCCAATCCACCATTTCTTGCTGATTTCGCCCAGATACCTGATTCTGGGTATCGGATTGGTCCCGTCTCTAGTTTATGGCTATAAATTTGAATTGAAACTGGTTATGCTTTGTTTCCTGGCGGTGCTTCATGTTAGAAGTTTTAACTAGCATCACGGACTCTGAAAACATGCGGCGACTTTTGAACGTGACGCAAGAAGAATAAACACGCAATATACATGTTCTCTCTCTTCGTCGTTGATTTTTTTTTCTTTAAACAAGCTCATTTAGTTTGCTAGTTCACTAATCAGATGAGGGAGGGTAAATAAAAGGAAAATCGATGACATTCGGTGAAAACCTCTGAGCTAATGGCTCTAGCTAGTTTCCTTCAGCAAAATAAATGCATGTGAGCGGATAAACAAAACACAGAAGCCAAGCTGGTTCATACTGCAGTATTATATCAAGTACTCGGCCCACGAATCGTCGAGTCCCGGTATAATACGATGTTCCCAAGATGCAGTCCCTGGTAATCCTGTAACTCGGTACCCCAATACACCCTAAGCTTACAGGACGAGCTCTACGGTACGGAGTATAAAGTACTCTATCGTATTCTAATTCAGTCGGTCTCCACGGGGAACGAATACATTCAGGTTAGATTACACTGATGTGCTAATGAGATCTGGGGCTTTTATTAGAAATAAATTCCCCGCAGGTGTTTCAGCGGCAAGACCAGGTGACACACGATATTTATTTTCTTGCTTTTATCTCTATTTCACTGTATTTCTTAGGGTATTTAAAACTATTGTTCGTGGATATAAAGGTTTGGAAAAAGAGTAAATGGGTCAGGTGATTTAATATTTCTGTAACAGGAGCGTCCCTTAAAAGGCTTCAGGGCTTGAGGAAAAGGGAATCTGGAGCAGGAGGTGGCCGTGTCGGAGTGCTGAAGTCTTTCTGGCACAAATGTTAGATCATTACAAATGTCTGTTTACTTGATGACGTTACTGCTAACCGCAAGATTAATCTGCTTATCTGCCCAGATTATTATGGGATACACTCTGCTGATTGGTGAGGTTTTATTTATTTTTATTCACATCTCTTCCCACCCAGAGATCACTCTCTTGGGCTCCCAGTTAAAGACGGCGTTGACATCACAACGATTCGAACTTGTTAACGCTTCCCCGAAAACCAGTTTTCGATGTTTTATGTTAATGAGATACAGATGTAAAACCGTATCGTGATATTTCATGGTGTTTTTTTTGGCCACACGTCACATCAGCATGCAGTCTCAAGAGCCGTGCAAACACAAACGTTGATCCAAAAGAAGGTAAACGTTATCCTGACCATCATCAAATGCTAAACTATGCCAATTAAGTAGACTTAAAAAAAAGAAATGGGATATGAATTTTAGTCACAAATTAAAATTGCAGTGAAAAATGCAAACCCCAGTAGTCACTCAGGATTCAGAAGCTATCCCCAGGACAAAACAAACGGAAATGTTGTTGTAAAAATACTTTTCTTCTGTAAAAGTGTTCACTATGTTTAAATAGTGCAAACTTACCAAGTTACTTACTTAAGCTATGCTGTGAAATATCAAAACGGCATCCAAACACAATAATCACAATAAAGTACAACCAGTCCTTCCAGGATTACGCAACTTTACTCGATTTTGCTTTCATTTCTGTGATTGCAAACGCAATATTTGCAGGCGCTTGGAATTTTTTCAAAATTACCGCAGATTCGCCTTCTTCGATTCACATGCGTCGAACACGAGTACAGCCGAAAGGTCTCGTTTACCAACAAACACTGAAAATCACAGCGAAAGTCAATTTTGTGCGCTTTCACAATTTCGTCAATTCGAATAGTTTTCCCACCAAAAAAAAAAAGCTGCAAGTCTTATCGCAGTTTGAAAAAAGCCACAAACTCAAACATTCAGTCACAAAAAAAATAAAATAAAAGCCCTCCGTGAAATCCTGTACAGACTGTACTGTTTTGAAATGTAAACGCCGATTCTGACTTTTATTCTTAAACTACATACTAGGGTTGGAACTCCGCCTTTCGCCATGCTCGTTCTCGCTCTGCGTGTGAGATGGCCACGTTGCGGCGCGTAAACACGTCATCAGCTATATCGCCAGTATGGCGGGATAACGTTCTTCTCCTGGGGAGGAATTGTACCGGTGTATCATGGACGATACGACACAGCCGTAGTGCTAGCATGATCGTTGAGGATAATTACAATGCATGCTATAGGTAGGAAATGGGATACGTCCAAATCGCAGGTTTGGAACGGCGACAGTCCCGAGTGCTACCAGTGTCTTGAGAGAGTTCATGAGAGTTCATAGACCACTTTTTCTACTGAACGTGTGTCCTGTTTTTGGTGTTTAGCCTGCAGTGTGGTGATTTTTGTAGGGTGTTGCATATGGTCTTGTTTTATACACCTTACAGCTGTCGTGCTGGAACACAGGATTGTCAGTGATGTGTTGAAATGAAACATTACTCAATCTACACGGTTTATATTTGACTGGCAGCTTAAAGACTTTGGACTTGACGTGGATGTCGTGATGTGGATAAGGGTGTGCACGTGTGTACATGAGTGAGATGACTTGCTCTCAACCTTGTCTTTAATGTATGTGACCCGACTACACTGCTGGCGGATGTGAAATGTGCAGAGGTTTTTATTTATTTATTTATTTTACAGGATTCACATGTACTTTGATCGTTTTTCCCAAATGACTACGCTGCATTAGATGAGGTCACATACGCACAGAGGCTTGTTGATTTTGCTTTTAAAATAGAAATCGATACAAAACTCAGCCGGACCTGGAGTGACCTCAGTAACCGGTTGATAGAACGTCAATATCCCATATGTCTGATCAGCAGTTTCAGATCAGCGCCTCTGCGCTATCCTGCCTGTATTTGTAAGCTAGGCGTCAAGTCTGTCATGAGCCGTGTTAAATCTGAATTAAATCCGCCGCTTTGAGTTGGTTAGAATTCGTCGGCTTGGAGGAGAATCTGATTCTTGATGACACTCTGGAGTAAAAGTATACGAATCTGATCTAGGACCTGCCCCTGTTATTTATTCATATTAAATAAAAACCATTCTCCGATCAGTAGGCTTGTTTGGATTGCGAATGTCTGACTAGCGATTGTCATACATTAAGGATGCTTTTTAATGCTGATATAAAAAGTAATATACAGTAAGCTTTACGCTTAATGTACGTACCCAACATTTTCTCATTCAATATCTGTTTGCTTGTTGTTTTTTTTAGATTAAAGAAATGGTACCATGAGTAATAATTCTAGCACTGTCCTATTGAGTTCTCCATTCTGATAGGTCAGAAGGAGTCGATTAATTTGTTTGTTTTTGACAAACTGCATTTTTTTTTGTCTTATTAACTTCACAAGAGAGGGGAAAAAAGAGATCCTGGTGAAGGACAGGATGTTTATAGCTGCTATAAGGTACTGTAAGTGATAACAGGAAGTGACCTGGTTTGCAGACGTTCCACAGTTCTAAACGGATAAACGTATGATATGATTTTCTTACGTAAATACTAAAACTATGGTCACCGTTGGCAAATGGCTGTGATATAGGGAAGAATAAAACTCTTCAACTTCAGGTGGTTACGGTACCGCACACGGCTTCGTGTTAGGCCGCGTCGCACCACGTCGTCACTGATTCGATTATTTTCCTACAACAGCACTTGTACATATACGCAAACGAACAAATACACAAGCAGGTTGTAATGTATTGTGGTATTTAGGCACGTCACGGTAATTACGTTATCGTACGATATCTGGACATGACCGTTCATTTTAGCCGCCCATTGTTTTTACGTGCGTGGTTTTTTTTTTATTTTTTTTTTAATTTTATTTATTTATTTATTTTTTTTAAAACATAAGAACGAATGTCACCAGCATTTTAGCCGTCTATCCTCCCGTCTGCTACGGGGCTGTCGAATTAAAGTTCGAACTTCGAACATCCGTTGAAATTTAAGATAAAAATGCACGTTCGAACGCAAAACCTGTGTGCTGTGTGATTGTGTAGCAAGCACTAGTACTGATTTTTAATTAAAATATACTGTTGGGGGGGAAAAAAACGACAAGTGAGATATTAACAACCTACTAGCAATGTGTTTTTGAAGAACAACAATCTAGAAAGAACAGTTCTAGTGCTTCAAATAATCCAGTCGTAGTCCATAATGTCAGATATCGAGCCACTTAAGCTGCGTAAGCTGAAGAGTGAACGAACGGCGGTAAACTGAATCGATTTTTCCAGCGGGTTAATTAATTCGTCCGAACGAATCCTATACACATAGGAGATTAATCAGACATTTACTTCTGCACAAAATGACATGAATGCACAAGTGAACTTGAACTGTAAGGTGCTAGGTAGAATGGGCGAGTCACGTTGTGAGTACGTTCTTTCCGTAACAACGCACTAAAACACAGACAACGAATAACTAAAGCATAAAGAATTCACAATATTGTGTTCCGATGTGACCAAATGACAAATATCGTTTACTGCAATTATTTCTGGGATAAATATATCATCCAACAAAAGTAGTTATCATGACGGGCCTAGTGCTAATCGGTATTAATATAATGTACTTAAACCTGTCCTTTTCTATTGTTAAAAGTTCAAATTTAATTAAATCCGCATAACGAGAGTTGATGAAATAACTTAAGTGGACCTATTATGCTTTTCAAACATTACCTTTCAGGTAGTGTGTTATAGAGCTGTTTGTAAATGTATAAACGTCTACAAAGTTTAAAAAAATCAAAGTGCACGACAAATGGAGTTACTGACTCCCAAAAGAAGGAACCGATTCTGTCAAGAGAGTTGTTAGTAATTTGAGACTTACTTCCTGTACGAACCTACGTAGGTTTGTAAGAAAAAGCCCCGCCTCTGGTCTTCATCGGCTGCTCGCTGACAGCGGTAGACCAATCACAACAGACTGGGACGTCTGACCAATCAGAGCAGAGTATGCTCTCTGAAAGGAGGAGTTTAGAATGAATCCTTTAAAACGAATCATTTAATGAGTTTTTTGAGACACTGGGGGTGTGGGGGCTAATGCTGCAATTTAAATTATGTGCACGTTAAAGTGTTTTTTGACCTCGGATGCATGTACACCTATTGTATGAGAGCTTTAAAACAAAATTAGGCACGTTTCAAAACCATAATAGGTGCGCTTGAATTAAATATTACTGTTTTTAAAAATAGTTCACTGTCTTTGATCAAAGCCTTTGATTGATTAGATCAAGTCTCTCTAATTAAAACTGAGCGCTTGTGTTTCCTGACTACATATATTTCGGAATCTAATGATTCATTTCTATGAAGTCTAATAACTCCGAAATAATTGTTACAGAATTGCGAATAGGTGATTTTTATATAGTAATTGTGCCTCCCTCAGAGCACACCTCCATCCCACATCCTTCAGCCCTTCACTCCAGTGTAATAAAGTTCCTTTCACATTCAAACCGGATCACACACAAACGTAAAGTCAACATCACCTGACCGAGGCGAGGCAGGGCGGGGCAAGGCCGAGCACACATGCAAATAGACTGCGCTGATTTTCCTGACCGGGAAGCTCTCCGTAGTCGAGAGGATGTTTTGAAGGCGGTGTAATCGAATTGAGGATGTGATTTATTTAAGACTTTGGCATCTTTTTATTTATTTATTTTATTTTTTTTTTTAAAAAGCCTTTGGTTTCGTGTGCTTTAGAGATGCACCGATGTGAAAATTCTGTGTTGATGCCAGCAGTCGACTCTACGAACACGTCTGAAGCCGATATTTCTGATCGTCTGTGTTTTGTTGGTGTGTATATACATGAACAACAATGTTAAACGCTGATGTGAAAAATGTTAACCGTTTAGTTTTGTGGATGGAAAGCAAATGGTTACCCGAACAGGCAGGGCAGAAACAGGGGAAAAACAAGATAAGGAACGTAAACAAACAGGAAATTAGGCAAGCAAGTAAGCTGCATGAAAGACTTCGAACTAACAAAGTGTGATGACGTCATCGATATGCGTCCATCGTCATAGCAGTCATGGGAGGTTGTGGCTCAGGTGGTAGAGCGGGTTGTCCACTAGTCGTAGGGTTGGCGGTTCGATTCCCGGCCCACTTGACTCCACATGCCAAAGTGTCCTCGGGCAAGACACTGAACCCCAAGTTGCTCCAGTTAGCACCTTGCATGGCAGCTCTGCTACCACTGATGTGTGTGAATGGGTGAATGAGACACAGTGTAAAGCGCTTTGGAACTGCTAAGTTTAAAAAAAGCACTATATAAATGCAGACCATTTACCATTAGTAGCAACAAATTATAACCTGGGTAATGTATGATGTCTGGTTGCCTCTAAGCGCATCACTGACTGAACGATGTGATTTTATAAACAGTTTATTCAAGGCTTAACTTGCTGTTTTTCTGTCTTTCAGACTCAGACTTCCATCACAGAGGCGACGAGAAGAAACCTTTAAGTCGGCCAGATTCGACAGCCTCTGCTCACAACACGTACATTATATCCAGCTCTGCAGACGTACACAACACGGGAAGACCAGGTGACACACACACACACACACGTTGAACTAGTTGAAGTACAGAAAAATCAGTTTAGTTTTTTTTTGTTTTGTCTGTTGATTCACTAAACATTGTTCTGTGTGTGTGTGTGTGTGTGTGTGTGTGTGTGTGTGTGTGTGTGTGTGTGTGCAGAGCCTCTGGTGCTGAAACCTGATGAGAGACAGAAACTGGCTCGAGAGAGGAGGGAGGAGAGAGAGAAACAGAACGGTACACACAGATTCATTCTCCGGATGATAGGATAATGATCTCAGGGTCATCGCTGCTGCTTATGGCCTCCATTTTGTGTCTTTTTTTTCTTTTTTTTAGTACAAATCAATTTTTTCTGATTCAAATATTAGCAACAATACCCGTTAGGCATGATGTTTAGGGTTGCAATGTGAATAAAAGCTCTTCACGATATTTTCCAGGTTTATGAAGGTCATTAATTTATTTTAAAAATGAATGACGCTTCATGAAGAAGCGTCTAAACCGGTATCTTCTCTAACATCCTGAAATCAAGCCACTCTTGCGCTCTTATGCCTTAATTTTCTTCATTTCTATTCCTGGTGGTAGATGGAGTGTACCTGGTGTGGCTTTTTTGTGTGTGTGTAAGATCGTTTAGGAACCGCCCTCTGAGCGTTGTGCCAAAATAAATCTCGCTGCACCGAGAAGATAGAAAGTCTCTTTAAAATCACTGACCAAACTGCAAGCACACACACTTTCTGCATGATTAGGTGAACGTGGATGGTTGCTGTGGCGAGGTTTAGTCATTATGTAAACTTTTGGTGGCCTGGTTGCCATGGCACCCACACAGAGTTATGTAAAGGCGCTGAGTCATAAAGTGAAAGTTTAGGCCTGATAGATTTGGTTAATTTGTTTATTTTTTTTTTAGTAAATATGTAAAAGTAGGCGGCGACGTTTTGAACGATGGTTAGTTGGACAGAAGCTTTGAGGTTTGTGTGTGCTATAAATAACCGCTTCCTAAGGCTTGTTGAATATGTACACTCACTGACTTTAGGCCGTGTGTGTGTGTGTGTAGCTGTGCTAAAGGCTCAGTTGTTTGAGCGTGAGGAGCGAGCGAGGCTGTACTATGAGAAGCAGCTGGAGGACAGAAGGAGGCGTCTGGAGGAGCAAAGGCTTAAGGAGGAGAGGAGGCGCGTGGCCGTGGAGGAGAAACGACGGCAGAAGCTAGAGGAGGAGAAGGTGATGGTCGTATTATCATCGAAATACTTTCCTTACATTTTACATAGTCACTATACTGTATACATTTACCAAAATGTACACAATGATCTTTGCATATTTACCAAAATCTGGACCAGAATTATTTGTGTCTATATAAAACTACAATACAATACAAAAAACAGATAGCAACGTATGCAAATGCATCACGGTGTACAAAAGTATATTTGCGTATGTATTCAAATCTACACGTACAGAATATTTGCAAATGTGTCAAAAATCTACAAAAGCCTGTTTGCTTGCTTACCAAAATCTACTCAAGAATATTAGCATTTTTACCAAAATCCATGCAGAGATATTTGAAAACAATTCGAATAAAGTGTTTTACATTTTGTAAAGAAAACAACAAAATAAGTAAACCAACGGTCAGGGTAAATAATCATAAAATTTGTTGCATAGCCTCATGGTCCTGAAACTGCCTACCAAGATTTCCTGTTCGCCCTCACTTGCCTCACTTCCTGTTTGGCGGCTTCGCGGTCAGATTTGATGGCACGTTATGGTCAAACCATGTGGAATATCAAGATTCCTTTGATCGCTTTTTTGTGAGTCTTACTCTGCGGACGATGTGTGCCAAATCTGGTGATGACTGGACAAAATTTGTAGGAGGAGTAGTGAATTATTTATTATTATTATTATTATTTGACTAAATTCAATTGCAGAAAATCTAATCTACCAAGATGCTGTCATAGGGTGCGTTGAACTCTGCTCGACCCAGGGAATTTTTACATTTTGGACACGGTTCATAAAAATACTTCCAAATTAGGACCAAATTTGACTCGATTGTGGCTCTAGAGCGTTTGCAGCACATGGCCCAAATTTGGTCAGAATGTTTCTTTGACCTTCCACAATCAGTATACCAAATTTCATAACGTTTTACCAGACTGTTCTATGGTCTGCCATAGACACCCTAGCCAGAAGAACATGAAAAGGTAGAATAACAATAGGGTCCCTACAACACCTTCTGTGCTTGGCCCCCTAATAATAGCAGTACCGGAAAGAAAATACTAACTAAAATGTAAAAAATGTAAACTAAATGTGTGTGTAAAAATAGTATAAAACTTCCACAGCACTGCAGGGACCACGAGTGTTGTGTACTGTATGACAGGCGTGACATTTCAGCATGTGGTACAGATGAGGTGACTGAGGACGCTTTAGGACGATCCAGCATGAGGTGACCGAGGACGCTTTCTAACCCAGCTACATGCACATAAATCACTCTTTTAGCCTTTCCTACTGGTTAGGGGGAAAAAAAAACATTTCAACTCTGCACTTGTGTAAAAGAAAATGTGATACTTCAACATTACACTCTCCTAGTCATCCGTTCTAATCATGTGGTAGTGTTTTTGTTTTGGTTTGAGGTTTTTTTGGTCATTTCCAGAGAAAAGGGATTTGACCAATCAGCATTTAATACAGCAGGATCCATTCTAAAAGATCCTTGTCTGCAGAAAAGTAAATGGTTCCTGGAACTATGGGTCAGTGTGATGGAAACATGCCTGAAGTCTTAATGTTGGCAGAAAAGCACACACGAGGAGCACGCTGCCATTTGAGCTCTCTCTTTCTTTAATACATGACTAAGTTTGTTTTTTTTTTTTGTGGGGGGGTTCTTTTGGCAATTTGTTTGCATTTATTTCAAATATTCTTGAGTGGTGTTCATATATTTTTTGAAAGGAAATGTTATTTTAAAAAGTTTTTACTTTATACAGTATTTTTATGCCATTAATTCTGAGGGCAGCGTACAGTATGTGTAAATGGTGTTTGACATTTCGTGTGTGTGTGTGTTCCAGGCTCGGTATGAGGCAGTGGTGAGAAGGACTCTGGAAAAGAGTCAGCGAGTCCGACCGAAGCAGAACCGCTGGAGCTGGGGAGCAACCCTAACCTCCAGCACCTCGCACAACACTGGTAAACACGCCGTAATAAACACCACTTCATGTATAAAAAACATTATACACTACTGTATGATTAAAAAAAACAATGGTAAAAGCTTAAAGAAAAGCATTTTGTGTGTGCACATGTGTGTATGAACGCATGAGTGTATGTGCATAAACGCGTCCAATTTGTTCTCTGCATCTCTGTCTGCTCTCACACACTTGCTGACTCAGGGCCCTGCTTCAATCACCACTCCCTATTGTTTCTTTCTGTTATTTTTTTCCTCCCTCACACTGTCACTCTCTCTCTCTGTCTCTCTCTCTCGCTCTCTGTTTTTATTATTCTTTTTTCTCTCTTTCTCTTTTATTCTACCTCTCTCTCTCTCTCTCTGACTATCTGTCTCCATTTTTTTCATCCTGTCTGTCTATCTATAAAATCTCACACCACTCTCTCTCTCAGGATTTGATGACTCTGCTCTCCTCTTCACACTGGACCTGGCCAGACTGGATCGTGACGGTGTTTTCAGTCCGGCGCGTCAGCAGTGCCTGCGCACACAATGTGAATATGACTCAGAGTAGAAGAGTAGAGCAGCCTGCTAGCTGTCTGACTAGCGTTGTCCGTCACAGCGTGTAGCGTCCGACTGTAGCACGTGACTATCACTAGTGAAATGGTGAAGAGGATTGCCTAGACCTAGTGTTGGCCATAGAGTTTCTGTAGTTGTGTAGCGTTAGCATGTATTACATTATGTGGTGATTTTTCTGTAGGAGTGTTGAATGAGGTTTGAACTGTAATAAAAGGTGCAAACCTTCACTGACAATAAAGAAGGTGACATGATGCATTAAGAGCTGGGGGGTGTGCGAAAACTTTGAACAGGATGATCAGTGTAGATTGTTATTTTGCGTAGAAATGCAATTTTTGATCCTTCATATAATTATTATTATTATTATTATTATTATTATTATTATTATTAGCTTAAGTTTTCCTGCCTCCAAAGTTATCGAAGCTAACTCATCAGCAGCATTCCTCCAATCTTTATTTAATCTGCATTACTGATGATGATCGATCTAGGCTGCGAGCTAGCTTAGTTAGTTAGCTGCTGCTAGCTAGTTAGTTAGCTAGCTACGACTAGGAATGCTCGAGAGAAATTTGTGCGAGACCGAAACACATTACACAATCAAAACACTTCAATACGTTTTATTAGAAAGTGACCCATCAAAATGTCTCCAATGTCTCCAACCTTACACCTTGCTTTTAGCTGGGCTTACTAGGGATACGTGAATAACTCATGAGTAGTAGTCGGTATATACAAACAGCCTGGTGGTCATATGGTGTATATTCGTGTGTGACCTCGACTACACCACTGAAACATACTGTAGAAAAGTAGAGTAGAAAACGTTACCGCTCTGCGTCCTCCTCCTTTCAGTCCACATTCTCTCTGCACTCGATTAATCCTGTCTGTTCGCCCCAGTCAGTGTTTCAGTACCGAGCTCTCTGTGCACGATTTCTGTCCTTTCTGTTTTGTGTCTCATGCCGCCGTGTGTCTTTGTGTGCTTTTTGTTTTTGTGTGTGTTTTTGTAGATGCTGACAGAAGGTCAGTCTCCACCATGAATCTGTCCAAGCACATAGACCCAGTCATAAACAAACGTCTTTCGTCATCTTCTGCCACACTGTTAAACTCGTCAGACCGAGGTAAATGCACACAACCTGGAACTGAAGTGGGTTTCATTTGGATTTATTAAAGAATGTACCTAAACACAGTGGATACATTGTGTAGACCAAGGAGCTATCAAAAACAAAGTTTGGTTGTAAAGAATATCTCCTGTTTTTACCTAAAGAAGGCCATCCATTGAAGGACAGGGACTGAGTAAGAAAAGCATTAGTTACCAAGAAACCAAGGGTGACTTGAGAGATCTACAGCTCAAATGCGTGAATAATGATGAGATAATGAGTAGTGAGTCGTTATTGATCTTGGTATTGGTATGCGAAGAAAGGAATTTCACTGTGCATATGTATATGTATACATATGCACAGTGAAATTCCTTTCTTCGCATACCCCAGCATGTCAGGAAGTTGGGATCAGAGTGCAGGGTCAGCCATGATACAGCACCCCCGGAGCAGAGAGGGTTAAGGGCCTTGCTCAAGGGCCCAACAGTGGCAGCTTGGCAGTGCTGGGGCTTGAACCCCCGACCTTCTGATCAGTAACCCAGAGCCTTAACCACCAAGCCCACCATTGCCCCCTGTGAATCTGTTCACAGAAGAAGCTCAATTCAGGCACCCCACAAATCTGGGCAAAGTCATATTTGAGACTTAACAAATGTGTGGAAAAAAAGATCTTTGGTCCAATTAGACCCCAGAGTGAAGCATGTTGGTGGTAGTATCATGGACTGTAGAAGCTTTTCATAGAAGCAGGGACTGTGAAACTCGTTAGGGTTGAGGCCAAGATGGATAGAGCCAAATACAGAATCCTAGAAAACAAGCCATACCAGTTTGAAAGAGTCTTGAGATTTGATAAGTGTTTGTTGCTATACAGAGTAAAGTCAACTCCCACTATCCAAACCTAATTCATTTATATATAGGATGTCAGCTGATCTTCTGTAGTGATGACTAATTCTGTTCAGATGTTTAAATTTTACTTACATTTTTTTTTTCTTTCGTCTCAGTCCAACCCATAACGTACTGTATGTTTAACACATGTGCGGTTTTCGCCTTGTGCTGTTGGTCTAAGGCTTACAGAAGCAGACGTCCCTCTCCTCCTCTTGCTTAGTAAATAAAGTTCCATCTAAAGCTCGAGTGTCCAGAGAGAAGATCCACCGCGACAGACATGCAGGTGGATTTAGCACAAGACAAGGAGTTTTTTGGGTTTTTTTTTTTGCTGTCTCAGCAGTAAGCACATTCACTTTACACTACTACCTGGGAATATTGATGCTTGATGGCATATTTTTAGATTCATATTCATAGATGAGGCTTACACATCTTTCTGATCATTAATTAGCCTCAGGATTTAGTTGTTCCATAATAGACTAACATGATCCCTAGTCCTCAGCCCAGGTAGTGTTTTAGTGAATGTGTGTGAGGCGTTACCACGGGGCAAATTGGCATGTTTTGAAAGGCTGTTTTTTTTTGTTGTTGTTTTTTTTTTTTTTAACCCTCTGTTATATAATCTGTAACTTTACTTACTGTCTTTTCCAGCTTTGGCCCAAGGACAAGCTGTTGCAACATTTTAATCCGAGTGCATTAAAGGGGCGGTTTGTAATTATTTTAAAGTCGAGACGGAATGCCATCGCTAAGAAAGCTCTTAATTCTTAACAAACTCCCACAACCCCCCCCCCCCCACCCCCACCCCCCAAATTCTGTTAAAACCACACTTGCCTCATGAGTGGTCTTGGGGCAGAGATCACTT
The DNA here is from genome assembly GCF_023375685.1 of Ictalurus furcatus. NCBI lineage: Eukaryota > Metazoa > Chordata > Actinopteri > Siluriformes > Ictaluridae > Ictalurus > Ictalurus furcatus. The sequence goes on from NC_071269.1 coordinate 5,329,845, forward strand.
CTGGGCCAGAAAAGAACAACCCGAATTGAAGCGCAACATCGGGAATTAGCAGAGTTCAAGGTAACTTTGAAAGGACGTGATTATTAAAGACGTAGAGACACTTTTACAAATCGCCTTGAACTGTAAGTGGGAAAACTTACAAACTGCACCTTTAAGTGTATTCAGCTGAGCAGTGCATGTATTCCTACAGCATGCTCATGACTTCAGTGGTATGGATTACCATGGGAACGGAGCTGGGTCTTGTATATGCATGCACAGTCACTCTTCTGTGGTGTTTTATTTATTTATTTATTAGATTTTACTCTCCCCCTGTGTCTTCGGCCCGTCATTCTCCGTATTTTCAGCTTGCCGAATGTTCCTTTAGCTAGCATTACTGAATAATAATAATACACACCTTATGAGTTATATACTAGTTTGTGTGTGTTTTCAGGTATGCGTCGTATGCCTCTAACCCCGTGGGAGAACAACGTAGTCAGTCGCTTACAGACACCAACGCACTCGTACCTGGCTCGAAGTCGTAGTGCTGTATCTCTGTCTGGAGATGCAGGTAAAGCAGCACACACACACACACACACAAAATATCTACCTTTTCTCGCTCGATTGTATTGTAAGGTGTTAAAGCAATAATTTGTTGGAAACAGAGTTTTATTGCTTTCCCCAATGAAGACCTTTTAGGATTTATTTGTCATGGGTGGGGGAGAGGGAGAGGTGGATGTTGGAGAATTGAGCTCTATTTGGCCGACTTTGCCTTTTCTCTCTGAAACAAAATGGCTCTTTCAGGGTTTTTCTTTCTCCTTAAACACTGTTACCAGGGTTACTGTCAGCTTGCTTTTACATAAACTTTGTGTGTGTGTTGCTTCATTTAAATCTTGTCTACAAAGGATGCATGTGGGAGTAAACATTAGATTCTTATGCTACTTTTATTCCTTTTGTTGTCTTTGGGATGTGTCTCTCTCTCTCTCTCCTTCTCTTTTGCTCTCTCTCTCTCGCTCTCTCTCTCTCTCTCTCTCTGTCTCTCGTCTAGCCTAATCTTTAACTAACAGCTGGGGCAAAAAGCTGCTAACAAGCAGAACACGATCATCACTGAGCTTTACTGCAGTAGGACCAGGCATCCTAGGCCACACCCACTTTTCTGAACGCAATACTTTTAGCTCCTCCCCTCAGGGATGATCGTAGTCGCTGTGTGATCTTTTATTGGTTTGTAGATGCTGACGTGCACTTTCTGTCTTTTCCTCCCTCTCTCTTTTTCACTCACATTACTCTCACCCCCTCCGCTCACCCCTCACCTCCCTGTTTAATAAACTCATGCTCCACACGGCCTGCTCGGGCTACTTAACCTTTGACCCCGGTTCAGTGACCCCCGTTTGTCCTCGCTCAGCCTCCTGTCACCATGCGAGCTCACTGTCCTTCAAGGCCCCGCAGTCACGCAGCGGCGAGCGACCAATCCGAGCCGGCCTCAGCCTCGAGCGAGCGGTCAGGGCTGGGCCGGAGGCCAACCCATGCAGGAAGGCATCCCATCATATGCTGGTAAGAAGACACACGAGGGCTGTCTGAAAGACATGTGAAAGAAATAAAATCAAATATTTTGATCGGATCTGATGTTACACGTACTTACTTGGATAAAATCTAATATAAATAAAGTAAAATGATGAAAAATGAAAGGTTGTTTTTTTTTTTTTAGGTCCCATAAATTATATATGAAATTATATCCTCATGAATTCATTTATTTATTTATTTATTTATTTATTTATTTGGGCTACGATAAAGCACCTTTCACAGTTATGTGATACCAACACACAGCATTAATGTGGTATTATAAAAATTTTAGATTCATTGAAATGCAAATAAAATGTATTTCATGTAGTTTTTTTCATTTTTAAAGGAAAGTGGATGTCTTTGTTGTGTACGAGTGCTTGGATTAGAGTTTAAGCTCCACAGGAAGTACACCCAGTTTTGGATTATTCTTGTTGGAGCTGATGGCTCTACGCGCACGCACGCGCACGCACGCGCACGCACGCGCACACACACACAGAGCCTTTGGGTGTGTGCAGTTTGCCAGAGGCTTATGGTATTAAGGACTTATGTCTGAGACCCAGAGCCACTGACCTGCACTGGACTGATTCAGTCTGTTACACAGGCATCAGTGCTGAGCCAAATCATACTTTAAAAAAAAAAAAAAAAACTACTCAAAACATCATGTAACTCCTGTTACGTACACCATGTTATCATGAGGAACTGGATCAGAACCTGAATAGCACTGAACTGTATTTCTGTCCAGTCATCCATTATGAAATGTTGTAATTGTTAGAAACACCAGCCGGAGGTTAGAAACTTTGTCCGCTGAGAATGGAAGAGATTGTACTGAGAAAATGTCTACATAACTGCTACGTCATATATTAGTATATCTTTTTTCTTCGACAGTGCCATCTGCTGGACACGAGCATCGATAGGGTGAAGGTTACATTGAAAAGATGAAATTACATTACAGAATGTAATGCGCCCAAATCCAGATATCAAATTTTCGATTCCTCCCACTTACATGAGCGCTTCACATTGCTCATCTGCTCATCGTTATTAACACACATTAGTCATTATTATCGCTGATCATTTTGGAGTTATGTATCAAAGCTACTGAAGCCGTCAGTGTAAGAATAATGGCTGAGAGAGAACTAGTCGGTGCTGTGGGATTAAATTCCTGCTCGTTAATACTGTGAACCAGTAACGATTTGCACAACACAACACTTTACATGCCTTCAATATTCTTCATTTCTTAAGATTTCTGTTTACCTACCTGTTTGTTTGTTTGTTTGTTTTGCTTGGCATGGTTAGATTGATAGGAAGGATAAGGACTACGTGCGCAAGTCCTGGAGTAATCTGTCCTGTCCTCCTCCAACTCTGAGCCTCGCCACCACCAAGAGAGCGCCCTCTCCTGGCGGCCAGCGTGCTAAACTCAGCCAGCAGTCACCTGCCAGGTACGGACAGTGGACCTCGTTTATCAATCTGTTAGGAAAGTTGTGTGTGTAAATGTTTCCGTGGTATTCGGACGTGTGCGCCCACAGCATTTACGCTACATTTAGTGATGCCCACGAAATTCCATAAAAGGCAAAAAGCTGAAAATGACGACTAAACCGTGAAAGAGCGTTTCCTTAAACACACCGAGTGCAGAATCTTCCAGTCACACACCTCAGTGCATCGGTTCGCTTCCACCTTTTGTAGGGTGCCATTACTTTTGTACGGCATAATCCGTAAATGAAATAGTGTAACTCGTGACAGCTATACAAGTCGGGGTTTGTTTCTGTTTATAGCCAGTAAGTTTACACAATCTTCTTTATTCCCTCTCGACTGCTTCTCACCGTGTGACTTTAGGAGTTCCACAAAACCATCTCCGAAGTCTCCCATGTCCAAAAGATCCAGGTCTCCTCCTCCGCCATCTTCCCTGCCCTTTTCTCCTAGCAACCCTTCCCTGTTGCCTGGTAACCTGCGACCCAGCCGGGTGACGCCAGAGAGCCCGAGAGCGAGTCCTCCGGAGGATGAGAAGGACCGAAAGAAGAACGAGGAGGTCAAGAGAGAAGAGACGCGTCGCAGCAGGGAAGAGGACGAGGAGGAAGAACAAGAGAAGAGGGAGAAACGCGGAAGTCCTGCTAAAGCAGCAGCTGAAATCTCCACACGTAAAGAGTCCAATGGTTAGAGTGATTGCTACTGTTTTATACACACACACACGCACGCACGCGAGCACTGTGTAGTTCGTTCTAAACTTCAAACTCCTATTTCAGGTGTAGAGAGGGTGGCGAGTCCTCCAGCGGGCAGACCCAGTACAGGAACCACAGACCCAGAGGAGGCGTCTCGACTGCTGGCTGAGAAACGACGGCAGGCCAGAGAGCAGAGGGAGAAAGAGGAGGAGGAGAAGAAGCTGCAGGAGGAGGCCGAGAGGTTCGTATCCACTGATTATAGAATTGAATTACATAACAAATAAAGGACACTCCAGGAGTTTTTAAGGGGTGTGTGTGTGTGTGTTGATGGACAGACGACACAGAGAGGAGATGGCACAGAGGATAGCTGAGGAGAGAGCGAAACGAGAAGAGGAGGCCCAGCGTCTGGCTGAAGAGAAAAAATGCAAGGAGGAAGAAGAGAGACAATTAGAAGAGGAGAGACTGCAGAGAGAGAAAGAGGAAGAAGCAGAACGCCTGCAGAGACAGGTCAAACACACACACGTATACACACGCAGTATACACGCATACACACGCCTACACATATGTGCACACATACACACACGTGCATACATGCATGCAGCATACGCACACGCAGTATACGCACACGCATATACACACACACACACACACACACACACGTACATATATGCACACACGTGCACGCATACTCGCGCACACATTTATAATAAAAAATGACCACACAGGTGAATGCATCATACACACATACTGCACACACACACACACACACACAACTCTAATACAAGTGTGTGTGTGTGTACAGAAAGAGGAAGAGGAGGCTCGTCAGCGTGAGGAAGCAGAGCGTTTGCGTCAGGAGAGAGAGAAACACTTCCAGAAAGAGGAGGCTGAGAGACTCGAGAGGAAAAAGGTACAGGGTTTTGTTTTTTGTTTTTTTCCCCCATTCATTTTATTTTTTGGAGTTTAAATGTGTTCATCAGAGACTTAAACACACTGTTTACCTCCGTAGCGTCTCGAGGAGATCATGAAACGCACACGCCGTTCAGATCAGGTACTGAAACACACACACTTGTATTGGTAAAAGATTTGTTGCTCATGCCTCTTGTACAGCATGATGTTTGAATGATGTGTGTGATGTGTTTATTAGAAAAGCCCCGGTCAGAGGAACGGAGATGTGAGTCAGCAGTCTCAGGACACGGGTAAGTGCAGTTTGGTGAAGAGTCACCAGCAGGTCACAGAGCTCTGCAGCAGTTAACCTGCAGTGATGTGTGAAAGGGGTGTTTTCATATCTTACTACTTCCTGTTTCCTGCTACACACAAGATGGACAGTTAATTGGCTAAGAACCTCCTACTGTGTTAAAAAAATAAATAACCATGCTTTCATTATGATCTTTTTATCCCTATCTCTCTCTCTGTCTGTCTCTCTCTGTCTGTCTCTCTGTGTCTCTTTCTTTCTTTCTAGCTCTCACTGTTACCTCAGTGTATGGGTCTCTCTCTCTCTCTCTCTCTCTCTCTCTCTCTCTCTCTCATGAAAAATCAGAAACTGTTTTAATGGAATGAATTTTAGTTCATAACTGTTGCCAAAGCACCTCTCTCACCTGACTGTCTCTCTTCTCTCTCCTTTCTCTCTGACTATCTGTCTCTCCCTCTTCTCACTCACTCTAACTGTCTGTCTCTCTCTGGCTATATGTCTATCTCGCTTCTCTGTCTCGCACGGTCTCTCTCTCTCTCTCTCTCTCTCTCTCTGACTATATGTCTCTCTTCTCTCTCTCTCTCTGTCTCTCTCTCTCTCTCTCTCTCTCTCTCTCTCTGACTATATGTCTCTCTTCTCTCTATCTCTCTCTCTCTCTCTCTCTCTCCCCGACTATGTCTCTCCTCTCTCTCTCTCTCTCTCTCTCTGACTATATGTCTCTCTCTTCTCTCTCTCTGACTATATGTCTCTCTTCTCTCTCTCTCTCTCTCTCTCTCTCTCTCTCCGACTATATGTCTCTCCTCTCTCTCTCTCTCTCTCTCTCTCTCTCTCTCTCTCTCTGACTATATGTCTCTCTCTTCTCTCTCTCTGACTATATGTCTCTCTCCTCTCTCTCTCTCTGACTGTCTCTCCTCTCTCTCGCGCGCGCTCTCTCTCTCTCTCTCTCTCTCTCTCTCTCTCTCTCTCTTGCACTATGTCTCTCCTCTCTCTGTCTGTCTTTCTCTATCTCTCTCCGACTGTCAATTCAATTCACCAAGCTTTATTGGCATTCCAGTATACATGTACAGTATTGCTAAAGCACTACAGAAAAGAGATGAACTGTTATTAATAAAAATATTAGTTATAACACAGTATCCATATAGAAACATGGAGATGGGAGAATAGAAATGAAGCATTAATACAAATGTTACCAATCATTGAGGTAAAATTATTAATAATAATAAAAAAAAGACCAATAGGGCTCGCTCTCTCTCTCGTTTCACCTTTGAATTATACTGTACATACAGCAGTTGCACAGTGTTCTGTTATTAATTTACACAAAAATGTTTAGGTTCTTGTTCTTTTATCTCCATGTATAACAATTCTACGTATATTTTGCTGACAACCTGCTGAACTTTCGCCGCTCTCTCTCTCTCTCTCTCTCTCTCTCTCTCTCACACACACACACACACACACACACACACACACACACACACACACACACACACACACACACACACACACACACAGAAAACGTGGTCTCTGGGATCCCCTCAATCACTGTTTCGGCTCCACAAATCCCTGACTCCACACAGCGCAGTGACAGCAACGGCCACACATTGCCCCCTGCTGGACACGAGTAAGTACTGCATCTACAGCTCTACTGCACGCCTCAGCTCTGTAGAGTTAGAAAGCCAGCTCAGGGATGACCCCCCCCCCCCAGAAAAAAATCAACATTCATGGCATCATATTTGCATCTCTGTACCGCCCTCATGGGGTTATAACATGTCACTACAGGTTTCCTTAAAACCAGCACCATTTCAGACCCAGTGTCGTGCGTCTTCTTTGATTATAGATGTAATTAACATTTGTGAAATATACACGCTGTGTGTTAGAGCTGTGCTACGTTCTTAGCAGCATTAGCACCGAAGCCCAGCTTCAAGAAAACGGCGTCGTCATGGAGACCCCGGACTTTGAGGAAGTGATCGAGGTGCCCATGGTGAGCAAACTGTCCCGTCAGGAGGGCGACGGAGAGGAAGAGGACGAGAGGAGGAAGACGCCGCTGCTGGCTTTCGGCGAGAACGGAAGCACACATGACCTGAGCACATGGGACCAAAGCCAAGTCCGGGACCACGCAGGTGAGATGACCTGCTAGCCTTCATCATCCTCATCCTCCAAATTCTCCAAGGAGTTTAATGCTTTTTACAGAATGACAAACTATCGTGTTTAAAAATAATAATAATTAAATGTCAAAACCAAGATTTATTGTGAATCACAAACTTTTTGTTGTTTTTTTTTTTCCCCTCAATGTTTTTTTACAATTAGTTTTTTGATTAATTGCGTTCTGTCTTCACAGGTGATGTCTGAAACCCTCAGAGAGCATGATGGGAAACAAAGTGTGACTGCTACCCGCTCGGTTTCTTCTCCCTTTACATTTTATCCACTTAGACACTTGGTTATCTGAGGAGAAAGTAACTGTAACACACTTCTCAAGTTGTGGACAGTCATCCTTGTGCTTCCTGTAATGCAGCTCGTACCTACTGATTCCCCACGCCCCACCCCTCTAACACTAAAGTGGCATGTTCCAGGAGCATCGAGGCTCGGTCGATTAAACGTGCTGTTCGCGTGTATGTGGGAAAATCTGTGGATTTGAAATCAGCTGTAAAGTCTGATCTAATACTTGAAGTTTTTAGTTTTTTTTTTTGGTTCGTTTGTTTGTGTTGAGGTCAAATTCAGTGACGTGCTAACCGTAGCAAGGGCGCCGGATGACCTGATGTCCTTTTGAAATGTTCCGAAACATTCTGGGACTCGTTTTTTGTGCAGAGTAAACCAGGCATGTCGTGTAACACTGAACACATCGTGACTTTTACAAGAATGAAGAAATAGTATTTTCCTACTTGTTTATAAAGCTTTAATATACATTTGCTTCATCGTGACCGTGTTGCACTGGGGATGAGTCGTCTTAATGGAGATGCACCGAAATTTGAAGTGAAAATTCTTGGCCAAAATAAGGCCCCTTTTTGCACTTTTTCCCCCCTTAACGCTTTTCCTGAAAGAGTTAAAAATGCAGAGAAACTTCTTGTTTCATTCATACTCTAATGTACAGTATTTCCGTGTTATTATGTCCTCTGATCAGATGTTTGGAGTAATATCCTGTTGAAAGCACAAACGTCATTAATAATAATAATAATAATAATAATAATAATATATTTAGCAGAAGGGTGTACGGTGGCTTAGCAGTTAGCACGTTTTGCCTCACCCCTCCAGGGTTTGGGGTTCGACTCCCGCCTCCGCCCTGCGTGCGTGGAGTTTGCATGTTCACCCCGTGCTTCGGGGGGTTCCTCTGGGTATTCCTCCCTCAGTCCAAAGACATACGTTGTAGGCTGATTGCCATCTCTAAATTGTCCGTAGTGTGTGAATGTGTGTGATTGAGCCCTGCGATGGGTTGGCACCACGTTCCCTGGGATAGGCTCCACGCCAACCGCGACCCTGTGTAGGATAAGCGGTATGGGAACATAGATGGATGATGGATGTTTGGCAAATGCTCCAATAAAACCAGATAAAAACATGTTTTGATTGATTTAGTGACTTTTCTGTAAGGGGATGTTTGTGTAGCTTCAGAGCTAAAGCTGTATCTTTTTACTTTTTTTTTCATTCCTTAATTGATGAAAAAAAATAAAATAATATAAATGTCCGCAAATCACTGCGGTAGAATAAGAATTAAAACACTTCAGGACGTTGTTTTTTCGGTTAGTTTCAGTTTTCGGCCAAGAATTTATTTCCGTGCATCGCTACCTCTGACCCGAGTGAAAGCTCACTCCAAAGATCTCATGCGTGACACGCTGTCTAATCTACCGTCTAACGCAGCAGGTTTATGAGCTCCGGATATTAATCGGCCGCGAGGACCGGACAGCGCGTGCTGAAGAAGGCAGGGTTTCTCTGCTGCGTACCGACACAATCATTACATTTAATACTAAATAAAACAATAAGCGAAGACAATAAAATGAAGGACCTTAAATGAAGAGAAACGCTGCTATGTGTAACGTCCCTATGCCTTATCAAATCAGGACACGCGTGTTTGGGGATTTAAGGGCTGATTATCAACCTCCACACCACATTTCCTACGTTTTACAGCCGGATTAGATCTCCTCACTAGAGAATTCATCTCGATTTGCTCAGTGTGCATAACTGCTGTTTATTTAAAAAAACTGCTGGATTGAGGATCTGCTCCAAGATTCGCTTTAGCTCTGTCAGCAAATCCTGACGCTGGTGTAACGTAATGCTAAAAGTGCCGAGCTCAGCTACTGTATAATGTGTTCAATGGAAGCGATGTAAATCTTTAAAGATTTGTGTACAGTAAATGCAGATACGGCTATATCATACAAAGACCGAATTCATGTTAGAAACAAGACGAGCACGACGACTGATCTGATATAAAACTGCAACCTGGCATCTGTACCAGCTAGAACAGAGAACTCCTCAAATCCCAGTCCCATAAATAACGCTTAGTTTTAGTTTGGTGGAGATTCTAGACTCAAGCACATTCATACTTTTTGTCATCTTCTGTTTCATCATCTCTTTACAAATTCCTCATTCTCATCCCCCTCCTCCCCCAAGCAATCACATCTGTATAGCATGTAAAAAAAAATAATAATAATTATTAGAATCAATAAATAATTTTGTTTGAACAACAAAGCCCCACACGTCTGCTTTATTTATGTAATTGTGTTTCTATAGTCAGGCAACACAATACTCGAATAATCACAATACTCCTCCACATGTTCTGTTACATCTCAGTGACTTTTCCTCTTTTATTTGAGTTTATGTATTAATTTTACAAAATGTAAAAATAAATCATGAGATAATTCATACTTGAGCAAGGAAGGAAAAAAAGGAAATAAAATTCATTAATACTAAAGCGAATTAAACCCTTAAATGCATCACAGTGTAACTGTTTATTATTAAACCCACAAAGTCGTCATTACTTTCATTTCTGCAGTTCGACCATTGTTTTGTCGAGTGGGAGAAGTTATTGAATTTCTCACTCGGTCAGAAACAGAAAGAATACCTTGCTGACCAATCCTGTATCGTTTTAATCAACTCCCTGTCGTTTATATAATCACAACACATTCTTTCTTTGTTGGAAACTGCACGGTCTCTGCCTCTCTGCTGCCATCTTATTCCTCCTAACTAGACTAGGATACCTCTCCAGCACTCTTAAAATGATTTACCCCGGCCTTAATGACCTAGTCTTAATGCTTAAGAATAAGTGGGATTCAGTAAGGCTCCTAAGTCTAGGAATAAGACTAAAATGATGTCATTCTGAGGATTTTGACACACTTGAGACTAAAATCTTACTTTTTAATAGTTGACACAAAGTAAGATTATAAGGAAATATTTGATCGATGTGTACATTATTACAGTTAGAGAAATGTTGACCGTGTGTAGCACACAATCCTTATATTTAAAGGCATTTCACTTTGGAATAAACCACCGTACAGCCAGCGACGAGACGGGTGTGTTATTGTGTTGTGCTCACATTATATGTGTATATTGAATAGAACAGAATATCTGTATTACAATTGCACAAGAATAACGATGTCATTAGAATTGGTGGTGGAGAGACTTGAGACTGCATGTATCTTCTAAATGTCTATTTTGTCATTGTTTTGGAGTACACTAGCTTAGAGGCAAACATATTCATACTAAAAGCCACAAAACATTACTTTTGATTTCATGGGGACTTTTCATGAAAAGTAGTGACGACAATGGAGAACAAAGGGCATCGTGAGGAAGAAATAGAAACAGTTACATGGGGGAAAAAAAAGGTATATTATTTTAGCAAAGTTTACAGCAGTTAAAAAAAAAACAAAACAATTTAAACCATAACTATGAAATGCATCTCGTGGTTTCACTTTAATTTGTCATGTCATGCATTATATTTGTACATCTGGCTGTTCTGATTGTTTTATTCAAAAATGCCACACACTTTCATTTCTCTAACTCTAAAAACATACAGGCCCGGGTTAACAGAGTGGAGTGCACTAGAGTGACCACTGTCGTATCTAAAATGACCAGGTTGCTGAATTTTCTCTAGTTAGTCAAACAATAATCTTCAACTTACTGATCAAATGAGGCCACAGACAAGATAGATGAGAGAAGCAAAAATCCAGTTTATTGTTCAAAAAACACGAGATCCACTCAGTGAGACGTCCCAAAGTGATCCGAATCTAAGCACAGACTCGGTGCCCTATTTATACAGTCTTATCTTTGGGTTATGCCCGATTATCTCTTTCTTTTGAAATCCCAATAATCTGTAATAATGTCTCCTTTGATTTCCCTTAAATCCTAGTTTTCCCAATTTGAAATACCATTAGAACCAACTTTTTCTCGTTCTGGAATCCCTTTAAAAACCATTTTCAGCCATTGGATATCCCCTTATCTGTTTTTCTTTTGGATATTTGAAATTTTTCCAAGACCCTTACTGCCATTCCCACTTTTCCCGTAACCGAGCTGTGTGCATCTCATCGCCCCGTTGTCCTGAACAATTTGGATATTTTCATCGCTTTTTCATTATGGGTAAGATATATTTTTTATTATTGCTTAATGTTGCACATATTTCTTCTCTAATTCTAAGTCTGTTTATAGAATCCCATGCAACACATCGTGTTAAATAACCTTATTTCCATCATAAATGGCCTGTATGAGGACTTCACGCAAAACCATTGCATATACATATATTTATTTCACTGTTGCTGGAAATTATTGTACGAACCATGTTTGCAACAAGCATTCACAGGAAATGTTAACAGGAAATGGTGTGCTGGGTTGAGATCAGTTACTTGAAACCTTACACCACAGAAAAATTGAGCATCAGCATGGGCTTTATGAAATGCAGTGTGCAACGCAATAACTCTGCTGATCACCTGACATTCACCTGTTCCTGTTTGTGTTTCCTTCACGTTTTGGATTTGTCTACCAGTTTTAACAAACTTTCAACCTGCAATTGCACCTGTCTCTGACTCCGCCGCACGACAAACAGGAAGACAAAGGGGAACTCCAATACCGATCTGACAAAAAAGTGTCAATTTAACCAACGTGCTTCATTAATTGCAGGTGCTCTAAACAAAAAAAGGAAAGAATATTCAGTTATTTAAGTTATTGATTCATTTTATTTGAGTCAGTGAGTCAGATCATAACTCAGGATAGGAAAATGGGTAAGAATTCTTTTTTCAACTTTAAATCTAAATAATAAACATATGCAAAATTGTGGATGATTTTGTTAGTCAAAGAGAAAACTCATTTCCTGTTGTAAATGTAAACCTCCTTAAAGATTTACCAGTAATGTTTTTTTTGTAAATGTTAAAATGGCAATGATTTTGTCTGAGGGTGTGACTACTGAGAGAGCTGGACGTGAGAAAATCTCAGGGTTTTAACATTAAAGAAACAGGATGGAGATAATGTTTTATTTATATTATTTTTTACTTTTCCTTGTTTTGCTTTCCAGAAAACATCACAATGATGGAAACCTGGGATGGATATGATTATTTTGAGTATACACAAAATTATTCATTACCTGATGAAGAACTGTACCTGTGTTCCTGGTGCTGATGAGCATTCAGCGCTATATGGCCATAGTGCACCCTCTCTCACGCTGGAAGAAAGGACGTTGCTTCACATGCGTTGTTATATGTGCGTGGGTGGTGAGCATTTTGGCAGCGTTGCCAGACACGGTGCACGCTGTAACATATCCTGACTCAGGAGTCTGTACATACAGCAGCATTACTGCACTGGTTGCTATTAAGTATGAATACATTATTGTTTTTGTGTGCGCTTTTTTGGTCATGGCTTTTTGCTACATCAGGATTCTGCAAACCATCTTCAAGTCACCAACAAACCGGAGACACAGAACTACTGGACTCGCCTTCTTTCTAGTAGCTACGTTCTTTATTTGTTGGGCTCCTTTTACCATAATGAGTTTTCTGGAGACCTTAACTCAACAACAGACCTGGTTTCCTAGCCAGGTCTTGAAATATATCTACGCCATCTACATCTGCAAACTTCTGTCTCTCATCCAGTGCTGCCTCAATCCAATGATTTATGGTTTATTTGGTTTAATATTCCGTAAGACGGTGCTAGAGATTTTTCGAAGGCGAGCTACTTCCAATTCAGGCTAAATGGGAAGTGGAGAAAGTCATTCTGACAGTTATGTCAGTTTAAATAATCAACTCCCCTGATTTATTACAACCTGGAACTTCTTGTTCTGAAGACTTGACTTCAGAGGTACTAAAACTTCTAGTAAGAAAATCCTAGCAGGCACCAATAAGAAACCATCAAAGTGAATATTTTGCTGTATCTACTACTTAATAATACATAAGCAGCTCAGTTAATTAATACATTTTTTTAGACCTCAGAGACCACAGTCCTGGCTTCTTGCTTCTTACCTCACCATTCTAACAGTTAACGGTTAATCGTGTGGGCGTGGCTACATTCCAGAGCACTTCCCGCTCCAAACTCAGTTGACCAATAGGGATTTAAGGCGAACGTCGTGTTCTTGATTTTGCAGTTGTCATGTCATGCTTTCTGATCCTCTAGTCATATTCCTGTACCCATATAACACACCAGTCTCATAGACTACACTCTCACAACTGAGTTTCTCTTTAAAACCTGGACACTGATGTGTTATCGGCCTGTGCTGCAAATGCACAATGCAAACTCAGTGCATGATTAAAAATGTATATATTCACATTATAACAAGAATGTTGCTGTTTTCTGATGTGAAAACGATTATTGTTAAAATGGTTTGTAATTGGTTGCAACTGGGTCAGGACAAATATCCTAAGCATACCTCCAAATTTATAACAAAAAGGCTTAAAGACAACAATGCGAAAAGTATCACAGTGGCCACAGTCTTAGACTTTTACTCTAAACTGCTTTAAGACTCTTTATGAATACAACCCCATTATAATATTGCACAATACATGCCTCTTTAGAAAGAAAGCACAACAAAAACAATTACCATGTGATGCACGTAAGGGTTTAAAGCCCGAAGATTAATACATATTCTTTTTGTTCTTCTTTATAACTTTTTTTTCAATGTCAAGTAAAATAGGAAATTACTGAGATGTAACATAACATAGTAGATGTAGATGAGCATTGTCATTATTATGTGTGCTGTCTCACTATAGAAACAAAGAATTCCAAAAAAAATTATGAAAATAAAGCAGACTTGTGGGTTTTTTTGTTCAAACAAAATTATTTATTGATTTTAATGTATATTTTTTACATGCCATACAGATGTGATTGCTTGGGAGGGGGATGAGAATGAGGAATTTGTAAAGAGATGAAGAAACAGAAGGCCGGTTAATGATGATAAAACATATGAATGTTTGTATGCAACAAACTGACGGTTTACAAAAACAATTCTAGCTGAAATAAGAATTCTTTACCCATTTTCCTTACATGAATTATGAGCTGGTTTACTGACGGAAATCTAATGAATCACTTCAATAACTGAAAAGCTATTTAAAAGTTCCTTTCCTGTATTTGTACCGAGTATCTGTAGGATGATCAGAGCGTCGGAGTTCCCCATTTGTCTTCCACTTTTCACACTCTGATTCATAAATCTGCATTTACAATGAAAATCAAAAGGTTGAACTACAGCCACAAGCTGTAAACATGTCTTAACCAATGGAAACGCCCCCCAACCCCCCCCCCCTCCCCCAGAACCCATACAAACCAATTCCTGTTATCATTTCCTGTGTAGGCTGCAATTATAAAACCAGCCAAATTAAAATTCTGTAAATATATAAATGCATGCATACATACATACATACATACATACATACATACATATATACATACATACAGTATATAAAAATATATTATAAAAATCTATATACATGATTAGATATAAATGGTTATATAAAATTCTATAAATTACGTGTAGAGAAAAGAACATAAAGTAATAAAAGAAACAGGGCTGGTGAGGAACACTGTAAACCCTAATGTTGTCTTTACTTAAACAATCAAGTAATCCTGACTAAACATTACTTAACAATTTGCATTTTGGACCCATAACTGAAAAATCACTCGCAAACACGTTTGATTTCATACAGTGTGTACTGATGTCAATCAAAACACCCTCAAGCCTAAAAGTACAGTCTTTGGCAAACCAGCTTTTTGTTTAAGAAAAATGTTTAGGTCTCATTGTTGCAGATTTTGAGTTAGCATTGTTACATTTACATACTCAGTACCTATTAACATAATTAATTCCATTTCCATTACAGTAGGGTGTGTACTGTAATTTCATCCTTTTTGTGAATATTAGTCAATAAAGACATTCAATATGATGTTTAGTATGTTTTATTTCAGTTTGGTATGCTTGCACAAAGCTTAAACAGTCCAAATTAATAAAAACGTAGACAATTCGATTTATCCATCCATCCATCCATCCATCCATCTTCTACCGCTTACTCCTTCTTCAGGGTCGCGGGGGAACCTGGAGCCTATCCCAGGAAGCATCGGGCACAAGGCGGGGTACACCCTGGACAGGGTGCCAGTCCATCGCAGGGCACAATTCGATTTAATTTATAATTATTTTTTATTTCAATTGAATTTTTAAGTTGAGTTCACTTAAATATGTAAGTACACTTGAAATTAACACCAGGTTAAATGAACTTAATTGTTTAAGTACACTATATAAACACCAAGTTTGGTGAACTTAACAATTTAAGTACAGTCTACATGAGTGCCAAGTTAAGTGAACTTAAATATACAAGTTTGGGAGACCCCATTACTCAAGAACATTGAGGGAACAAGTTTACTCAATCAATTGATTTCAGTCAACTTGTTAGGGTTTTCAATGAAGAAATAGAGAAAGAGGAATGAGATACACTGTATTTACATTTACATTACATTTATTCACTTAGCAGACGCTTTTATCCAAAGCGACTTACAAATGAGAAAGATACAAGCAAAGCGATATATCAAGCAGAGAACAATACAAGAAGTGCTACCATACAAGATCTATTAATTGAATTCCAGAAGAAGCAAAGTGCAGAGTAGAGGTGTAAGTGCATATATATATATAAAAAATTTTTATTATGAGTTTGTTAGGTGTTCATGGAAGAGGTGGGTCTTTAGCTGTTTTTTGAAGATGGTGAGAGATTCTGCGGTCCGGATTGAGATTGGAAGTGC
The DNA here is from genome assembly GCF_023375685.1 of Ictalurus furcatus. Lineage (NCBI taxonomy): Eukaryota > Metazoa > Chordata > Actinopteri > Siluriformes > Ictaluridae > Ictalurus > Ictalurus furcatus. The sequence continues at coordinate 5,345,901 of NC_071269.1, forward strand.
ATTCCACCACTGAGGAACAGTTAGTGTGAAGGTTCTGGAAAGGGACCTTGCGCCACGCTGAGTTGGAACTGCTAAAACATTTCTGAATATTTTATGTAGTTAATGTATATAACTGCTGATTGATAATGTACAGTGGCTTGCATAAGTTGCATATATTTTCCACATTTTGTAGTGTTACAACCCGAAAATGAAAGGGATGTAATAGGAACTACTTAACAGGTACCCTGGGACTAGCGAGGTGAGGCTGCTTAACCACATTCTGGGTGTTGAGACAGTTCACAGTCTAGAAGACTGAACAAAGTTCTCATACAGTTGTTGTCAGTCTGCATGGTGTATACAGTACATCGCTGAGTCCGCCCCACTCACCTGGCTCTATTGGGGAGCCAGCATCCAAGGCACCATCCTTGTTGGACATCTGAACCTGAGTTGTATCCACTGTTGGGTTAGTTAGTCAAAAAAAAAAAAAAAAAAAAAACCCACTACAGATGATTAATTACTACTTTAAAATTTGTAACTTTTTAGACTAAATGCCATTTTCAGCTACACATGAAAATATTACAAATGAAGATGCATTTTTTAAAAATGTCAACACTATAACTGATGTTGATCCTTTAGATGAAGATCCCAGAGCAAGGTCAGCTTAGTTTAATTACATTTTTATTCACAAAAAATTTAAGCGTGTGTGTGTGTAATTAATGTGTCATGTGACCAAATAAATAAATAAATACACCTACATACAATGTATGCAGGAACCAGGACAGAAAGAGAAACTTGAACTAGGGTAGAAATGGTTCCCGCCTCCCGACACAGTATGGTTTATAACCACAGCCTTGGCAGCCCTTAGCAGTGCACTATATCTCAGACAGACAGCCTTTTTGTGACATATGTTACCTGAGCATTAGTTATGGTAAAATATTCACTTTTAAACCCCCTTTGGTGAATCTACTGCTACATTATGTACGCTTCTCATTTATTGTAGGACACAAAGCAAAGATTATCCAGAAATGTTTGATTGATGTGTTACAGTTAGACAAATGATGGAAATGTGTGATACACATATTCTTACACATACTGTACCTTATCTGTATAAAGGTAAAACTAGTTAATAAAAAATGGGATATTATTTAAGACAACAACAACAACAACAGTAATAATAATTGACAGCAGAAGACCACATCAGGTTCAACTCCTGTGATGAAGATTAGGAAAAATTCACCTGGTCTTTTTCCAGTCTTTCTAGAGTTTGTGTGAGTCTGTACACATAATAGCCTCAGATTATTGTTCCTGGCTGACAGGAGTGGAACCTTATGTGGTCTTCTGCCGTTGTAGCCCATCTACCTCAAGGTCTGATGTGCTCAGTGTTCTGAGATGCTTTTCTGCTCACCACTTTTGTAAAGAGTGCTTATTTGAGTTAGTATGGACTTCCTGTCAGTTCAGACCAGTCTCATTATTTTCCTCTGATGCTTCTCGTCAACAAGGTGTTTCATCATGATGTTCTCCCATTCCCATTGGTGCAGAGTTTAAAGTAGCTACGCTTTGAAAAATCTCTCGCACTCTCTTGCGAAATTTTACACCAAGTATACCATAGATCACTGGATTGAGGCAGGATCGGGTGTAAGCCAGATGACAGCAGATGTAGCTGGCATAATTGAGATGTTTTGAAAATGTTATTTGAAAAACATAACTTAAGGTCTCCAGAAAATACACTATGTTATAAGGAGCCCAAGAAATAACGAATGTAGCTACCAGAAGGAAGGTGAGTCCAGCAGTTCTGTGCCTCTGGTTTGGTGGTGATTTCATGACGGTTTGCAGAATCCTGATGTAGCAAATAACCATGAACAAAAAGGCACACAGAAAAACAATGCTCTCTTTAAATGTAATAACCTGAAATGGAGTTTTGCTGCTGAATATACAGCCTCTTGAATAACGAAATACTGTGGCAAGCCAGAAAATAGAATTCAATGCTGCCAAGGTGCTCATGACCCACGCACAAATAAGAACACGTGTTACACAAGATCTTTTCTTCCAGCCTGAGTGAGGGTGCACCATGGTTGTGTACTGCTGAATGGTCATCAACACCAGGAGCAGCATATTGCTGTAAAATCCAACTAAGAAAATACAGTATACCACAGTGCATGCTGCGTCTCCAAAAGTCCAACCCCAAGTAAGTTCGTAGACCAAGAACAGCAGTCCGACAGTGAACAGCAGGTCTGATAGAGCCAAGTTGAGTATGAAGATGCTGGTCAGTGAACGTAGTTTCATATAGCATACACTGATCACAACAGCCAGGGTGTTACCAATGAGACTGAGGACGATCACAATGCTGAGTATGCTGGTTTCTGAAAATCCAAGCAAGGATAAGTAAACAATGTTTGTTTGAAATCATTTTGACATTTTCTACTATATATAGTTCTGAATTCTGAACTGAAATTAGTTTCTTTTGATGCATGTATCTGAAACAGAAGTAAAGTTCTAGCATTTTAAAATCTGATTAATCCCAAAAGTGAAAAAGCCAGAAAATTGCATTTAAATATTTCATACCAATTCCACTGAAAGATACTCCGCCTACCATTACATTCCAACTTGACTCATTTCTCATTTTGATTATCAGCGCCACCCACATCGGGTTCTCTCCCTTTCATCACAGGTTCAAATTTTAGTTGAATTTAATGTTCATTCCCAAAACAAGTTCTCATTAACACTTACATTATAGGAGCTATAAACAGCCAGTCCCTCACAAAGTCATTCTTTCTTGCACTTTCTTGAAGTTATTAAGACAAATCTTGCGACTGACTGTTACAAAGCGCTGACCCTAGAGACTCCTTCCATGACTGGTACTGTAAATAAACC